>NW_016810185.1:1073569-1124519 GCF_001698545.2 Rhinopithecus bieti | reverse complement strand
CATCAGAGTGAACAGGCAACCTACAGAATGGGAGAAAATTTTTGCAATCTACCCATCTGACAAAGGGCTAATATCCAGAATCTACAAAGAATTTAAACAAATTTACAAGAAAAAATCAAACAACCCCATCAAAAAGTGGGCAAAAGATATGAACAGACACTTCTCAAAAGAAGATATTTATACAGCCAACAGATACATGAAAAAATGCTTATCATCACTGGCCATCAGAGAAATGCAAATCAAAACCACAATGAGATACCATCTCACACCAGTTAGAATGGCGATCATTAAAAAGTCAGGAAACAACAGGTGCTGGAGAGGATGTGGAGAAATAGAAATGCTTTTACACTGCTGGTAAGACTGTAAACTAGTTCAACCATTGTGGAAGACAATGCGGTGATTCCTCAAGGATCTAGAACTAGAAATACCATTTGACCCAACCATTCCATTACTGAGTATATACCCAAAGGATTACAAATCATGCTGCTATAAAGACACATGCACACGTATGTTTATTGTGGCACTATTCACAATAGCAAAGACTTGGAACCAACCCAAATGTCCATCAATGACAGACTGGATTAAGAAAATGTGGCACATATACACCATGGAATACTATGCATCTGTAAAAAAGGATGAGTTCATGTCCTTTGTAGGGACATGGATGCAGCTGGAAACCATCATTCTCAGCAAACTATCACAAGGACAGATAACCAAACACCACATGTTCTCACTCATAGGTGGGAATTGAACAATGAGAACACTTGGACACAGGGTGGGAAACATCACACACTTGTCGTGGGATGGGGGGAGGGAGGAAGGATAGCATTAGGAGATATGCCTAATGTAAATGATGAGTTAACGGGTGCAGCACACCAACATGGCACATGTATACATATGTAACAAACCTGCACGTTGTGCACATGTACCCTAGAACTTAAAGTATAATTTAAAAAAAAAAGAAGAAGAAATTAGTCTTACAGGAGGCATGGACCACATAGAAATCCAGAGAGGTGATAGGGAGACAGAGTTACTACAACCTTTGGTCTCTTAGTGACTAGGAGGAGTTGAGTTAGTTTCTACATGGAATAATACCACAGTCTAGAAGATCTTAGCTTGTAAAACCGCATTCCCTATAAGTAACAAGCATAAGAAGCAAAAAGTCACCATCTAAATCTAGAATCAAAAGGAACCATGTAAACACACTGAGATAGCATCCTAGGTGTTTCTGCCATAGCCAATAGTTACGTAAACCAGAATCCCAAATCTACCAAAGGAATTACAGGATTCTGTTTGTTGGATGGTGTAAGATAAGGGGGTGTTCTCATAACCAGGAGACACCAGGACGGCTCAGAGAGAATGGAATTAAATGAACAGAAATGTAGACAATAGCTCAGAAGTTAGTTTTCTTCCTTAACATCACTATACTACAAATTTCTTATTGCCTCTACTTTTATAACAAAACATATCCATTCTTTAGGACAGTGATTTTGGACTCTCTTTTAAAGTAAACACTTTCTTTGAAGATATCTTTAAAGATAACTCGTGTGAAATCCTACTTCATAAAAGTAGTAAAAGTGGATCTTTTCTGGTTGAAGTTGATTCTCATAGCAAAGAGCTCTGCCTCTTTGACTATCCTCCTTTCTCCCCATCCATCTGTCTGCCTCCTGCATTCCTCCAAATCCAAGCCCCTTTTAAAACTTTTTGAATCTGAGAACACTGTATGAAGGTGCTTCTTTAATTAACGTCTTCAGAATTGTTTTTGTATATTGGTTACTCAGACCTTTGAGAATTTCTACTTCTTACCTGAAAGTATGTATGCAGAAATGAATGTCATGATGAAGCAACTGCCTATGAAGTTTAATTATTGGCTGTGATTCTGACTTGTTGATTATTATACTTAAAACATGAAGCGATTTCTGGCTCTGACTTAGCTTCTTTAATCGGAGGGTCACCCGCATTACCTTGCCCTGAACATACTTCAAGGCTGCAAGTCATTTTCTTGTTTGTTTTGCTGATGTTCTGTTTTCTATATTAAAAATATTGTCTCACAGATCTGGAACCAAGCATAACTTTGATAAAATAAAATAAAATGTAAAATTAAAAAAAAAAAAAGAGCTGTAACACTCACTGCGAAGGTCTGCAGCTTCACTCCTGAAGTCAGTGAGACCACGAACCCACTGGAAGGAAGAAACTCCAGACACATCTGAACATCTGAAGGAACAAACTCCGGACACACCATCTTTAAGAACTGTAACACTTACTGCGAGGGTCCATGGCTTCATTCTTGAAGTCAGTGAGACCAATAACCCACCGGAAGGAACCAATTCTGGACACAATATCTCAATTTTAACATTGAATATAAGGGGCCTAAATGCTCCACTTAAAAGATATAGAATGGCAGGATTGGTTTAAAAACCACCCACCAAATATCTGCTGTCTTCAAGAGACACAACTAACATGTAAATGTTTCCAGATGAACAAGGTCTGGCTGCTTGCACTTATGGTCTGATAACAAGATGCAGACAGACTGGGAAAGAAGGGAGTTTATTTCTGTAACTGGTTACAGGGAGAAGGTTGGAATAACTCAGCAGACCAACTCAAAGTTACAAATTTTCCCCCAGTGTTTATATATATTTTGCACTCTATGTCTACATGTGGGAGTGCACCTACAAGCAAGATTGTTTTATTCAATATGTATCTAATCTTTAACTAGGGTCTGGAGTCTGGAAAGCTTTCTCTAGAGCCTTGGAAAGTTTCTTAATCTTAAGTGGGTCCTGGTATGAGGTATATGTGTTAGAATGCTTTTATTATTCGATCAGACTTTAGGGTCTGAGAAAACCCAGGCAAGGTCTTAATGGGTTTGTTTTTGCATTCTAGTCCTCATACTCAATGACACGGCTTGGCTTCATTCATGATAGTGAGTTCTCATGAGATCTGGTTGTTTAAAAGTGTGTAGCCCTTCTGCCTTCACTGTCTGTCTCCTGCTTTGCTATGGTAGGACATGCTTGCTTGCCCTTCACCTTCTGCTATGATTGTAAGTTTCCTGAGGCCTCCCAGCCATGCTTCCTGTACAGCCTGCAGAACTGTGAGTCAATGAAACCTCTTTTATTCATAAATTACCCAGTCACAGGTAGTTCTTTACAGCAGTGTAAGAGTAGACTAATACACCCAGACACTGGTTTCTCCAGTTCTTTAATATTTAACTTATGTATTCATCAAAATTATAGTAAAGGGTTAGTGGAAACTGACCTTGGCTGCTAATGAAAACCTGACCTGCTGCTTAAGGACTCATATAAACTCAAGGTAAAGGGAAAAAAGATATTCCACACAAATGGAAACCAAAACCAAGCAGGCGTAGCTATTCTTATTTCTGGCAAAACAGACTTTTGAGCAACAACAGCAAAAAAAGACAAAGAAGGATATTATATAATGATAAAAGAATTAGTCCAACAAGAAGGTATTACAATTCTAAACTTATATCCACCTAACACTGGAGCTCCCAGATTTATAAAACATTTACTACCAGACCTAAAAAATGAGATAGACAGCAACACAATAATAGTGGGGGACTTCAATACTCCACTGTTAGCACTAGACAGATCATCAAGACAGAAAACCAACGAAGAAACAATGGGCTTAAACTATACCCTAGAACAAATGGACTTAACAGATATTGACAGACATTATTTCCAACAACTGCAGAATATACATTCTTCTCAACAGCACGTGGAACATTCTCTAAGATGGAACATATGATGGGCCACAAAACAAGTCTCAATAAATGTAAGAAAATCAAAATAGCAAGTATCTTCTCAGACCACAGTGGAATAAAACTGGAAATTAACTCCAAAAGGAACTCTCAAACTATACAAATACATGGGAATTAAATAATCTGCTTTTGAAAGATTTTTGGGTTAGCAATGAAGTCAAGATGGAAATTTAAAAGTTCTTTAGCATGAATGATAGTAGTGACACAACTTATCAAAACCTCTAGGATACAGCAAAAGCAGTGCTAAGAGGAAAGTTCATAGCGTTAAATGCTTACATAAAAAAATCTGCAAGAGCACAAATTGACGACATAACGTCACACCTCAAGGAACTGGAGAAACAAGAACAAACTAAACCCACATCCAGCAGAAGAAAAGAAATAATGGTAAGAGAAGAACTAAATGAAATTGAAACAAACAAAAACAATATAAAAGATAAATGAAACAAAATGCTGGTTCTTTGAAAAGATAAACCAAATTGATAGACCATTAGCAAGATTAACCAAGAAAAGAGAAGATCCAGATAAGCTCAATTAGAAATGAAACTGGAGATATTGCAACTGATCACACAGAAATACAAAATTCAATCAAGGCTACTATGAACAGCTTTATGTGCACAAACTAGAAAATCTAGAGGAAATGGATAAATTCCTGGAAACATACAATCTTCCCAGATTAAATCAGGGAAAAATAGAAACTCTGAGCAGACCAATAATAAGCAGTGAGATTGAATCAGTAATAAAAAATTGTCAACCCAAAAAAGTCCAGGACCAGATGGATTCACAGCTGATTTCTATCAGACATTCAAAGAAGAATTGGTGCCAATCTTACTGAAACTATTCCAAAAGATAAAGAAAGAAGGAATTCCCCTCCTAAATTATTCCATGAAGCCAGTGTCACCCTAATACCAAAACCAGGAAAGGACATGACAAAAAATGAAAACTATAGACCAATGCCCCTAATGACCATAGATACAAAAATCCTCAATAAAATACTAGCTAACCAAATCCAACAGCACATAAAAAATGTAATACATCATGATCAAGTGGGTTTCATCCCAGGGATGCAGGGATGGTTTAACATACACAAGTCAATAAATGTGATACATCACATAGATAGAATTAAAAAGGAAAATCCTGTGATCATCTCAACAGACACAATGCATTTAATAAAATCCAGCACCCTCAACAAAACAGGCATAGAAGGGACTTAACTCAAAGTAATAAAGCCATTATATGACAAACCCACAGCCAACATCATACTGAATGGGGAGAAGTTGAAAGCATTCCCTTGAGAACTGGAATGAGACAAGGATGCCCACTTTCACCACTTCTATTCAACATAGTACTGGAAGTCCCAGCCAGAGCAATCAGACAAGAGAAAGAAATAAAGGGCACCCAAATTGGAAAAGAGGAAGTCAAACTGTCATTGTTCACTGATGATATGATCATATACCTAAAAAACCCTAAAAACTCATCCAGAAAGCTCCTAGATCTGATAAATGAATTCAGTAAAGTCTCAGGTTATGAAATCAATGTATACGAATCAGTAGCACTGCTGTCTACCAACAACGACCAAGCTGAGAATCAAATCAAGAACTCAATCTCTTTTACGACAGCTGCAAAAAATAAAATAAAATACCTAGGAATATGCTTAACCAAGGAGGTGTAACATCTCTACAAAGAAAACTACAAAACACTGCTGAAAAATCATAGATGACACAAACAAATTGAAACACACCCCATGCTTATGGATGGAAAAATTAATATTTTGAAAATGACCATACTGCCCAAAGCAATCTACGGATTCAAGCCATTCCCATCAAAATGCCATCATCGGTCTTCATAGAATTAGAAAAAAAAAATCCTGAAATTCATATGGAACCAAAAAAGAGCCTGCAAAGCCAAAGCAAAACTAAGCAAAAAGGATAAATCTGAAGATATCACCCGACTACAAATTATACTATAAGGCTATAATTACCAAACAACATAGTACTCGTATAAAAATAGGCATGTAGATTAAGGGAACAGAATAGAGAACCCAGCAATAAAGCCAAATGCAGCTATCTGACCTTTGATAAAACAAACAAAAACATAAATTGAGTAAAGGACATTTCAATAAATGGTGCTGGGAAACCACATGTAGAAGAATGGAACTGGATCCCTATCTCCCACCATATACAAAAATCAACTCAAGATGGATCAAAGACTTTAAATCTAAGACCTGAAACTATAAACATTCTAGAAGATAACTTTGTAAAAACCTTCTGGATATTGGCTTAGGCAAAGAATTTATGACTAAGATCCCAAAAGCAAATGCAACAAAAACAAAAATAAATAAACGGGACCTAATTAAACTAAAAGGCTCCTGCATAGCAAAAGAAATAACCAGCAGAGTAAACAGACAACCCAGAGTGGGAGAAAATATTCGCAAACTTTCTATCAGACAAAGGACTAGTATCCAGAATCAAGGAACTCAAATGAGCAAAATAAGCATCTGACAAAGAACTAGAATCTAGTATCTAGAATCTACAAGGAACTCAAACAAATCCGCAAGAAGAAACCAAATAATCCCATCAAAAAGTAGGCAAAGGACATGATTAGACATTTCTCAAAACAAGATATACAAACAGCCAACAAACATGAAAAAACGTTCAACATCACTAATCATCAGGGAAATGCAAATTAAAACTAGAATGAGATGCCACCTTACTCCTGCAAGAATGGCCATAATTCAAAAGTCAAAAAACAATAGATGTTGGCGTGGATGTGGTGCAAAGAGACCACTTTTACACTGCTGGTGAGAATGTAAAGTACAACCACTATGGAACAAAGTGTGGGGATTTCTTAAAGAACTAAAAGTAGAACTACCATTTGATCCAGCAATCCCACTACTGGGTATCTATCCAAGGGAAAAGAAGTCATTATATGAAAAGGACACTTGCACACACATGTTTATAGCAGCACAATTCACAATTGCAAAGATATGGAACCAACCTAAATGCCCATCAACCAATGAGTGGATAAAGAAAATGTGGTTTATATGCACCTGAAGGGGTGGCCTGCCCCTCCACACCTGTGGGTATATCTCGTCAGGTGGGACGAGAGACTGAGAAAAGAAATAAGACACAGAGACAAGGTACAGAGAAAGAACAGTGGGCCCAGGGGACCGGCACTCAGCATACCTCCGGAGGACCTGCACCGGCACCGGTCTCTGAGTTCCCTCAGTATTTATTAATTACTATTTTCACTATCTCAGCAAGAGGAATGCAAGAGGAGAGCAGGGTGATAGTGGGGAGAAGGTCAACAAGAAAACATGTGAGCAAAGGAATCTGTGTCACAAATAAGTTTAAGGGAAGATACTATGCCTGGATGTGCACATAGGCCAGATTTATGCTTTTCTCCACCCAAACATCTCAGTGGAGTAAAGAATAACAGAGCACCATTGCTGCCAACATGCTTTGCCTCCCGCCACAGGGCAGTTTTTCTCCTAGCTCAGAATAGAAACAAATGTACAACTTGGGTTTTATACCGAGACATTCTGTTCCCAGGGGGCCCCAGGCAGGAGACGGAGGCCCTTCCTCTTTTTTTTTTTTTTTTTTTTTTTGAGACGGAGTCCTCGCTCTGCTGCCCAGGCTGGAGTGTAGTGGCCCGGACTCAGCTCAGCTCAAAGGCTCCAGCCTCCCCAGGTTCCCGCCATTCTCCTGCCTCAGCCATCCGAGTAGCTGGGACTCACAGGCGCCCGCCCCAAAAAGGTCGCCCGGCCTAAGTTTTTTGTATTTTTAGTAGAGACGGGGTTCACATGTTAGGGCCAGGATGGTCCTCGATCTCCCTGACCGTCGTGATCCAACCCGTCTCGGCCTCCCAAAGTGCTGGGATTACAGGCTTGAGCCACCGCGCCCGGCCAAGGCCTTCCTCTTATCTCAACTGCAAGAGGCCTTCCTCTTTTACTAATCCTCCTCAGCATAGACCCTTCACGGGTGTCAGGCTGGGGGACGGTCAGGTTTTTCCCAGCCCATGAGGCCCTATTTCAGACTATCACATGGGGAGAAACCTTGGAGCATACCTGGCTTTCCAGGGCAGAGGTCCCTGCCGCTTTCCGCAGTGCATTGTGCCCCTGGTTTATCAAGACTGGAGAATGGCGATGACTTTTACCAAGCGTACTGCCTGCAAACATTTTAACAAGGCACATCCTGCACAGCCCTAGATCCCTTAAACCTTGATTCCATACAACACATGTTTTTATCAGCTCAAGGTTGGGGCAAAGTTACAGATTAACAGCATCTCAGGACAAAACAATTGTTCAGGGTACAGGTTAAAATCCAGTTTCTTATGTCTTCCTTTTCTACATAGACACAGTAACAGTCTGATCTCTCTTTCTTTCCCCTACGTATACCATACAATACTACTCAGGCATAAAATGGAACAAAATAATGTCTTTTGCAGCAACTTGGATGGAGCTGGAAGCCATTATTCTAAGTGAAGTAACTCATGAATGGAAAACCAAATATCATACGTTCTCAGTTATAAGTGGGGGCTAAGCTATGAGGATGCAAAAGCCTAAGAATGATATAATAGACTTTGGCGATGTAGGGAAAAAGGTTGGGAGGGAGGTGAGGGATAAAATATTACATATTGGGTACAATGTACACTGCTTGGGTGGCAGGTGCATAAAAATCTCTCAGAAATCACCACTGAAGAACTTATCCATGTAACAGAAAACCACCTGTACCCCAAAACTATTGAAATAAAAAAGAAACACACAAACACACAAAACTTTTAATATGACAAAACAAAGCATGCATATGTAAAGAATACAAGCAATACAAAAGCACAAAAGCATATAAAGCACAGCTGGAAAGTCTCCCTTCTGTTCCTCTGTTCACCCGTATCTTTTCCTCAGATAACTACTGTCTACAACTTGGTGTGTACATTTTCCCGCAAATACAAACATGTTTTCCTTCCTTCTTTTCTTAATAAAAAGATATATATACTATATCATATATATGTATATATGTGTGTGTATATATATACACGTATATATGTATATATATGTATATATCTCACCTCAAGTGATCCTGCCATCTTAGCCTCCTGTATATCTGGGATTACAGGTGGGAGCCACTGGGTCCAGCTGAATTAGTTATTCTTATCTGTTTCCCTTTTGCTTTGGATTGTTATTTTGTTATTATTATTTTTTTGGCCTCAAGTGATTCTCTCGCCTCTGCCTCTCAAAGTGTTAGGATTACAGGCATGAGCCATTGTGCATGGCAAGAAATATACCTTTTTTTTGGAAACAGAGTCTTACTCTGTTGCTCAGGCTGGAGTGCAATCTTGGCTCACTGCAACCTCTGCCTTCCAAGTTAAAGCAATTCTCATGCGTCAGCCTCTCTAGTAGCTGGGACTACAGGTGTTCACCACCACTCCTGGGTAATTTTTATAATTTTAGTAGAGACGAGGTTTCACGCCATGTTGACCAGGCTGGTCTCGAACCCCTGGCCACCCACCTCGGCCTCCCAAAGTGCTGGGGATTACAGGGGTGAACCACTATGCCGAGCCTTGGATTGTTATTTTGTTATTGATTTGTAGGAGCTCTTTATATAATTTGGGCATATTGTGTTTTGAATATTTGTCAATTATGTTAAGATATTTTCTTCCTGCCTGCTGTATGCTTTTCAACTTCATTTATGGTGGAAAGTTACTATTCAGGTCTTACTTGATCTCTATATCATTGAATCCCACTGACCTATTCTCCTCTATTCCCTTTGATCTCTCTTGGTCTTGTTTGTTGCTCTATTTCTTAATTTATTCCTCAGATATTGAGGTTCCTGAGGATTCTACCTCGGTTTTCTTCTCTTCTCACTCTACCTGCTCCCTCTCGGGGAGTCCACTGGTTTTCATGGCTTCAACTGTCATCCAACATGTGCCAGGGTCTCCCATAGCTACTGCTCCTAACCAGTGTCTCCCCTCAGCTCCAAACTCTGACATGCAATTACCTCCTGAAATCTCCCTGAGGGCCCACAGATGTTGCAAATTCAACATGTAGAAAACTAATCTCATTGTATTTCTTGACATGTCTTTCTTCTGAATGGTTCCTCGTTCAATCATCTGCCAAACCAGAAATGTACCTGCTCCTCACTCTTCCTCTCCTTAACATCACTCCTGACTATCTCCTCCTCACCACCTTCACTGAGAGTGTTAGGCAACACTTTATTCTCTCTCACCTCACCTAAGGCAATGGTCATGCAATAGTTGTGAGTTCTAGACTGGGCTGTGTGAGTTAGAATCCACCTACCTAGTCCTGGACCTTTGGTCAAGTGATTTAATCTCACTGGGTCTCAGTTTCATTATCTGTGAAGTGGGTATAATGAGAACAGCTCCTACATGGGGCTGTTATGTGGATTAAATGAGTCTATACTGATAAACACTTAGAATGATGCTTGGCTCTATTAGCTGCTCCTCATCCTTCTCTTCCTCCTCCCCCGCTCCTTCTCCTCTCCTAAATGTTTTCTACCTCAAATTGTTCCCCCTTTAACCCACCCTCCAATCCACTGCCAGAATGAGCTTCCTAATATGTGAATTTGATCACTTTCTTTTCCTCTTAAAATTCATCAAGGACCCTGGTTACACTCAGGTAAAGTCAGACTCCTGAGTCGGTCACCTGGCACCCTCCATTTAACTCCTGTTACTTCTCCAACCCTGTCACTTCAGGCTCTCCCCACCCCCCAATACAGAACACTTAACTCCAGCCACAGGGAACCACTTACAGTCCCCTCAATCCCCAAGGAGCTGTTCTGGTTTCCTCTGGGGTCTTGGCATGTGTTTCCCTTTTCCCTGGGATGCTCTTTCCCACTCTTTTGGTTTGGCCAACTCTCCTTTTGCCTTGCAAATGTAGCCAAGGGTTTATAATTCATCATCCATTTGGCTGCTCCTTCCCCCATGGTGAGGTTCTTGAAAGCAGTGCTTTCATATATATTTTTATCTTTGTATCTCCAAACCAGTCATTGTTTGGCATATCATAGATGCGTAACACATTTTTTTTTTTGAGCACTGAATGGACAGGTAGGGGAAACTGATGTATGTTGGAGCATCCCAGTGACATCTAATTTAAAGAAATAACTATGTTGCCCCAATTACCCAGGGCATCCCCAGCCTATGAATACAGATGAAGTCACATCAATAGCAACAATCTGGATTGCGCTGGCTCAGAGCCCATGTGTTCATGCTGGACTTCAGCCCTGTAATGCGCTCCCCAGGGACTTGGGGGAGTCTATTGGAGTGTCTCCCACAAGCTTCTCTGGGCTTTGCAGTTGCTGGACATGCACCCTAGAGTCACCACTGAAGAAGGATGGGTGCATTTGCAGTGCCGGGCTCTGGGAGGTCTATGGTGATTTTTGTGGATCTCTCTGCTTGAGAATCCCCAAAGTCTAACAGACTTTTCTGATTTCTTTTTGGAGCTCTTTTGCTCTCCATTGGAGTTGGTGCAGACTCTTCAGGGGCAGTGCTGAGCTACATGTTGGTCTTCAGCATTGCTCTTCTTTACTCCAAACAGTGGGAGAAGGTCCAGCTCCCCTAGTCCTGGCCCCTGATTCCCGTCTGATAAGTTCTCTTCCAGGAGCAGCCTCCTTGCTCTGTGAAACAGGCTTCAGCCAGTCCCCCTCCCCACCCCATGAACATCCAATCAATTCATCAGGAAGGTTTGAATTTTGTGCTGGAGTTCCTGCTAGAATATGACTTCTTCTGCTAGAGTAAGAACCCTGCCCTAGTAAAGACATGTGAGTAAGCCTCATTTCCAGAAAGGGACTGCTGCCCTTTAGGGTAGTGGCAATTCTATTGCTCTGATTGCTCCAGGAGCCCCCCAGTTTCTCCCTTCACCCTGTTATTGTGTTTGCTAAGCAGAAGTTCTCACCAGCTCTCTAGGGCAGAAACTACTGTTGCAAAACTCTTGCTCCATGTGAAGGTAACGGGATGCAATCTGGGCGGCCTAACCCCGAGAGGCTGTCCAGAGCTCTGGTCAGAGCCACAGGATTGCCCAACAGCTGTGGAGGCTCTAGCAGTGCCTGCAAGGCAGAGCAGATAAGGGCAGTGTGAATGCCTGTTGGGGGCCACAAAATGTGTCTTAGAACTGTGTAGGGCAGCTAATCACCTTATCCTAGAGTGTGGTCTGCACCTCTTCTGAAACAGTTATTCTCAGAAGAATAACTGAAGAAGAATTGGCACCACAATCAGGTGCCAAGTGAATGACCTACACCTTTCATAAGCCTTCTTGGACAATATAGGGGATGTGATCTTATGCCACACTACTACATAGTCCACATTAATGGTCCTTATCAAACTCTGGCCAAACGAACACTGCACAGAGAGTCACCTAGATTCAGCCCTTCCCTCCAGGTGCTCTCAACCTGAGATCAATCAAGAACTGTAGTGGTTGGTGGGGAAGGACAAAGAGGCCTAAGTTCTGTGTCTGTACTGCTTTCCTGCCTTCCAAACCCAGGTGTCCTGGCGGGAGTGGGGTGGGGGCAAAAGAAACTCTCACGCAGTGCTGGTGGGAAGGGCCAATGTACAACTTCTTTGGGCAATAGTTTGGCAGTTCCTTAAAAGTTAAACACGGCCGGGTGCGGTGGCTCACACCTGTAATCCCAGCACTTTGGGAGGCCGAGGCAGGCAGATCGTGAGGTCAGGAGATTGAGACCATCCTGGCTAACATGGTGAAACCCCGTCTCTATTAAAAACACAAAAAATTAGCCGGGCATGGTGGTGGGCACCTGTAGTCCCAGCTACTCAGGAGGCTGAGGCAAGAGAATGGCGTGAACCCAGGATGCGTAGCTTTCAGTGAGTCGAGATCGTGCCACTGCACTCCAGCCTGGGTGACAGAGCGAGACTCCGTCTCAAAAAAAAAAAAAAAAAAAAGTTAAACATAATGACCCATTCACGTCATTCCTAGGTATTTATGTAAAAGAAACAAGTGTATGTCTACACAAGAGAAACATAAGACAAACAAGTGTATGTCAGCAGACTCACGTGAATCTTATTTGTAATAGCCCCAAGTTGGAAACAACTCAGATGTCCATCCACAAGTGAATGCAGAGACAAACTGTGGCATATCCATACGGCGGAATACCACTCAACAATAAAATATGTTCCCGATATATGTAGCAACAAGCAGGAATCTCAACATCATGAAGCTGAGCAGAAGAAGGCAGGCAATAAAGAGGTTGTACTGTATGATTTCACTTACATAAAATTCTAGAAAATGTACATTAGCCTGTGGTGACTGAAAGCAGATCAGTATTTGCCTAGGTATGGAGGGAAAGGAAGGGAGGGAGGCCACAGAGGGGCACAAGGAAACTTTGGGGTGGATAGATATGTTTATGAAGATGGTTCACTGGCGTTTATTAAAATCAAAACTCATCAAATTGTACACTCTGTCATGTTTATCATGCGTCAGTAGTACTTCAATAAAGCTGTTAAACATAAAAAGAAACACAGCAATACAAACACAGATCCCTGAAGCTGACTCCAGACAAGAAGCTGCGGGAGAACCCAAGACAGTGCAGGCTTCACTTCTAGTGAATCAGGAAGGGTGGGCACTGGTGCTGGGTGAGTGGGGAGTGTGGAGGAGAAATGTCAGGGCTGCTGGCGTCTTATCTACAGTCATGGATTTGCTGATCCCAGAGGGACTTCAGAGAGGATGGGGCCCGACTCCTAACATTAGAGAAGAAGCCCTGAGCACTGAGGGCTTCGCCAAAGTCACCTGGCTCCTTGTGGTAGCTGCAGGGCTGGAACCACTCCCCACACCCTACTCTGTCCACAGAAGTGCTGGTGCCTTAGATCTCCAGTGTCTAGAATTCGGACTGGACAAACAAGAGGGCTGGGAAGAGCTACGGGCAGGGAGTGGATTGTGTGGGGTGGGCAAGCGGGTGGGAGGCCAGTCGTGGGCTGGTCTTGGTCTTGGTCAGGTGACCTGGGCTTCTCCTCCCTGGGCACAGGGTGGGCAGCAGCGGTCTCTCTTCTTGTAATCTGCAGAGCAAGCGTGACAGAGCAGGCCTCCGCAGAGCCTGGAAGGCAGAGGCAGGGAAGCCTGGGGTGGCCTCTGCAGCTGGCACTTCCCCAAGTGGGCGCTGAGGTCATGGAGTTCCAGCATCTTCAGGTCCACCTGAGACATCTGTTTCTCATCTCCCAGTGGAATGCCCTTGGTCTGTCTCAAGAGGTCTCCCCTCTCCTGAAGGGTGTCCTGATGCCCGACCCCTCCAGAGCCTCCACCTTCACATGGCAGCTTCTCCTGGTGGCTCACTTTCCTCTCTCCCAAGGCTGGTCCTAGCACTGTGCTCACAGACGAAGGACGGGGAGCAGCTTACACTGTACAGATGCTCCCTTCCAGATGAGAGGCCCATTTCTTGGTCAGTTCTTGGAGGGGGGCCCAATCCTGCCCCCTGGACCCCACTCCTTATCTGACCTTTCTGCTCTTCTCCTTCGTGGCTCTGCTTAGTGTTGGAAGTCAGATGTGGTAGAATGAGTGGCCAGCTGTAAGTGGCCTTTTATAAACACCCAGTTGCTGTGTCCCTCCCTTCCCTGGGGTGGGTGGGGGCTGTCAGCTGGTGGAAACTGGGCTGTTCCAGAGGGAGGAATCTGTGCCCTTCCCTTTACCTGCATGGATACCGCCGGGACAATCGGCCAAAGATCTTGCTACAGGCCACACAGCACCCAGGGGCCATGGAAGAAAGATGCTGGAGCCTCTGCCACAGGCGGTCCTTCTCTCTGATGGGGGATGAAGGTGGAGAGACATAGACAGAGGCAGAGATCAAAAGACAGAAATGGGAAATGACTCAGACAGAGAGACAGAGAGGAACAGAGGGAATCACACAGACAGGAAGAGAGAGACAGAGAGGGTGATGGAGGGAATCACATGGACACACACAGAAATAAAAAGAGATTCAGAGACAGGGACAGAAACAAGAGCAGAGACGCAGAAAGACAGAGACACAGCAATGGAGGGGGATACAAAGATGGACAGAGAAAGATGGTTACTCAGAGAGAGAGGGGTAGAGAGAAGGGGAAAGAGGGAGAGAGAGACAAAGAGAGAGAGTGAAAGAGAGAGAGAGAGAGAGAAAGCCAGAGGATTGGAGAGAGACAGAGAGTGACAGAGAAGTTGAGAGATAAATAGAGGGAGACACACATAGAGAAAGAGACAAAGAGACAGAGAAAATGGAGACAGAGGGGAAGAGACAGATATGGAGACAGATGGAGAGATAGAGAAAGAGACACAGGGGCCAGAGAAAGACAGAGAGGAATGAAGAGACGGTGAGAGACACATACAAGAGATCAGAATGCGTCTGACACCTGGCCTCCTCTTCGCCCAAAATAACCTTGACCCATGATTTAAGGACCCATTATTTAAGCACAAAGGAGTGCTCACTGATCACAGAGCCCCCTGGGGTTTCTTGCTCCAGACACTTACAGCACATCTTGCCTACTGTCTCTTATCTGGCACTTAGTACAAACTGCCTTGGTATTTATTTACGTGTATGCCCTTGCAAAACTGATTTCACTGCCTTTTTTTTTTTTTTTTTGCGAGAGCATCTAACTCTGTTGCCCAGGCTGGAGTTCAGTAGCATGATCACAGCTCACTGCAGCCTTGACCTCCTGGGCTCAGGTGATCCTCACACTTTAGCCTTCCAAGTAGCTGGGACTATAGGCGTGTGCCTGGCTACTTTTTTGTAGAGATGGGGTTTCGACATGTTGCCCAGACTGGTCTTGAACCCTGCCTCAACCTCCTAAAGTGTTGGGATTACAGGCATGAACCACCATGCCCCGCCTTCACTCCCTTTTGAAAAGATATTTAGGAAGAAGGGTTATTTTAAATTTGTATCAAAATAATACATACACGTGATTTAAAAATAAAATCATACAAAAGTGCTCATATCAAAAGACCTCCCTCTCTTTCTCGTTCTCAGTGGCAAACCATTTCTGACATCGTTTTGCTTTCTCTCCTTGAAATTACTTCCATATTTAAGTAATATGCTCCTTTATCTCCTTCTTTGTTTATCAATAGAGAACATTCTCTATAGAGCTCCCTCCTTTGATATCAGAGGATTTAGCTTATATATTACCATCCTCACTAACTCACCATCCTCACATAGTTATATTCCTACTTTTAGTTCCTCTATTGGCTACTATTGTAATTTTTTTTTTTTTTTTTTTTGAGATAGAGTCTGTCTCTGTCACCCAGGCTAGAGTGCTGTGGCATGATTTTGGCTAACTGCAACCTCCGCCTCCTGGGTTCAAGTGATTCTCCTGCCTTAACCTCCCAAGTAGCTGGGATTACAGGCATGTGCCACCATGCCTGGCTAGTTTTTGTATTTTTAGTAGAGATGGGGTTTCAGCATGTTGGCCAGGCTGGTCTCAAACTCCTGACCTCAGCCTTGGACTTCCAAAGTGCTGAGATGACAGGCATGAGCCACCGTGCCCAGGCTACCATTGTAATTTTTACAGAATGTACTCACATATTTATTTCTTCATCTACTAACTATAGGTAGTATCCTTATGACTTCTGTTCTGTAATATGATGATGCCAGCATCTCTTCCTTTCAGCTCACCTCTTTCCTCCACCTTCTAACTTGCCATCTTTTCTCACAGCATCCAAAATGGTAGCCACTACCCCACATGTGGCTATTTATATTTAATTTAATTAAAATATTAATACATAAAATAAAAACTTTAGTTCCTTAGTTGCACCGGCTCAATATTTCAAGTGCTTTATCTCTACATGTGACTACCAGCTACCATACTGGACAGCATAAATATACAACCTTTATAGAACATTCTATCAGATTCTATTCTATACATAATATTGTTAAAGTGGTAGGATTTACATTCTGTTTCTATAATTACATAATTGCTTTCTGTGCTTTGCTTTTAAGTTGATTCTATCCTTGAAAAAAATTAATGAATAATATTTACATTATTAGATAATATATATACATATTTCTTCCCAACGAGCTAAGATACCCTCTATAACACGTTCCTTCTTGGAAGGCTTTTGGTTTTCTGGGAGTTTTTAATTGCCTTTCTTTTTTCCTTGCATTACTTGCCTTTAACATATTATTTTCCTCCCAATTCTTCATCATTTCAGGTGTTCTCTTGATTCCCTTTCTCCCCAGATACCTTCCTCCTGCGTCCTTGGTCCTTCTGCTACAGTCTAGACTAATTGCTCCCTGGGCTTGCTGCCCACTTATCATCTTGGGAATTCCCTTTTCTTCTCTCCTAGGCTAAAGCAATTTTTTTTTTTTTCCTGAATTCCACATCTTCTCCTTTCTTGGCTTACTTCCTTGTTTTTCTGGAGCACATCCTCAACTAACTTCCTATGAAAGGCTATGTGGGAGGTAAATTTTCTGAAATCTGTCTATGTGAAAATGTCTTTACTCCACCACCTCCCCCACTTCACTCATGGTTTGTCTGGAAACAAGATTCTAGGGCAAAAGTCAGTTTTTCTCAGAACTTAAAAAGAATTGCACCATAGACTGTTTACATGATTGGATTCTACTTCTTTTATAGGTGATCTGTCTTTTTTTCTAGACTATCTTAGGACATTCTCCTTATCTGTTTTACTGAAATTTCATAATGATGTATCTGTGGGCTTTGTTTTGTTTTTCAATTCTTTGCTCAGTGAAATCTTCAAATCTGAAGATCTGTGTCCATCAGAGCTGGGGAATTCTCTCACATCTTAATTTTTGCTATGTTTCATTTGTTTCTCTCCTCACAGTTAGAAAGGACATTGGAATTCAGAGACTGATTATCTGTATGTTTAATTATTTCTCTCCTGACTCCCATCTCTCTATGCTTTTTACTCTACTTTCTAAGAGGGTGCCTCATCTTTCTCTTCTAATCATTTTAGTGAATTGAGAAAAATTCAGTGATCATAATTTTAATTTAATTTTTAATTTCCAAGAATGTTTCTTATCTTTTGACAGATGCTTTTTATAGCATCCTGTTTCATGGAAGATGGATCTTTTTCCTTTATTTATCTTCATCTCTTCCCTTTATGTTCTAGACTCTCCTCAAATATCTAGGGATCCTTGGTTGTCATTTTATGTGTAAGAAAGAGCCAATAAAAGCTGTTTAGAGCTCTGAATAGTGGACAGGAATGGTTGACTAGTGGCTTCCCTTTAGTGGGGACTGGGCAGGGAGCTACCTGCTACAACCAGACACCCAAATGTCAGGACAAACTGGTCTTTTATTTGGGGCACTTAAATTCCTTTAACGAAGGATCTTTTGGTCATTTGCTTGGGAGATAGGCCCCTGAGTGCTGGATATTCTGCATGTGGGGAGGCAGGCAGAAGGCAGCAGGTATGGACTGTTCTTTCTAATGACTTTATGTCTCATCTCACTTCTGTCATCTGTGGCTCTGGGATCTCTGGATCCTACAAAAAACTTGGGCTTCACACAGTATCCACTTCTCCATCCATTTTCCAGCTTCTGGAAATTAGTTGAAATCTCTCCTCTGTGGTTAGCTCCTCCACTTTTCTCTCCGTTTTAAGTTTTAGTCTTTTATAGTCATTTTAGAGAAATTTCAGGATGGAGAATAGATAAGATGTGGGCAGTCCACCATCCTGATGCAGAAGTCAACCTTGGGGGCAATTTTTTTTTCCTTTTTCTTTTCGTTTTTTGCTTAGGGTCGTATTTTCCATAAGCTTCTGCCAGGGACATTGTATTACATAGTTTAATGTTGCCTGCCTGAGAACCTGTGATTAATCACCTTTGCACTGGGAAGCTAGTGCTGATGAACTGGTATATTTTCTTTGGATGGGAAGTGAGATTTAGTCACTCTGTCTTTCCCTTTTTGATCCTGCTACCAATATGCTCAGTGCTGAGTTCTAACACTAACCCTAATCCCAACACTTTGGGGATATATACTTTTTGTTTTCTATTACATGTTCCATTTAATTTTCTTTCTTTTTTTTTTTTTTTTTTTTGAGATGGAGTTTCACTCTTGTCGCTCAGGCTGGAGTGCAGTGGCATGATCTCAGCTCACTGCAACCTCCGCCTCCCGGGTTCAAGTGATTCTCCTGCCTCAGCCTCCTGAGTAGCAGGGATTACAGGTGCCCAGTTAATTTTTGTATTTTTAGTAGAGACAGGTTTTCACCATGTTGGTCAGGCTGGTCTCGAACTCCTGAACTCAGGTGATTCATCCACCTTGCCCTCCTAAAGTGCTGGG
This sequence comes from Rhinopithecus bieti, assembly GCF_001698545.2. Taxonomy (NCBI): domain Eukaryota; kingdom Metazoa; phylum Chordata; class Mammalia; order Primates; family Cercopithecidae; genus Rhinopithecus; species Rhinopithecus bieti. The sequence continues at coordinate 1,105,536 of NW_016810185.1, read as the reverse complement.
ATTACAGGCCTGTGAGCCACTGCACCCGGCCATGTTCCATTTAATTTTCTAGTTTTCTTTAACAATCACGTATATATGTCTTTTATTGTTGGCTATCTTAAATTATTTCATGAGGTCAATACTTCACTTTTTATATCTCTTTTCCTCCCAATTGACAGTAAATCCTTTGGAAGAACTATTCCTTAAATTATTATTTGTCCTTTCCAAGTTGATGTCTCCTTTTTCTCACCCTTAATACCATTTGGATATTGTGTAAGAGGATTTAGTTCTAAATGACCCCTCACCTGAAATCCTAGCACTTTGGGAGGCCGAGCTGGGTGGATCAATTGAGGTCAGGAGTTCAAGACCAGCCTGACCAACATGGTGAAATCCTGTCTCTACCAAAATACAAAAATTAGCCCGGCGTGGTGGCACGCACCTGTAGTCCCAGCTACTTGGAAGGCTGAGGCAGGAGAATCACTTGAATGGGGGAGGTAGAGGCTGCAGTGAGCCGAGATGGCACCACTGCACTCCAGCCTGGGTGACAGAGCGAGACTCTGTTAAAAAAAAAAAAAAAGACCCCTTAGCAACCTTCCAATTTTAATGGAACCTGACTCCACTGGTCTCCTGTTTCCTGAACTGTATGAGAGGATAACATATGTATGTGAACTCTCTTTCTACCCAACTAAAGGGCAGGAATTATGCTTCACGCATCTTCCCCATCTCTCAGTGAGCTTAATGGTTTGGAGCTGACCGTGGTGAGCCCAGCCACTGGAACCTAGAACAGCTGACCCAGGGCAGGTCCACAGGCCCAGGGTCTGAGGAAGTCCCGTGGGCAGGTAGGTGTAGGACACGTGATCACCTCTGGGTTCTCCCTGGTGTCTTTTTCCTCCTCCTCCTAATTCCTTCTCAACCCATGGTTCTTTTCTCCTCCCTAACCTCAGTAGGTGTGTGTATGTGGGGGTGGGTCTGGGTGGTAGTATGCATTATTGTCAGGGGACTCTATACAATTAATATGCTATGTGTCCTAGGTGACCAAGTCTGCCTTTTTTTTTTAAAATGGAGTCTCGCTCTGTCCCCCAGGCTGGAGTGCAGTGGTGTGATCTTGGCTCACTGCAACTTCTGCCTTCCGGGTTCAAGTGATTCTCTTGCCTCAACCTCCCAAGTAGCTGGGACTACAGGCATGCGCCACCATGCCCGGCTAATTTTTGTATTTTTAGTATAGATGTGGTTTCACTACATTGGCCAGATTGGTCTTGAACACCTGACCTCATGATCCGCCCACCTTGGCCTTCCAAAGTACTGGGATTACAGGTGTGAGCCACTGCGCCCGGCCAAGTCTGTCTTGTTTCTGACCCTCAGTTTCCTTTTCTGTAAAATGGGGATAACAGCAGGGAGTGGCTAAAAGAAACAGAAGAGTAAGCATATATAAAAGTTCTAGAACCCTGCTTGGGAGCTGTGAGTGGAGTAGAATTTTCATGCTCCGGATTCCACATCCCTTATCGTTCCCCCATCTGTCTCCCCTTTCCCACTGTCCCCATCCTTACTGGATCAGTTCCAACACCCGCCTCTTCATGGCCTGGACCAAGTCCCGCTGCCCTCCAAGCTCCTCCTGGTACACGGCGTCCCTTTTCTCAGCCTCCTGTTGCTTCTGCTCCAGCCGTGCCTGCAGCTCGGCTCTCTCTTCCTGACACCTGGGTACAGAAGGAAGACTAAGTTCTCAGGGGGCAAAACTCAGCCTTTGTGCCTGAGCTAGGCTGGGCCTCTGCCGGATAGGGAGCCCATGGGAGACACTGGTGATGTCCCCGGCAGCTGAAGTCCACACACATACACACACACACAACAATACACACCACACCACACACGAAATGCACACACATAATACAATATAACACAAGAGACATAACACCCAACAGAACACCTATATACAATACACACAACACACACAACCCCCACACATTGTAACACAGATAATACTACACACAACACATACACACAATGCATATACGCAACACAATAACAACACACAATATAACACAGACACACAACTCAACATATACCCAACACAACACAAATGCAGCCCATACACATAACAGCATTCACACAAAACACAACACATACACACAACACAAAACACAACACACACAATGCACTCACACAATACCACACATAACAACAGATACAACACCCAACAGAACACATATACACCACACAACATATACACGCAAGACAATACACACAACACAACAACCCCTACATATCATAACACACACAATACAACACACAGCACACACAGAACACTCCCTACATTTTATAACACACACAATACAACACACGGCACACACACAACACATATAGACAATGCAACACATACACAACACACAGTATAACACATACACACAACTCAATACATGCACAACACACACATAACCCATACACATAACACAACACACAAACACAACATGTATGCACAGCACAAAACACACAGTACAACACATACTACACAGCATACACAGACACAGCACACTACATACATGTTCATAATGCACATGTAACGACACGTTGTACACACCACACAATCACACAACACAATGCACATGCATAACATGCACACACAACACAACACACAACATACGCAATACAACACAAAATGCAACACAGCATATACACAACACACAGCACACACATCTACAACACAACACACACCCTAATATACACAAAGTATAACAGAACACATACACACAACAGAAGACACACTTACAATGCTACACGCATATAATTTATACATATAATACAATACATACACACACCACAACACACCACATATCACAACATACATAACGCACACACAATACAATACACACAACGCAACACATATATAATGCACACACCACACACATAAACAGAACACAAACAACACAACATATAAACACACACTTGCACAACACACACAACAGACATCCATAATGCAGACACACAACACAACATGCACACAATGTGTGTGCGTTTACACACATATATGCAATGCACACACCACACACTGAACTGCACACTGTGTGTTGCCTGACACCTACGAACTGACTCCTCACCAACTATTCAGAGAAATGAAAACAGGGCCCTGCCCTGAGTGTTCCTTTAGAGGGAGGGGATGAGCCAACATTTCCTCCTGGCGGCTTTGTTTTCAAACGTTTGCAGTTAAAATGTAACTTTCTTGAAAGGTGTGTTCAGGATCGTGGCAGCTCTCTGGAGGGAAGGCAGATGCCTGGGAACCCAGGCTGGATGGTCGGTGCCCAGCTGGAAATAATTGTGTGTGGAAGGGGAACAGTGAAGGATTTAGGGCGAATTTTCTTTAAAATATTTTTTAAAAGTTATGTGACATTGTCTTTTCAATTAAAAGTAATAGTAAAATATGGCTTTCCTAAATTTGTTTTAGTTTTGGGCTTGGTAGCATCTCAGTTCCACTCTTGGTTTTTCTTTTTGTCTGTAGTGGTTTTCTGAAAAGTTCCAAGAAGACCGCTGGACTGGAAATAAAAAAGACCTGGCCCCAGGGCCCAGCCTCTGGCTCAGCTGGGAGGCCCCTGGCTCAGTTGGGAGGGCGTTGCAATGGCAGATGGCATGGGTGAGAGTCCCGGTGCTCAGGATGCATGTACGTGTCTGTGCCGGTGTGTGTCCTGGGGCTTGAGCGTGTTTGAGTGGAAGAGGCTTGCAAGAGGCTTGACAATGAATTGAACATGCAATTTTAAAACACCTCCTTTTAGCATGTTGCAGGGAAGAAAGTTGGGTGGGCCATGACATCAAACTGTTAGCAGCCCAGCCACTGACATTCCAGAGTTCAGTCACTGCAACCCCAAGAGCGTTCTGGTGCTCAGGCACGGAGCAGGGCCATGTTTTTAATTTTAATGAACATTCTAGTCTTTTGGCACCTCATTTCTTAGCTGCTGACTTTAATTTTCCCGAGCCAGTTTACTTGCCCTGTGATCCTGGGCCCTTAATGTGATCACCGTGGTGTTTGCATATGTCTCTTGGGTGGGAAAGAACACTTACTTAGCACCTACTGTGTGCCAAGGGACGTTTAGGTGCCAGGAATAAAGCAGAGCCTATGGATCTTATAGTGTTTGCGGCAGGGGTAAAATAAATGATAGACTCGTAAAATAACTAAACTAAGTGCTGTGACAGAGACAAAGGAGAGGCTAAGACAGAGACCAGGGAGGGCTCTTGGAGAGGCTCCTCAGACAAGGTGAAATGGAAGCTGAACTAGAAGATGAAAAATCAGCAATGTAGAGCCAGGCATGGGCACATGCAAAGGTCTGCAAGTTGGAAAGAGCTGAGCTTGTTTGAGGAACTGAAAGACGAATGATTCTGGGCTGCCACAAAGGGCAGTGGGGGGCTGGGAAGGCAGGAGAGGAGTGGGGAGGTGGGCAGGACCTGAGCTGTCTGCCAGCAGCCCAGGAAAAGTGGATGTTAATCTCAGTGAAATGGGGAGCCCTGAAGTATTTTCATCAGGGAGTGATGGATACTTCTAGCACATGAGGGGACATGGAAGGAATTAGTTTACTGAGCACTTACTATATGCCAGGCCCAAGCTTAGTGTTTTATAGCCCCATTCATTTAGTTTTCACAATTTTAAGAGACAGATAATATAATCCTCATTTTACAAGAGAGAAGAGTAGAACCTCAGAGAAGGGGTGACACTTGCCCAGGGTCACACAGCTTGATGAGTGGAGGGAGCAGAAATCTGGACACAGGCCAGCCCAGATCAAAACTCTTTTGCCTCCCTACGCCTTTATCCAGGTAAAGCCCTGATCACCAGTGATTCCTGGCACCGGTGCCAAGTGGGCAGCAGGTGGGAGGGAGGGAGGGAAGGATGCTGATGGAGGCTGGCAGGCCTCAAAGGAGCTCAGTGCTGCTGTGCAGGGGTTGGGGGGACATGTGACATCTGCCTAGTTCCCCATCCTGAGGACCTCTTCAGCTGATGCTTGTCCTAATTTCTTTTGCTCGAGGTCTTACTCCCAGCGCAGAGGACACCCACCTGCTTGGAAAGATTGCCTCGCGAGCATCTGAGCTGGGAAGAGAAACCTTAGCCACCCTACCATCTCCTTTTGCGAATCAGGGACCTGAGGCCCAGAGAGGGCAGGCCACTGTCCCCAGGGGCCCACAGCCAGAAAGCTGTGAGGTGGGTGTTGGAAGCTCCATGTCTCAGCCCAAAGTCCATTTTCACAGCCCCATGGGCCTGCCCTGGGCCTGCTGCCTTCGGGTCGGCTGTGGCTCACCTCTGCCCCCAGTCTGTGCTCTGCGTGGGACTTCTACCACCCTTCCACTGCCCTCCATACCACAGCCTGAGTGAGCCTTTAAATACAGAAGTCAGACAGAGAAACGTCCCTGCACTAAACCCTGCCCCAGCCTCTGGTAGCACAAAGAAGAATTCCAGTGCCTCACTCTGTCTTTGAGGCCCCTGGCTCCGACTCTGCGCCTCTCTCCTCTGCTCAGCCATATCCCGTATGCATTTGGCCTGCCTGTCCACAAACACATGTCTTCTGGCCATTCCTCTGGCCGCAGCACTTCTCACTAATATTTGAACAGTCCAGTCTCTCATGTGGTTGTGGCTTCTGCTCAAACGTCACCTCAGAGAGGACTTCCTGGCCCCCAGTCTGACTGACTATCCTTTGTCCGTGCCCTTCCCTGCCTTTGTTTTTTTCCCTAACATCTATCCAATGGCCATTGGATTGCTATCTGTTTATCTGTACCAGGTCTTCTAGAGCAGGCTGGGCCAGGTTTGTTCACCACACTGCTCATGGCCACTGTGGAAGCATAATAAATGTCCATGGAATGAATGGGTCCCTCGGCACTTCTATTCTCTGTGTTGAGGAACTCATCGCCAGCTTGATGCCCATGGGCTCCTTTCTTGGGAGTGAGCTTTGTCCTTAGCTCCCTGGGTCCCAGGCATCAGGGTAGCACATCCTCTTCTGAGCCTCAGGGTCAGCTTTACTCACCATCCTTACTCTGAGGACTCCAGGATCGATCGCCCAGCCCACACTTCCCTCCTGAGTTCCACACTCAGCTGCTTGTCCAGCAGTCCCTGTCTAACATGTCTAACAGGTGTCTTAAACATAACATGTTCAAAAACAAGCTCTGACTTTCCCCACAAACCTGCCCTCCCACAGCCCGCACACTTCAGTTAACGGTGACTAGCTTTCCAGCTGATCAGGTCGAAAAGCTCAGAGTCATTCTCAACTTCTGTCTTTCTTTTAGACCGCATATCCAATCCTCAGGAAGTTCTACTTCACGCTTCATCCAAAGCCCAGCAGCTTCTCCTTGCTCCGTGCTGCCAGCCCAGTCTGAGCACCCCCACTCTCCCCTGCGCGGTAGGGTCCTCACTGGACTCTCTGTGTTCAGCTTGCCTGCTAACAGGCCAACTCCAAGGGGCCTTTAAAACACACATGAAGCCGGGTACCGTGGCTCATGCCTGTAATCTCTACACTTTGGGAGGCCAAGGTGGGTGGATCACCTGAAGTCAGGAGTTTGAGACCAGCCTGGCCAACATGACGAAACTCCATCTCTACTAAAAACACAAAAAATTAGCTGGCTATGGTTGCGGGCATCTGTAATCCCAGCTACTCAGGAGGTTGAGGCAGGAGAATCACTTGAACCCAGGAGGCGGAGGTTGTGGTGAGCCGAGATGGCATCACTGCACTCCAGCCTGGGCAGCAGGAGCGAAACTCTGTCTCAAAAACAAAAACAAAAAACAAAACCACAAAACCACCACCAACAAAAAACATGTCAGCCTCTGACAGGCTGATCTATAGAGGAAGTGGACTGGTGTTGCCTAGAGCCGGGAAAGGAATGAGGAGTGGCTGCTAACGGGTACAGCGTTTTTCCTTGGGGAGATGGAAATGTTCTGAAATTGATTGAGGTGGTGGATGCATAACTCTTGAATATACTAAAAACCATTTAATTGTTAAGCATTTGGAAAAGCATATAAACATCTTTTTGACATTAAAAAACGTCAAGTCCCTCTCCTGCTCTGAGCCCTCAGTGGCTCCCATCTTCCTCTGAGTCAAAGTCAAGGCCCTTCCCATGCCTCACAGGCTCTCTCTAACCTGCCTCCTTGGCTCACCTGACCTTTTCCCACATCCTCTCCCTCCTTCACTCTACTGGGGCCCAGAAGGCCTCCTTGATGTTCCTAGAAGCTGCCCTGCCCGTCCCCCATCAGGGCCTTTGTTTTTGCTGTCCCCGCAGCCTGGAACATTCTACCGAATAGTTAAAGGGCTCGATCCTCACTTCCTTCAGGTCTTTAGATCAATGTCACATTTTCAGGAAGGTCTTCCCTGGCCATGTTACCTTATTAAAATGTAAAATACCACACCAACACGTCCCGTTCCTCTTGTCTGCTTTATGTCTTCTTCTTATAACTTATTCCAATCTGACATCCTAGGTACTTCACTTGCTAATCACATTTATTGCTTCACCCACTAGAATGCGAGCTCCATAAAGGCAGGTGTTTGGCCTGTTTTTTCTGTGAGAGGATTTCCCGTACCTAGGACAGGCCTGGCTCAGAGTGGGTGCACAGAGTGTTTGTGGAATGACTAAATGATGAGTGACAGGTGGCCGGAGCACTGTGGTCTGTGAGACAGGGCCCCCAGCAAAGGGAGCAGCCGGGGCCAGGCCATCTCTCTACAACCTCCCAGCTGCTCCTCCTAGCTTGTCTTGATCCCTTGAAGACTCTCGTGTGGGCAGAACCCCCATGGTCATTTGGGTCCTGAATCATGGAAACCTTTGCTGACCACACTGTGGGCTCAGCTGAGTGTGGAGTGGGAGGAGCCCGAGGGACCCTTTTGGGTTGATTTCTGGGCTCCTGGGCCTCTCTCCCCTCCAAAGCAGAGAGTTAGCAGGCTTCCCAGTGATTCAGGCTGAATCACAGCTACTCAGGCCCTGCTGGAGTCTGACTGGTATCTGTTGGACCTGGGGCAGGTGTTAGCCATGTGGGAGGGAGAGACAGGGGCTGGTGGGCAGACCGAGGCACCCGGAGACCACAGGAGAGAGACACAGAGAGGCTGATTCAGGCCACGGAAGATCTCTGCAGGGAGAAGAGACTTTAAAAAATAAATTATGGGCTGGGTGTGCTGGCTCATGCCTATAACCCTAGCACTTTGGAAGGCTGAAGCTTGAGCCTAGGAATCTGAGACCAGTCTGCGCCATGTAGTAAGACCTCGTCTCTACAAAAAGAGAGAGAGAGAAACTGAGACCCGAGAGACTGAGGACTGAGGGGCATAGTAGAGACAGACAGCGTGCTGTGGGCCCCTGAGGTCAATGTGATGATGGAAGATGAAGACACTGGATGGTGAGAGACACTGAGCAAGAGAAACGGAGAGACTGAAGTGCAGGCACCTGACATGCTGCCTGAGCTGGGCGTCTGAGCCCACTGATTCTGGAGTCAGCTGCAGGCCTTGAATCTCAGCTCCCCTGCTAACCAGCCAATGGTGGGTGAATTGTGCAGCATCTTTGAGCCTCAGCTTCCTCCTCCATAAAATGGGGGTTCTATAGAACTCATCTCATAAGGGTGTTACGCAGAAGCACCTACAGCAGGGCCTGGGACATAGTAAATGCTCAGTAAATGATAGCTATGATTATGAGAGGGTGAGAGGTGGTGTAACAGGAAGAAGCAAATGAGACGCAAAGAAACCGAGTAAAAGAGGGAGACAGAAAGAGATGGGGGAAAGAAGGCCAGTGGAGTAGGGAGGCAGAGGGTGGAAAAGAGAGAGGAGCTGCCCAGGGGAGGCAGCAGAGGGAGGCAGGGGTGAGGGTGGGAGGGAAGCAGGCCAGGAGGTGGGGCCTCTCCTGGAGCTGCTCTGGGAGGCCTATGAGAAAGGGATGCACAGGGGAGGGAGGGTGGAGCCCTGGGATCAGGAGCAATGCCCTGCAGGCCTCAGATCCCAAAGGTGTGCCCAGCCCAGGACCTGGTGCACAGGAGATTCTCACAAGACCTCATTGACTTGACCGTGATTGACAGCAGGACTCAGGGAGCACCTTCCAGTGCCCTGTGCTGTGGGTTGCCAAGGTTACCTGCTGAGCTGCTCCTGAAGTGCCTGCAGCTCCCTGTCCTGCTTCCTCAGCAGCTGCTCCTGGTGCTGGGTCTGCTCCTCGGCCTTCCGGAGCCCAAGTCTGAGGCTCTGGGGAGTGGAAGGAGGGGAGGAGGAGGCTGAAGGAGAAGGACAGAGACCCCAACACCGGGGCTGACCTGAACAACATTCCCGAGAGATCCCAGGCCATACCCTGGCAGGGCTGGGGGCAGTGCTGGGAGCTCTGATGCCTGACTCTGTCTTAGGCCTTGCTTCTGGGTGAACCTGGGCCACTGTTTCTTCCTTCACTGAAGGGTGGAAGTTATAAACTCAGAAACTTGCAAGTTCCTGGCTTGGTGACAATCTTGAGTGACCTCCAGGAGAAGCATCTACCACAGGAACAACTAGGTGGGCTCTGCAACAGTAGAACTTAGATTTGGGGACGAGACCTACCATCATGAGGATATGGAACTGGAGAGGAAGTAACTGCCTGGAAGAACTGCTGGGAAGGGATCTCAAACTCCAATGCCTACTGGGGTTGGGCAAGAAGTATTGCTGAATAAAGTGGGTCTAGCGTGAGGCAATAGGGAGATGTGGGGACTGTGGTGGCCTGAAGAATGCATGGCTTTCAAAGGCATTCCCAAATAATAATCCTGAGTGGGCCAATAAAAATTGATCCATGGGAGGGAATGGTCCCAGGCTACCATTTCAGACCCTCATCTGTGGGCCAGGTCAGAGAGGGGAGAATAACCAGGTATGGAGCTCAACTGTTCTCACCTTGATCTCGTCCTGCAGGGACACCTCGGCTTGCTCCTCCCTTCTGGCCACAAGGGTAACTTCTATTTGCACTTGTGGATTCTCCACGGTAGAGCCTTTCTTTGTTGTGACTCCCTGAAGGACCCAGGGCTCCCCCAGGATGCTAGAGTCCTCCGATCCCTGCCTGGTCCCGGATACTGTTCCCGCTATGGCCCCTCTGGGGCTGGGCATCAGCAGCCTCTGGACATGACTCCACTCTGGTTCCTTTTCATGAGTATCCTCTGTTGTTCTCTGACCCTCTGCACCCAGCAGAACCCCTGTGCTCTCAGCCTCCATCCCTATCACCTCCTTCTGAGTACCCATAGCCCCCTTCCCCTGTCCCTGGGTGCTGGGTGTTGAGTTCCCCAGAAACATCTCAATCCATGGGGTTCCTTCCTCCTGGTCCAGTTGAAGCTCCTCCTCTTCTGGTTCCCACATACTCTGGGGGTACCTATGTCTCCTGGAATTTCCCCCCTTCTTTTCCAAAAAGAAAGGAAGATGCCTTTGTTGCTGGGACCTGGGCAGCCCTGCCAACTGCTGTCCACTGGGTGCATCTTGCAGACAGACAGCTTGACTGGTGTGTGAGTCTTCAATCTGGACATTTTCGGGCCCTCCATATGCAGCTGGGATCTGTGGAGAGGACCCCAAACCAGTCACCCCTCTCAGCACCAATTCACTGACCTGGTGCATGGGAGAGGCCACAGTGCTGATCTAATGGGCTTGCTAAATAGATAGGTACCAGGTCCTCTCACTGGAAACTTTGATTTATCAAACCTCAAATCTGACTTTTAGCAACACCCAGGTGATCTGAGCGCCATGCTTTGGTCTGGTGAGGGACAGCAGTACATCCTGATGTCTTTCTCTCCCTTTCCCCTGTCCGCATCCTTCTCCTTCCTGCACCTGGGTCTTGGGTATTGATCTGGCTCCCCCTAAGTTCCACCCACCCCTTTCCTTTAATCCTTCCTCCTGAACTACACTTCGTATTTCAGTTTTTTCATCTGCAAAATGGGAATGATAATATCCGGTTTTAGGGTTGTGATGAAATCTTGACTAGACCAACACTCAGCTAAGAGCAACCTCTCAAGAAGCCTTCTCTGTGCTCCCATGTTCCTCTGTTCATTTCTGTGTCACTTACACTGAATTCATATATTGCAATGCTTTTCTTTATGATCTATCTCCACGAAGAGACCCTGAACTTTTCAGACCAGAGAACTAATAGTATCTGTATCCAGTGCCTGGGAGCTGGTGGGGGTGCAAAATGTGCTTGTGGGATGATGATAACAACAATGAAGGTGACCTCATGGTGCCATGAGGGGAGCGTGTAGCCAGGAGCCCTGTGCAGTGCTGGATGTGAGTTGTCTCAGTTCATCCTCACAATATCCCTATGGGGCAGGACAAGTAACTTGTTCAAGAACCATAGTTTGTAAGGGGTGGGGCTGGAATTCGACCAGGCAACCTGGGTCTTTAGTCGCTTCTTGAACTGAACTGAGTTGTTTGTCTATTGTCCAGTGCAGGGGACTCAGCAGAGGGCATCTCTCATCTGTTTCCTGAAGCTTTCAGTGCCCGCCCCCCTTGGAACTTTCTCCTCCTCTGGGCCCAGTGGCTCCGGCAGAGGGTGCTAGAGTTTCCTTTCTCTCCCAGTGTCCCCACCCCAGGAATAGGAGCCCTCTCCTTCTCTGCAGTTCCCCAGTCCCCTGCTCCACACACTGGCCTCTTGCTCTGTCTGTCCAGTTGGGTCAGGGGTCTCTGTACACTCAGAGGGGGAAGCTCAGTTACTACTCAAACTGGGCACGCCAAGGAGATAGGGAAGAGGCAACTCAGAGTGAAGGCAGGGCAGAGGCAGAGGCACCTTCTTTGGGGTATCTTTGGTTTTTCTGGGTCTCCTTCCCTGGGTTTGGGTGGAACTCGAGCAGCGTGACCTGAAAGTGAAAGAGGCAGGGGGACCCTGGGCCTCTCTTCGGTGGTGGGCTTGGCCCTCAGATGGAGGGTATCCCCTCTTTCCACTCGCCCATTCATCCCATGACACTTCCTCCTTCCTGCCCACCTACCCTCATGCATCCCATCCTGCATTCATCCATACTTTCCCTCCCAGCATCCCGCTATCCATTCATCCTCCAGCCCGCCACCTCAACCACCCAGGAAGTCGTTAGTGAGTGCATATTCTAGGCTGCATTATGCCATGAATTTGCACTGGGAACATCGAAGGCTAGAAGGATCCAAAGTCATGGAGCAAAAGGAGGCAGAGACAGATGGGGCTGGAGGCTGAGGGCTTGGGGCTTGCCTGGGACCCTTGGTGGCCATGGGATCAGGTGTCAAAAGAAACTTCCCTCCTGGCCGCACCCACTCACTCTGAGAACATGGGCCAGGCTCCATCCAGGTCTGGCTGCTGGAGGTCCAATTCGAAGGCCACCCCATTGAGAGCATAGAGAGAGTCCAGGATGTCTTCTTGGCATTCTGGGCAGAGCAGAGGGCTCCGGGGTCCATACCATTCCCTGTGTTAACAGTGATCAGAACCTTTGGCCTTTGACCCTGGGGCTATTTCCCTCGACCCCAACCACCCCCACCCCAGCTCAACCTCAACACCGTCACAAGGCTGGTCCCCAGGCAGAGTTGTGGCCCTTCAGGAGCAGGAGGCCTAAGAACCCTGATGCTGCCAGGACTCCTGGGTTCCAACCTCCCTCTGCCTTTTCTCCCTTAATTTTTCCTTCATGACTCTCATTGTAATGGTCCTTGATAGAAAGCCATCCATGGGGGGTAAAGGAGGGCTCTTTTACAAAGGAGGGAAAGTGGCTTAGATGGCATTGGCAGGAGGATGTCCCAGCAGCCCCACCTGGTGAGCTCTGGGTTCAGGAGGCAGAGCTGCAGGGCCTCAGCCAGCTGCCCATGGGCCAGGCAGAAGCGGATGAAGGCACGGCCTTTCCCCAGAGGGGTCTTCAACTGCAGAGTGCACAGGGGCAGAAGGGGGGGTGGTATTAGGACAGAGGGTGCCCAGGAAACACGGAGGGGACTGGAAGTGCTGGGCAATGGGAAGGGTGTGGGGGGACCTGAGGCCATGGGAGGAAAAGGGTGTTTGGAGGGGTGCTGCGGGCAGGGTTTAGGAGACATGCGGAGCAAGTGAGTGGTCTATGGTCGGTAGAGCAGGATGTGGGAGAAGGAGCAGGCCTATGTCCACCCCCACCCTGTCAGTCTTCTCGCTGCCTGGCCCTGGATACCTTGTCCTGGGAACGGACAAAGTGGATTGGCTCCATGTCCCCCTGCTGCCGTCGTAGGGCAGTGCAGAGAAAGTCCCAGTAATCCTTCCGAGGCCCCAGGAAGCTCTTCTGCTCTTTCTGGTCAAACTAGAACCAAAATGAGGCAAAGAAAGTGTAGAAATGCTTCCTCCTAGAACACACCCTGCATTCTAGCGTGCTGAGGGGACACCTGCTGGAAGAGAGGGCTCCTGCAGTCACACCCGGCATCCGGACTGAGCCCTGTCCTTACTGGCTGTGTGATCATGAGCAAGGTGTTTGACCTCCCTGAGCCTCAGTGTTCTCATTCATTCATTCATTCATTCATTCATTCAGAGGCCCTTATTGAGCACTGACTATGTTCCAGGCCCTGTTCTATGTTCTGGGGATACAGCTATGAACAAACTGACTTCATGGAGCTTACATCTTGATAGGGGAGTTAAGACAACAAACAGATGAGATAAGTAAAGCATCGAGTATGTTAGATAGTGATGACTGCTACGGAGACAAAAATAAAGCAGGAAAGAGAATGGAAAATGTGGTGGGTGTATGTGTGGTGCGTGGTGTGTGTGGCAGGTGTGTTGAAAATCTAGGGTGTCCAGAAAAGCCTTCTAGCTTGAAGGAGCTGAGAAAGTGTGCTGTACATTCCAGTGGAAGAGCATTTTAGGTAGAGTGGAGAGCACGTGCAAAGGCCCTGAGGCAGGAGCATGCCTGGTGTGTTCCAGGAAGATCCAAGAGGCCAGGGGAGCTGGAGTGCAGCAGATGAGTGGCAGGCTAGCAAGAGATGAAGTCAGAGAAGTAGGAAGGTGTGTGTTGGGGTGTTGGGGGGTGGACATCAGGCAACTCAGAGGGTGAGAGTGAGGATTGTACAAAGCCAGGCATATAGAGGCCAAAGCCTGACACATAGCACGTGTTCAATAAAAGCTGGTGCTGGTCATAGTTGGGGCTCTGAGTAGCAGCAGGAAGAGCCAGTCCTAGGACATCCATGTCTCTGAAGCTTTAAACAGTGGGGGCTACCCCCAGGTCTGGGTCCCGCCCCAAGGCCCGGGTCCCTTCCAGCCCCACTTTGCCTCACCTCGCTTCTCAAGCTGCAGTGACAGCCTCCAAGAGTGAGGTTAGGTGTCAGGAGGGAGAGGGAAATGGCCCAGTGCATGGTAAGGAATGGGACTGTGGCTCCTCCCTTGTTTTCCAGGAATGTCCTGCCAGTTGTCTGGGTCTGGGGAGAAGGACGGGGAGGGGGAGGAGAAGGTCCCACCTGTAGCAGCAGCTCCAGGCAGCCACAGAGTCTGTGCAGCTCGGCACTGGTGTCCGTCACTGGCCCCTGCCCATCCCCATAGCCCTGGAGGATGGCAGAGACGGCAGCTGCAGGGAGGATGGCAGGCGTCAGGCAACAAGTAGCGAGGCCGCTGAGGGAGGGGCTCCCAGACCCTGACTTCTCCCGCGACTCAGTCCCAGAACATCTCTCAGAACACACTCACCTCTTAGGTCTTTGGTGATCTTGAGGATGGCTGCCTCTTCTGCCATGGGTACTTGAAAATGATGTGATTCCTTCCGACTTGGACTATGAGCCCAGGAAGGACCCTCGGCCTCACTGCCCAGCTCTCTCCTTACATAAAGCAGTACGCAGAGACTGCAGAGGGGAAGTGACTTATCTCGGGTGACATAGCAACTTACCTAGTGGGGGGAAAATCCCAGCTCTGTCTTGTAGGCCAGTGTGTGAAGATGATGGTGTGGTCTCCACCGATTGAGCAGTACCTGGGTGACACTGTACTAACACTTGATGCCCTTGCCCCATTCAAACCCCACATCATCCTGGAGGTTATTAACTCCATTTTAGACCAGGACAAACAGGGGGTTGGAGAACGTAAGTCTTTTATTCAACATCACAGAAGTACCCAGGATTTGAACTCAGGTCTGTGTGCCCATAGGTCCTGTGTTGTGGGTCCTGACTTGGTGTAAGTGACCCCGTGAGCGCTCATGCTATGTAGACACTAGGCTGGGGGTGTCCCCTCCTTCCCCATGGGGTGCCCTCAGCCTTGCCTGGGTACTCATCCTCCTCGAGACACACACTCATTGTTTCCTGGGCTCCAGCTGAGTGGAAAATGTGTGTTCTTTGAGGAGAGGGTGCAGAAGTAAAGTGTGGCCCCAGGGCTGGGGCTGAGCAGATGCTGTGTGTGTGTGCGGAGCAGGGCTGGTTTTAATATTGCCTTTCTCTCCAGGGGGATCTTATCCTCTTCTCCTCCCGATGGGTCCTGGGACCCAGAGAGGGACACCGTGGCCCCGACAGCTGGTGGCCTTATTCTGAGATCCTAGTCAAGACCAGGTATGGAGTGGAAAACCCAGGTGTCCTGCAGGCTGCGGCTGCTGGAGTTTGGGGTGGGGTGGCAGTGGTGCAGCAGTGGGACACAGTGGAGGGGAGGGGAGAGGGAAACGGAGGTAAATGAAGGAGGTGGGTGGGACATGGGATTTAGGGAGGATGGGGTCAGGAGTCCAGAGACCTGGGTCTCCATCCTGGCCTGGCTACGCACTCACTGTGTGATCTCGGGCAAATCACTCACCTTCCTTGAGCCTCAGTTTCCCCACCTGTAGACCAAGGATTAGACTGATGGTCTCGGCAGCCTCTTCCAGCCCAGATCCTGTGTGAAATCCACGAACGGCTCCATGTGTCTCCTCCTCTCCCTCATCTCTGCCATGCATTTATTTTCCCTGGCTCCTAGAATCACTCCCCTTCTATCCCCGTAAGTTCCAGGGTTTCCCTGCTACTCACCCAGGAGAGCGTGGCTGGCTGGGGCACGAGAGCGCGGCTCTGCTGCCTGAGTCCCTCCCTAGTGACGGTGCCTTGCAGAGCTGTCCCAGGATTTACAGCCTGGGAAGAAGTGACTCAGTCTCAGCCCAGCAGCCTGGAGGGGGAACCTGGCTCACAGCGGTGGGGGAACCGAAGACGCTGCAGGGAAGAAGTGGTAGAGGCAGGATCCAGAAGTGGTAGTGTACTGGGGCAGAATGGTGAGATGGGAAATGGGTCATCTCAGGCCGGCCTGGGGTAGAGTCACCTGTTGGCCAAATGGGGGCTGATCCATTGTGGTTAGTGGGACTGCTGCTAGTTTCCTTTTAGTTTTCAGCACTTGCTCCTGCTTTTCTTCCTTCTCGCCACCAGGGGGCAGAGGGAGGCCGTGGAGCTCCGCAGCTGCTGTTCCTGTGGTTGTCTCTTCCGTGTTGTTTGGTTGGGTTGTGAGGCGGCGCTCCAGGGTAGGGAGGGGAGGGCGAGGTTCCCACCACGCTCCTCCTTCCTCTCTCCACTTCACTGAGCTGAGCGGTCCCCGTGAGTGCTGGTCACCAGTGCCGACCCCCAGTCCTGATCCCATTCCCAAAAGGATGGATGTGAGACCACCAGTGAGATCCTGTGCCCAGTAATGGGCCAGGCGTGTTTCCCAGGTGGGCTGGCCCCCTCACGGGCCCCGTGGCTGTACTCTGCCTTGTTGACGCTGGGATCTTTCCATGCCGGGTCCTCGTTTCTGCAGGCTGGGCTGCTCCAGGGGCTAGTATTGGGGCAAAGGAGCAGAGGCCTGGGAGGATGGCTGTTTTCACAAACCCCAAGAACCGCATCTAAAAACCAGCACAAGGGATGCCCCAGCCTGTCTGCCCTCTCCTCTGTTCCTATATCCCTCATGCAGAGGCTGCAGCCCCCATCTCTGTCTCCTGTATCACGTCCCTGTCTCCCGTCCCTGTCTTTCCCTCATTCCTTCCCTTTCTCTGTTCCCTGCGTCTCCCTTTGCACCCTTGGCCTCTTTCTTGCCCTCCCAATTCAGTCTGTCTGAAGCCCTGTCCGGGTCCCTGCCCCTGCCCTCCTCCAGCCCCCTGCCCTCCTCCAGCCCCCTGCCTCCCTCCAGTCCCCTGCCCTCCTCCAGTCCCCTGCCCTCCTCCAGCCCCCTGCCTCCCTCCAGTCCTCTGCCCTTCTCTAGCCCCCTGCCGTCCTCCAGTCCCCTGCCCTCCTCCAGCCCCCTGTCCTCCTCCAGCCCTCTGCCCTCCTTTGACCCCCTGTCCTCCGGTCTCCCTTTGTCACTTGCCATGAGGGAGTCCCCAGGCCTGGGTGCTGGCTGGGTGCTGGGAGCCCATGGTGTTCAGTTGGCACAGAGAGAAGGCAGCTACTGCTTCAGGTAGGAGCTGCAGGAATGGGTGAGGGAGGACACCCTGAGGAGGCTGGTGGTTGGCCAAGCCCAGGGCACGCTGACACAGTAAGCAGCGGGGCAGACTCCGGAGGACAGGTTGTCAGTTGCTGCTACTGTAGAGAAGTTGCCTTAGCAGTGGGTGGTAGTCTAAATGAGGGATGCCTCAGGATCAAGATGAAGCAGGGTGACTATAAGGTGTCCTTTCTCGTTGGGTGGAGGGTTCCGTTAGGGTCACTATGCACTTTGAGAGAATAGTGTAGATATATTGGTGGTCATCGACTCTAGATAAGATGTGTCAAATATCGACCATATTGAGCTCTGAAAGGATTATAGGTTTAGGGAGCCACCCAAGAGGGGGCAGGCCTGGAGTGGCTGGGTAACGTAGAGCGATAGTGGTTTAATCTCCTTGGTAGTTGGGCCAGGACGCTACTGGAGGCTTGTCGCCTTTGATTTAGAGGGCTTCGAGTGTAGTAGTTGTGTAGGCGAGTGAGGGTCAACGTGAGGACAGATAAGAACTTGGCTCCAGGATGGTTGAATCGAGTTGGCTCCTTAATCGACATCATATTAAAAAATTAATACTTTAATTAATCAATTACTTAATACCCGTGCATTTACTCGTTGTGCTCGGTACTACAAGACACGGTAGAGCTAAGCCAATAGCTGGAGTCAATAGATCCTGGCAGGAAGGGACTAGTGGTTTTGAGCTCGCGGAGCAGGTATCAACACCATGTTCTGTGCAGGAGGATTGATGTCTGCACAGTGCAGCCTTAGAGCGAGTCGATACTATTCACTTGTGTGGATGGAACTAGGGCGTGAGGTTTCCAGAGTGACATTTTACAGGAGCAGAAAAGGTTCATGGAAGATTGTTTTATAGAGAGGCTACTCAGGGATGGGTTGAGAACACGCTATTTCAAATTTGAGATTGGTCTCTCACGAAGATAATACTTAGTAGACTTCATGTGTTGGTGCATGATTGACACATTGCTGGGTGAGACGTTGCTTAGTGACTGGAATTCCTGTCACCACTCGTCATGCTTCCCACCTTACTTCCAGCAACAGCCACCTCTCATGAACCATGGGTGTCGTGGTCGACATACATTGGCAGCGTAAGGGGTGTGGGCGAGGCAGCAAGGCGAGATGGATGAGGCGTGGGCGACTGGGTTGGAGCGAGGGGACGGGAGACTATATGGAGGATGGATGTCTACCTGGGGAGGAAGCAGATGGTGTCAGTGCTACTCTGGTTGCTGCTTGTGTGACAGTGGCGGGGACCACGGGGGAGCGGAGACTGAGTGTCTGTTCTGCGATAGATGAAGGCTGGTTTCTGAGAGGCCTCTTGGGAGAGCCTGGAAGCTCACTGTGACTTCCCTCACCTGTGACTCCCTCCCTCCTCTATCTATGGGGATCAAGCTCCATCCCAGCTGCTGTGCCCTGACTCTGGCTCCAGTGGGGGTTGCTGCTGCTTGAGGCAGCAACTCCGCTTCAGGGCCTTAGGGAAGAGCAGCCTACACCCATCACCTGGGCCCTCACTAGAGGAGGGGTGATACCCTCGTTCTTGGGGTGGATAAACATCTCCTGGGTGCTGATCCCCTCATGACCCAGGGTTCAGTGGCTACCCAGACATCTGGGCTGCCTGCCAGGGCACTCCTAATGCCAGTCCTGCTACTTACATGCCCCCATTCCTCCTCCTGGCTCTCCTGGAGCCCTCCCATGTGTGCTGTGTGTATATGGATTGGGAGGGCGGAAGGCAAAGCAAGGAGCCTGGGAGGTGGGGGCAGCCATCTGCGGGGTGGTGCCAGTGGCTGGGGTTAGAGATGTTATGAGCCAGGGAGAGGGCTGAGTGGGGCCACGACTAACTTGGGAGAAAGAATCAGATGCGGAGATGGCTTGTACATAGATAATCAAGAACGGGAGGAAGTTGAAAATGACCCCTCTCATCTCACAGAGACGGCGACTGACAAGGCGGCTTCAGACATTTGTCTGCATTACTGTGTTGAAATATTTCATAAATACAGAAAGGTGTACAAACTTCCCACTGACTGAACACACAGGTGTATTGGTATCCTCAGCTCTCAGAGTCTAGAAATTACCATTAAAGCAACAGTAATCAAGACAGTGTGGTATTTGTGAAAGAACAAGGACACTGACAATCTGTCACATTTTGAAAGACATTGTGAAGACGTGACAATTCAATGTCATGTGAGATCCTGGATTGGGTTCTGGAACAGAAAACAGACACTTCAGAATATGGTGACATTTTCATAGGGCTCACAGTCCTCTGAATAGCATTGCAGCAATGCAAATTAGCTAGTTTGGACACATGTGGCACGTAATGTAAGATGTTACCTGTAGGGAGAGCTGGTGGAGGATATATGAGACCTGTACTGTCTCTACCGCCATTGAATCTCTTCTATAAACACACAATTATTTTAAAATAAAAAGTTAAAATAAAAAAAGTGAGATTCCTGGCCTGCATTCACAAAATGAATTGGAAATAGCATAAAGCAGAGTGCTCTAGGAAAACCTGACAGTTGGCCGAGTGCCGTGGCTCACACCTGTAATCCCAGCAGTTTGGGAGACTGAGGCGGGAGGATCACCTGAGGTCAGGAGTTCGAGACCAACGTGGCAATACCCCGTCTCTACTAAAAATACAAAAATTAGCTGGGTGTGGTGGCGGGCGCCTGTAATCCCAGCTACTGGGGAGGCTGAGGCAGGAGAATCCCTTGAACCTGGGAGGTGGAGGTTGCAGTGAGCTGAGATTGTACCACTGCACTCCAGCCTGCGCTGGATTCCTTCTTAAAAAAATTCCTTCTCAAAAAAAAAAAAAAAAAAAAAAAAAAAAAAAAAAAGAAAAGAAAAGAAAAGTTGACAGTTGTTATATTGTTACTGTTATTATCATCATCATTATTATCATCATCACCATCTCAGCAACCATCCTTCCCCACCTAGCAGCACTTTGGACATTTCTCTGCACCTGTGTCTCTTGTATGGGGTCCTGGTCTTCTCAAGGCCCTGATGCCTCCCTGTCTCCTTCCCTACCCACTTTGTCCCCAAGCCTTCTGGCCCTGCCCCTCCTGTCCCCAGGGAGGCTGCTAGGTCAGTGGCTGAAGGAGGGGCAGCTGCACTCCCTGGTGATCTCCTGCCCAGCTGTCTGCGCCCTGCCACGGCCTGGCCAGAGCCGGTTAGAGTGCAGCCAGCAGGGCACTGCAGGGGTTAAAGGAGGCCATGGCTGGTGGAAGGGGCCCACTCCTGGCTGTCTCCTGGAAGGAGGCGGTGCACTGCTGGCCCGCCCCTGGGCTGGTCTGGGAGGGAACCCCACTAGTAAAGCCCTCTGCTCAGTTGCTCCCAGCAGTGGCCCTGGGACCAGCTCTGCTCCTTGCACCCCACGCCCTGCCTGGACACAGGCTCACTCGCTGCCTTCTTCTGGGAAACCAGCTTCTTGCCAGCCACAGCCTCTGCTCGCATCACCAGCCACCAGTCCTGTTCTGGGAATCCCTTGTCCCAGACACCCACCTCATTCAGTGGCTCCTCTACAGGAAAGGTGAGTGAGTGAGTGGGGCTGGCAGGCCTGGTAAGGTTAGGGTTCAAAGCACTGTCTCCATCTCCACTCTAAATCGTGGGCCCTGCTCCCTTGCCCTTGGGCATAGCCTGGCAGGAGTGCCCCCTCCGCCCTCCCCAGCCACAAGTCCTTATTCCTTCTTCACCACTCTGGGCAGAAATGGCCAGTCAAGGTGGTTAATGAACAGACTGTAGCTGCCTCCCCTCTGCGCCTCCCTCTCCTCCCACCCCTCCTCTCCTCTGACGCTGATGCCCTGCCTGCAGTGGGCCAGGGAGAGTGCTGAGTGGGGCCACGACTAATTTTGGAGAAAGGACTGGACAAGGAGATAGCTTGGGTGTGGGTGAGAAGGAGTGGGATGACATTGAAAATGGCCCCTCTCATCTCATAAAGATGAGACGATTCTCCACCAGGCTGGAAAATCCATATGGAGCTGACCTCAGTGTCTGTACCCCAACCCCCAATCCAGGACTTGCGCTAGGACTGCCTGCCCAGATGTTTTAGGCTGGCCACTGTCTAGAAGAGGAAACTGGATTTGGGGTGATGAAGGGGGACTCGGAGAAGGCTGCTGTGCTCCCAGGCTGGGCTCCCTGCAGGGGAGGGGATGGGGATAGGGGACAGGATGGGTGCTAGGTGGGGAGGAACTGGAGGGGGAGGGCAGGGAGGCAGGCAGTTGTGGGATGGGAATAGGAGGAGGACCTGGAAACTAGATTGCCAGGGTCTTTGGGCACAAAGGCTTCTCCTCTGGAAGCCTCATTTGGCCCTTCAGCGTGGCAGCAGTGGGGAAGGTGTAGGGGGAGCACCCTCTCTTCCCCTCCTGAAGCTGCTGGGGGTGAGTAAAGATCATGGTGGCTCAGACTTGGCCTCAAGTTGCACCTGCCCCTGCCAGCTGGTGGCCACTCCTATCTCCCCCACTCCAGCTCTCCCTGGACCTCAGCACTTGCTATAGCTGGGGCACCCCCGCCTGACACCTCTGGCCCAGGGTTGTGGGAGGGAGTGAGGGAGGATGTGGATTGAGATGGAGAGGTGGGTGGGAGAGCCCTGAATGGGATCAGCGCTGGAGACCCAACTTGAGGTTGGCCTGGACTCTGCTGCCCATGGAGGGAAGGGAGTTGGAGAGAAGTGGGCTGGTCCAGGCTGGGGGGATCTTGGCCAGTCCAGCTGACCACCAGGGCTGGGAGCCAGCACTGTGATGAGAAGCTGAGGGTTCTTGGTGGTGGAGGAGGCAGCCTGGGGCCCTCTGCTTCCAGGCACCTGGCCTTGAGCCCTTCTGGCTCTGCTTCCCCATCCCTTATCCCATACTTCTTCATGCTTCACTTTCCGCAAAGTCCCAGTGCAGAATTTCCCAGGGAGGTGGCGGTGTCCAGAAAGTATAAGTACAGCGAAGCTGGTGACCAGGTAGAGCGGGGCTGGGGTGGGGTGCTTATGGGTTCATGGAAGATACTATTGTTTTGTGACCAACTTCTGGCCTCTGATGGGCTGTGGCTGAAGCCTTGGAGTTTGGGGACCCTCGGGCTCCTGTTTCTACCCAGATAGGAGCAGGAATCAATAGGGCTCAGAAAAGACTTTTGTTTGGTTGAAGGAAGAGGAGCTTCAGAGGTGGAAGCTCGGCTCAGGTGAAGGAAGAGCTTCCTAAGGACCTTGCCTTATGGGCTGATGTGTGACGTGGTGAGCTTATTTTGTCTGACACAGCACTTGCAGAGGCCCCACCTCCCTGCTAGTTTTGGGGAACCGGGAGCCTGATGCTCTGCCCTCACACTGTGCCCCTCCCTCACACCCATGACTCAGTGCCTACCAGGTCTGCCCCCAGCTGCTTCCTGCAAAGGTTCTGAGGTTCTTCCTATTCCTCTTGGCCCACTCTGCCCCTTGCCTACTGGTTAATCCCTGAGGGCTGGAGCATGCCACTATGAACATGAGCTTTTGTGTGGGCATAGCTTTCAATTCTCTTGGGTACATACCTAGGATGGGGTTTGCTGGTTCATGTGGTAACTCTATGTTTAACTTTTTTGAGCAACTGCTAAACTGTGTTCCAAAGCAGCTGCACCATCTTACATTCCCACCTGCAATGTGGGAGAGTTCTGACCTTTCCACTTCCTCACCCACATTGTTCTTGGGTGTGTTTTTCTGAGTGTGCCCAGCCTGGTGAGTGTGAAGTGGGTCCTGGACCTTTAACTTCCTGGTTTTTCTCTGACACTGGGTTCCATTTGGAGATAGGTTATGGACTTAGACATGGTGGGTAGTAGGATGGTCATCCCTTACTCCAAGGCAATGGCCAGAGGGCGATCTGTTTTGTGGTTCAGAAAAGAGCTGGATTGCTTTAGTTGACTTCTTCTTTGAGAAACTGGGATAACATTTTTGAATGGCTTCAGCCCACCCTCTACACCCAGGCTTCCCCAGAGCAGGATCTCTGCTGCCTCTGTAGCAAGAGCAGAGCCAGCAGAGATGGACTGAATGAGGAGAACAGGGGAGTCAGGGCTGGATGGAGGCACACACGTGTAGGACAGGAAGGGGCCCCAGCAGGGCTGGAGAGCCACCAAGCAAGGGTAGTGCAGCCCCTGTCTTCTCTGCTTCCTGCCGCCCCTCCCTCTTATTGGGGTGCGAACTGGCTGTGTCTGCTCATCCTGCATGGCGGCACATGGCTGCTCAGAGCTCCCCAAATAACCTGTTACGTTTCCACCCACAGGAATAATCAGGCAGCGCACTTGCTTATCATTTTTTATTTATTTTTATTTTGTGTCATTTTATTTTTTTGAGACGGAGTCTTGCTCTCCGCCCAGGCTGGAGTGCAGCGGTGCCATCTCGACTCACTGCGACCCCTGCCTCCCGGGTTCAAGCAGTTCCCCTTCCTCAGCTTCTCAGGTAGCTGGGACTAGAGGTGAACGCCGCCACACCCAACTCATTTTTTTGTAGTTTAGTAGAGACTGGGTTTCACTGTATGGCCCAGGCTTGTCACGAGCTCCTGACCTCAGGCAATCCGCCTGCCTCGGGCTCCCAGAGTGCTGGGATTATAGATATGAGCCACCGTGCCTGGCCGCTTATCATTTTTAGTATACTTTTCCAAACTACACACACATTCCCGGAGCAGGCCTCCTTTTACCCAAAAGAGAAACACTAGGCCTTACTAATTAACTGAAGACTGTTCTAGCTCGAGCCTTCCAAACTGTTCAAAGCATTTTCTGGAATACTTCTTTCAAAATAACTTTCAGAAGGATGCACAAAGAGATTCATCCCTCACCTTTACAGTCAAACCTTGATCTTTTTTGAGGGTACAACCCCACTGGAGTGGCTGCTTGGTCCCCTGATTAAGAACTGAGTGGCATCTCATGTTTCTGAACATTAAACCCAGCCTCGACAGCTGAAGGTGCTCACCCCTGAGGGATCCAAGTAGGATTGAGTGTTCTGTAGTTATTATCCACAGGGAATGTTCTACAAAGTTTTGGGAGACTGTGATGTCACGGGAAATGCTAAGAATACGTGTCCAGCATGGAAGGGAACCAGTACGGAAGTCTTTTGATAAACTGTGGCATTTATCACTAACATTGTCTCAAAACTTTACCTGCCATATACAAATTAGAGGTGAAAATTACTTCCATGTAATATACAAACCAACACAAAGAATCCTATCCCAGGTTCTTGGGTGGATGGGCAATAATCTGGGTAGGGTTTATTGTGCAATAATCCTCTTCTGTCTTCTATAGGCCAGAAAATAAGTTTACCTCAAAAATGGAAAATTTTAGCTGGGAAAATTACATGTGGGAAGACATCTTCAGTGGAGAATTTAGTAATTACAGTTACAGCCTTGACCCGACCCCTTTTCTACTAGATTCTGCCCCATGTTGGTCAGAATCCCTAGAGATCAATTATGTTTTGGTCATCATCTACGCCCTGATGTTTCTACTGAATCTGATGTGAAACTCCCTGCTGATGCTGGTTATCTTATTCAGCTGAGTCAGCCACTCTGTCGCTGATGTCTACCTGCTGAACCTGGCCTTGGTCGACCTGTTCTTTTCCCTGACATTGCCCATCTCAGCTCCAAGATGAATGGCTGGATGTTTGGCACAATCTGTGCCAGGTGGTCTATCTCCTGAAGGAAGTCAACTTCTACAGTGGTATTCTACTACTGGCCTGCCGCAGCATGGACTGTTACCTGGCCATTATCCATGCGCCCCACACACTGACCCAGCGGCACCACTTGGTCAAGTTCACATGTCTGGGTACGTGGACCCTATTCCTGTTAGTGGCCCTACCCATCTCACTTTTCTGAAGGACCACCCTATGTTAGCCCAGTCTGCTATGAGGACATGGGCAACCATACAGCAAACTGGCGGATGCTGTTACGGATCCTGCCCCAGACCTTCGGCTTCATGGTGCCACTACTGGTCATGCTGTTCTGCTATGGATTCGCCCTGCGCACGCTGTTTAAGGCCCACACGGGGCAGAAGCACCGGGCCATGCGGGTCATCTTTGCTGTTGTCCTCATCTTCCTGCTCTGCTGGCTGCCCTACCACCTGGTCCTGCTGCAGACCACCCTCATGAGAACCCAGAGACAAGGAGACTGTCAGCGCCGCGCGCATCGACCAGTCCTGGTGCCACCGAATCTGGGCATCTTCACAGCTGCCTCAACCCCCTTCATCTACTCTGCCTTCATTGTCAGAAGTTTCGCCATGGACTCCGCAAGATTCTAGCACACAGGCTATCAGCCAGACTCGCCATGCCCAAAGCAGCGGCCTTCCTTTGTTGGCTTTCTTCAGGCACATTCACTACTCTCTAAGACGTCTCCTAAGTGCCGCCCCGTGGGTCCTCCCTTCTCTCACGTCACAATACAACTCATGTTCACTGGTTTCTTCTTCTGGTCCTCAGTGCCATTGCAGCCCATGTGGTCCCAGAAGCAAGGAGGTCCAACGTTCTTACAGTTTCTCTTGCAGGGTTAGAAGCCTGCCCTGTGCCTCACCTCTTGCCATAATTTAATTACTACGTCACTTGCTGGAGCTCTGTCCATCCCGCCCCTGAGTCTGAGGCACTCTGTATTCTAAGAAGTGAAAATCTACACTCCAGTGAGACAGCTCTGCATACTCATTAGGATGGCTAGTATCAGAAGAAACAAAATCATAAAATAGAAAGTGTCCACAAAGATGTAGAGAAACTGGGACTCTTGAGCATTGAGGGCGGGAATGTAAAATGGTGTGGCCACTGCGGAAGACAGTATGGCAGCTTTCCTGAAAACATCGGACATAGAATTATCACATGATCCCGCAATTCCACTTCTAGGAATTGACCCACAAGGAGTGAAAGCAGGGACTTGAACCCATATTTGTCCACCAATGTTCATAGCAGCTTATTCACAAGACCCAAAAGGCAAAAACAACCCAAATGTTCATCAATGAATGAATGAATGGCTAAACAAAATGTGATATGTACATAATGAAGTATCCTTCAGCCTGAAAGAGGAATGAAGTACTCATACATGCTACAACATGGACGAACCTTGAAAATGTTATGCTAAGTGAAATAAGCCAGACATAAACAGCTAAATAGTTTATGATTCCACTTACATGAGGTACTGAGAGTGAACAAATTCACAGAGACAGAAAGTAGAATAGTGATTACCAGGGACTGAGGGGAGGAGAGTGTGGGGAGTGATGGTTTAATGGGCACAGGGTTTATGTTTGGGATGTTGAAAAAGTTGTAAAGATAAACAGTAGTGATAGTTGTACAGCAATGTCTGAGTACTTAATGCCACTGAAATGTACACTTAAATGTCTAAAATGATAAAATTTTATGTATATTTTACCTCAGTTAAAAAGAAAATACCTTGGTCCTCAAAGGTACGTTTGCCAAAGAAACAAGGCTGGAATTTCTTGCTAAATGAGATCGTTAAATGTCTTTCATTGCTTAAACCACGTTTGTGTGTTTATTTTGTTTCTTCCAACCAAAAGCTTCCAAACTGCTACAGAGAAGTGGGGCAAGAGTGAGCAGAGGTCTTGGGTGAGAGTCTTTACAAGAAGTAAATCTCTTTGTTATTTGTTGTGTCGTAGAGAGAAGGATGGAATAGAGATGGAGCCCAGTCTTGCCATCCCCTTGCCCACAACCCAAGCTTCCTGCTGTAGACCACGCATCATGGAAAGAAATGTGTTCTGGGATGCTTTAGGGCGTCTCATGTCCTTGGTTGAAGCAGTAGTCAGGAGTGTCAGGGATGGGACTCAGCTAGAAGGTGCAGAGGGTTGAGTAAGTTCACCAAATCCCCCTGATCAGGTAGCAGGAAGGCAGAGAGCTCTCCCAGCTCAGCCAGCAGCACCCACTTTGAGTGTCCCTCCCTCTCTCTCTTTCCCACCCAAGCACACACCCATAAAGGTGTCTGGCGCCTTGCGCTGACCTTCCTGAGCTGAAGCAGAATGAAACTGCTGCTCCATTTCCCCCTTCCAGATCTCACATACAAGGTCCCTTCTGGCCCCCCACTGATCTGGAAATGTGAAAGGAAGAGAATTTGGGGGAATCACCATTCTATCGTATCATGCTGACTCAGTACAAATCCTCCACACAAACTTATGTGCAAACTCTAAGGAAAAAGAATGGTTCCCACAAAGGTTCAGGTGATGTTTATTAAAGGGTCAGGGAAGGCAGAAGCACACTGGGGCTTTTGAAGGCCCTGATAGTGTCCTCTTTCTGTACCCACATGATAGATGCTTGGGCTTTAGTGTATTATTATTCCTTAGGCTATAAACGTAAGTTTTTCTTAACTTGTAGTATGTATGCTATTCACAACAGAAATGTTTTAAAATGTTAAAATAAAGGAAAAGCTAAGGAGAAAGTGATCGAAGAGCACAGGGACAACTCGGGTAATTTTGAGGATCCACTGCGCAGAGTGGAGTGCAGGCTTTTGCATCCTGCAGTTTTGGAGTGAGAATTCACCAGATTAGAAGAAGATACTTTCATGCATTGCTGGTAGTAGATAAATAGGTACAAGCTTTAGAGAAAGCAATTTGATGACATCTCTTTTAATGCACACAAGCTCTGATTCAGGAATTATACTACTACAAACCTATCCTGCAGAAATACCTGCTTAATTGGACACATGTGTACAGAACATTCATTGCAGCCTTATTTACAAAAATCAGAGATTAGAAGAAACCCAAATGTTCATCAATAGGGAATTGATTAGTTACACTCTCAAGGTGCAGCCACATCAGGGAATATTGTGAATGCTGTTGTTTAAAACCAAAGCTAAAAACATCCTGCTATGTGGAAGAAGCCAGAACAGAACCGCATATTGTATGATTCCTTTTGCCTAAAACATTTCCTGAAAAGGCAAATCTGCAGAGACTGAAAGCAGATGACTGATTGCCTGGGCCTGGGATTGGGAACACAGATTGATTATAAATAGTCACAAGGGTTCTTTTTGGGGTGATAGAAATACCCTGAATGTGGATCGTGGTGATGCTTTTACAGCTCTGTTAGTTTACTAAAAACATTGGAGTGTATCCTTAAAACAGGCAAGTCTGATAGTTGGTAAATTACACCTGAATAAACTGTTTTTTATAAGAGAACCTTAAAAAATTAATGAAGTAGGTATGTGAGCAGACCCAGAAAGTTCTTCAAGAAATAATGTGGAATGAAGGAGGAAGGTAGAACAGCATGTGTAGCAAATGGCTTACTCATTTGTATAAGAAATTATAATATATGTAGATTTATAAAAGTTCAGACAAATGTCTAGGAATTGTCCAAGTCATGTAATATCTAGAGATGACTTTCTAAACAAAATCTTTTATGAGGCAAAACAGAATTACAATTCAGGGCGTGTACACAGACTGGGGTGGTCGTTGCAACAAAGAGAATGTTGCCGGTTTTATTAGAAAGAGAAATGTTAAGTATTGTTTTGAAAGAAAACTCATTGGCATTAAGTTTTTTTTTTCTGACATGGAGTCTTGCTCTGATGCCCAGGCTGGAGTGCAGTGGCACAATCTTGGCTCACTGCAACCTCTGCCTCCCGAGTTCAAGAGATTCGCCTGCCTTAGCTTCCCAAGTAGCTGGGGACTACAGGCGCATACCACTATGCCTGGCTAATTTTTGGTAGAGACGAGGTTTCACCACGTTGAGCAGGCTTGTCTCAAACTCCTGACCTCAAGTGATCCACCTGCCTCGGCCTCCCAAAATGCTGGGATTACAGGCGTGAGCCACTGTGCCTGGCCTGGATAAAACCAATCTTGAAATCACAGCAGCTACTTGGTAAAACTGGTCTTAGGTTACAGCAGGTCATTTCAGCAGCTGAACTGGGATGTAAGGACCTGGTTAGGTCCTTTGTGCACTGAGTGCTTTTTTCCCCTCTGGACACTCGACTCTAGTTTGGTTGTGTATGACAAGATAACTGTAATTTATGTAACCAATTTTCACATTTCCATACAAGGTCACTTCTGGCCCCCTACTGACCTGGAAATGTGAAAGGAATGTTGATCAAGATCGTTGTCTGAAAGCATCACTGGGTAACCATCTTGAAGTTAGGCTTCATTGTCCTTCATGCCAGGATGAGCCCATCCCTGTGGTCTCACATTGATGGGAAAGTACAAGAGTCAGTGTCAGGGACCCGGGTCACATTTGGGCAAGAGAGGCCAGAAGCAGGGGAAAAAGCTCTCTCAGGGCAGAGTTGCCTGGAGTTTAGCACCAAGTTCTAGCTGATTAT
Organism: Rhinopithecus bieti; assembly: GCF_001698545.2. Classification (NCBI taxonomy): domain Eukaryota; kingdom Metazoa; phylum Chordata; class Mammalia; order Primates; family Cercopithecidae; genus Rhinopithecus; species Rhinopithecus bieti. Next base: position 1,076,086 of record NW_016810185.1, on the reverse strand, counting down.
TCTGGCAGGCCTCAGTAATCATCTTGAAGTGTGGGGCTAACATTGCCCTGTTCAGAGAACTGGCTTTGCAAAGATTAGACAGGCAATAAAACAGAGCTTACAGAGCAGAATACAAAAAACAACTAGCAACAATATAATAAATCCGATTTGTACAATGGTTTTGAACAAAAAGCCCAAGCCTCAAGGCAACCAACTAGACAAATCAAATTGAGACCTGTTGCCGCCATTGTGTAGCATTCCGTGACTGGGCTGAATTAAAGCAGAGAGTGCCAACTCTAGAAAAGGGACAATCTGAACAAAAATTCCTACTAGAATATTGCCAAAGTTACTTGCTAGGTGGACTGAAGAATTTTTTTAGGTTAGATTCTGTCAAGTTACCCATAGCAGTATCTAATTTGTGAAATTTTAATTATAGCATTATCCTGTGAAGCGGAAAAGGTAATCAATGAGAGGGGTAGGAGTTGTACTACCTATGGAGTTATATTTTGACGGTCTTGGGAAAAGCTGCCTATAGTATGAAGTTGCCAGTTTTGTAGTTCAAATATCTGATGATGGCATTGGGGCAGGGATGGTTGGTGAACTCTCTGTGTGGACCTATACATCAGGCATGAGTCTTGCTCCTTGAAATGTGTGTTAAGTTGTTTAGTTTTAGTTTAGGGCTTTAGGAAAGAGTAATTTCCTGCTTAGTAATTCCATAGGGGAAAATTGGGTTGGAGGAACTCAGAAGAATTTAGGATACAGTCTATTCTACAGTCAGATAATAAAAAATCAAAAACAATGCACTGGACTACAATACAAAAGCAATAACGAGTGTATTCTAGACATCCCAGTTTTTACTGAAGATAATCAGAGTAACACCAAATTTAGTTTTATCAGGTTTGGCCTGATTATTTATATAAGTGTAGTAAAAACAGTGATTGAATCTTAGATTGTATTTTTTTTTTTTTTGAGACAGTGTCTCACCCTGTCGCCCAGGCTGGAGTACAGTGGCATGATCTCAGCTCACTGCAACCTCCACTTCCTGGGCTCAAGTAATTCTCCAGTCTCAGCCTCCCATGTAGCTGGGACTACATGTGCCCGCCATGACACCTGGCTAATTTTTGTATTTTTAGTAGAGATGGGGTTTCATCATGTTGCCCAGGCTGGTCTAGAACTCCTGAGTTCAGGTGATCTGCCTGCCTCAGCCTCCCAAAGTGCTGGGATTACAGGCAAGAGCCAATGTGCCTGGCCTTGTATCTTATTATTATTATTTTTTTAATTTTGAGACTAGGAAGTCAAATTAAGGCAGGCTTCTGATTTTATCTGCAGTACCCGGAAATAAGTTAAAACATGATAACTTAGTCTAACCCTGATAATATAATTAACATTTTTAATTGCATCTTGTTATAAAGGAAACAGAATTTTATTGAACTTATGTGAATAACTATATTGTCATAAAATAAAAAGTTCTCACAAATAATTTCCAAATTTTAGAAGGATCAAGTAGGAAGAATAAGTAAATGTTTTCACCTTTGTTCATGAAAATTTGCCTCACCAAATTGTTGTTAAACTGCAGATAGCTTAAGAGAGAAACTTTTCTTAAATCTGGAAAACAAGACATTTAGGTAAAGAACCAACAATATTTCAAATGATATAAAATCATAATTCATATCAGTTATTCAATTTCATGTAATCAATTTTTATTCTGCTTGATTTTGATTAACAGTTTTATGAACCTATCAGTTTTCTCATTAGAGTTTTAGAAATGTTATTTATTTAGTCCATGATCTCTTTTTTTTTTATTATTATACTTTAAGTTCTAGGGTGCATGTGCACAACATGCAGGTTTGTTACATATGTATACATGTGCCATGTTGGTGTGCTGCACCCATTAACTCGTTGTTTACATTAGGTATATCTCCTATTGCTATCCCTTTCCCCTCCTCCCTCCCCACAATAGGCTTCGATGTGTGATGTTCCCCTTTCTGTGTCCAAGTGTTCTAATTGTTCAATTCCCACCTATGAGTGAGAATATGCAGTGTTCGGTTTTCTGTTCTTGCGATAGTTTGGTGAGAATGATGGTTTCCAGCTGCATCCGTGTCCCTACAAAGGACACGAACTCATCCTTTTTAATGGCTGCATAGTATTCCATGGTGTATATGTGCCACATTTTCTTAATCCAGTCTGTCACTGATGGACATTTGGGTTGATTCCAAGTCTTTGTGAATAGTGCCGCAATAAACATACGTGTGCATGTGTCTTTATAGCAGCATGATTTATAATCCTTTGGATATATACCCAGTAATGGGATGGCTGGGTCAAATGGTATTTCTAGTTCTAGATCCTTGAGGAATCGCCACACTGTTTTCCACAATGGTTGAATTAGTTTACAGTCCCACCAACAGTGTAAAAGTATTCCTATTTCTTCACACCCTCTCCAGCACCTGTTGTTTCCTGATTTTTTAATGATTGCCATTCTAACTGGTGTGAGGTGGTATCTCACTGTGGTTTTGATTTGCATTTCTCTGATGGCCAGTG
>NW_016810185.1:1064035-1070092 GCF_001698545.2 Rhinopithecus bieti | reverse complement strand
CCAATCAGATATAGATTTGGTCTTTTCACATAATCCCATATTTCTTGGAGGCTTTGTTCATTTCTTTTTACTCTTTTTTCTCTAAACTTCTCTTCTTGCTTCACTTTTTTTTTTTGAGACAGAGTCTCACTCTGTTGCCCAGGCTGGAGAGCAGTTGTGTGATCTTGGCTCACTGCAACCTCCACTTCCCAGGTTCAAGCAATTCTCTTGCTTCAGCCTCCTGAGTAGCTGGAATTACAGGCACACGCCACCATAACTGGCTAATTTTTGTATTTTTAGTAGAGCTGGGGTTTTGCTATGTTGGCCAGGCTGGTCTCGAGCACCTGACCTCAAGTGATCTTTCTGCCTTGACCTCCCAAACTGTTGGAACTACAGACATGAGCCATCACGCTTGACCCTAGTCCATTGATCTTAAAGTAATTAAAAACCTGCATTTAAGAGTACTTTTTAGAGTCTTATGAATCTGATTGTAGATGCCGTTAGAGAATAATCAACACAGCAGATGATAAAAACTTAGAATAGCCATGCTTAAAATCTGATGTAAGTTCAACGTTTGAAAAGGAATTCTGTCATTTGTATTGCAGACAGCATTTTAAGACAAAAATGAGAATCATGACTGACAGCATCACACCAGGACCACCAGACTTTTATAAATTTCATATAATCTTTAGAAGATGAAGATTTCTGTCAGTAACATCCTCATGAATATAACTTAAAAGATGTTTATGCCAGGTGCAGTGTCTCAGGCTTGTCATTCCAGCACTTTGGGAGGCCAAGGCAGGTGGGTTGCTTGAGCTCAGGAGTTGGAGACCAGCCTGGGCAATGTGGCAAAATCCAGTCTGTACAAAAAATTACAAAAATTAACCGGGTGTGGTGGTGCACACCTGTAGTCTGAGCTACTTGGGAGGCTGAGATAGCAGGATTGCTTGAGCCTGGGAGGTTGAGGCTTCAGTGAGCCATGTTCATGGCACAGAACTCCAGCCTGGGTGACAAAGTGAGACCCTGTCTCAAAAAAAAAAAAAAAAAAAGAAGAGGTTTAATATCATTTTGTTATTTGACAGTGCTTTTCATACAATAAACATATTAAATAAGCCTCATGAGAGACACATCCTTTGAGACTTTCCAGGGGCCCAACTAGAAAATCCCAAAGTCAATGTTAGGTTAAAAAGACTTAAATTAGAATTATATTTTAGGGAAGTTTGTCAAAGATGTTAAAAAGGCTTAAAACATTTAATTAAAATAGAATCATGAGCCAGGCACTGTGTCTTGCACCTGTTATCCCAGCTACCTAGGAGGCTGAGGTAGGAGGATTCCTTGAGCTCAGGAGTTTAAGGCTGCACTGAGCTATGATCATGCCATTGCACTTGAGCTTGGGTGACAGGGTGAGCCTTATGTTTATGAAATAATAATAACAACAATAATAAGTGGAATCAAATGTCATTTTGAAATAACAGTCATTTATTGAATCAGAAGGATAATAAAAATACTTTAAAAGTAAATATAAAATGTTACATAGCTGAGAGAAAATAAAAACCTTATACTTGTGTTAGGGATGACTTTCAAAACACCTAATATTAGTTTATTAATATTAATAAACTAATAGGTTCCCCAAACCTTAATAACAACAGCACAGAGCACAAGAAGTTATCTTTTTTTTTTTTTTTTTTTTTTTTTAAAGCAACATAGGGGTCTTGCTATGATGCCTAGGCTGGCCTTGAACTCCTGGACTCAAGCAACTCTCCTGCCTCAGCCTCCTGAGTAGCTGGAACTGCAGGTGCTCAATACTGTGTCTGGCAAAAAACTACCTTAAAACTTGAAATCTCTGTGTCTTAGGCAGATTACTTAAAAGGTGAAGAAAAGCCTCCTGTAGTATAACAGCTTGTCTTTACGGGAAGCCTATTTGGATAACCTGGAAGGCAAACCTCATACGAAGCTAATTAGATATAAGAAGATTATGTCCCAGGTTAGGAATGTGTACCATATTGTAGGAGAAAAAGGTAAACAAGAAAACCAATACCTTAGGCAATGGAATGCATGGCTTTTAGAAAAAGTAAAAGCATATGAAATTGTCTGGTTACATAGAACAACTTAGACACATCAGGAAGAGCTGAGTACAGAGTCAACTTACACTGGAGGACACGTTGTCCTTCTAGGCCTTTAAGACAAACATTCTGGGTCAGGCCGCAAGAGCAAAGTCTGAAATAAAAAAAGAAAAAGCTGCAGGAACTGACAAATGTTGAAGGGGACAGTCACCACTTTAATAAAGCAAAAAGATGTACCTTTTCAAGGAAGAAGAGCAGAAGGCAGTGACGCATGACCTGTAAGTCACATGTAGTGAGATGTGAAAAAAGCTGAACCCCTGAGACATAAGTCTGAAAAGCTTTAGGAGGAAAACTCTACCTTGAGAAAGGAAATTATCATTTTGAATGAGGAAGATAGCACTTCTAAGTTGAAATTATGTAGAACATTTAAAATAGAAAAAAGGTGTAGTTTAGAAGATGATTGAAAATTCAACAGAATTCAGAATTAAACCCCAAACCTCCTGTAATGTTTTTTTTTGTTTGTTTGTTTTACTAGGAGCAGATCAACATTTTAAGAAAACCTTTCTGTTTCAAACATAGAAGATCAGTCTCCAGCCCTGTGCCATGGTACCCCCGACGTCAGTGTTTAATTTTTAGAAAACTTAGAAACATTTTTTTAAAATCCAGGCAATGTAATCACACACAAAACTCCCTTTACAAAACCATCCTTCATAAACCCTCCCTAACTTGCTTAGGTCTTCCATTATTTTCTTAAGGTCTCGTCACTGCCCTACACTTTTCTGTTTTTTTTTTTTTTTTTAATATTGGAACAGTCAGTCATTTTATCTTAGCGCAAGAACGTTCTCTTTTTCCCATTATTATTGAAACCACATAATATTTTTTCTCTTGCAAAAATTAGCTTTCGTATATTTTGTACACAGAATTAAATATATTAATTAGAACTTTAATTTTAGAAACCTTAATTTTAGTAAAACCCAGGAATAGGTACTTTTGTGGACTGTTATATATAAACATCCCCTGAATGTACGTTTTATAATACTTAAAACATATTTTACAGAACAATTTCTAATGTGGTATAGGACATTTTCTTAGCAGACCCAAATATCTTTTGTGTTTTTATAATATTTCAGAAGTCAAAAATAAACAAGCTTGACACTATGTTTAACAATTAATGTTTCAGCATTTTATCTTATTTAGAAATGGCTCAGGACTGTGATCCCAGCACTTTGGGAGGCTGAGGTGGGAGGATTGCTTGGGCCTAGCAGTCTGGGACCAGCCTGGGCAATATCATAAGACTTCATCTCCACAAAAATGTATTTAAAAAATGAAAAGAAATTACTTAGATATTTTATAAATATCTGTCATTTACTTTAACATAACTTCAAAATTTTAAATTACATGAAAAGTTTCTGTATAAATGTTTATTCCATTCATATATACCTTGTTTTTTATTTACAATAATTTTACCTAGATTACTCTTGAAAACTGAGATATTAGAGCAGGTCATTATTTCAAGTCTTTTTCCTGTCAAAGAAAATCACTAAAGGTTAAATTGTGTTTGATATACAGAAAACAATGAGCATTGCATGTACTCTCATCTGTACATTTGCTCTTAGGTCAAACTCATGCTTTTATGATCCTAAAACATCTAGCAGAGACAAATATAACACTGTCTGGCTACCAAACCCAAAACAAAAAAAAAAAAAAAAAAGTGTGTGGTAATACAGAGAAAGATGTGAATATCCAGCTATAAGAAGGTCATAGAATACAAAATGTGGATTTTGTAGTTTGGCGAGTGGAAGGGAGTGGCACCCAGCGGCTTCTTTCACTCTTGCAGTTCTGTGAGCAGGAGGGAGGGTTATAGCTCTTATTTCCACCTCCCACAGCTTGGTGAGTTGGCCAGGAGTGTCACAGCTCTTTTGCTCCTGCAGTTTGGCAAGTGGAAGGGAGGGTTACAGCTCTTTCACTCCTGTCTTCTGTAGCTCATCAAGCCAGCCAGGAGCATCACAGCTCCTTCACTCCTGCCTACTGTAACTTGATGAGTTCCAGGTTCTTGTCCTGTGTTCAAGAGGAATAAGATATGTGGACACCGGAGAGTGAGTAAGGCGGAGAAGAATTTTATTGAGTGACAGAAGAAAAGCTCTTGGCTGCAGGAGGGGACACTGAAAGTGGAGTAGCCATCTGTGAGGCTAAGTCTGGGATTTTTATGGGCTTAGAATGGAGGAATACTTGCTGATTGGTTCATGGGTGGCTTTGGAAAAAACACCTTTTGATTGGTTGAAAGACATCATCCAGAAGTAGCCAATCAAGAGAGAGTGGGTAAGATGGGGATAGAAGTTCTCACTTCTGTCATGGACTCTATCCAGAACTGGCAGCTGGGTTTTCAGGCTTTAAACTGTTCTTGGTTTGAAGGTCAGGTTTCACCAGGGACCCGTCCCTGTCTGACTAGGAATTTGTCTGTCTCCTGTCACTATCACAAGCAGATTCAATTCAAATAAGATTATCTCAAGGCATCTATTCATCAAACTCAAAGATAAAGAAGGTCAAAGATAAAGAAAGGACCTAGCTGGGCACGATGGCTCACCCCCTGTAATCTCAGCACTTTGGGAGGCTGAGGTGGGTGGATCACCTGAGGTCAGGAGTTCGAGACCAGCCTGACCAACATGGAGAAACCCTGTCTCTACTAATAAAAAAATTAGCCAGGCATGGTAGCACATGCCTGTAATCCCAGCTACTTGGGAGGCTGAAGCAGGAGAATTGCTTGAACCTGGGAGGCGGAGGTTGCGGTGAGCTGAGATCGTGCCATTGCACTTCAGCCTAGGTGACAAGAGCAAAACTCCATTTAAAAAAAAAAAAAAAAAGACCTAAAAACAGCAAGAAAAAAGAAGTCAATTAAATATGAAGGGGCTCCAATACATCTGGCCACAGACATCTTAGTGGAAACTCTACTGGCCAGGAGAGTGAGATGATATATTCAAAGTGCTGAAGGAAAAATACTTTTGACCTTAATTACTATATTCAGCAAAATTATCCTTCAAAGATGAAGGAGACATAGAGACTTTCCCAGGGAAAAACACCTGCCAACTCTGGACATGATCCACAAGTGAGCTGCCTGCCCCAGGCCATGGGAAAAAGAAGGTCATTTGAGGAACATTCTAGAATCCCAAGCCTGAGTATCAAGTGATGAGGTCCCAAACCTGCCATTTGGAATGGTGTGGGAACTCAGGGCCAAGAAATCTATCAACAACAAAAAATACTGTGAACCATATGACCCAGTAGTGCCCCAGCCAGTACAGCCATGAAACTTCCTCCATTTCTTTGTAATCAAGGGCAAATGCAAGATTACATGAAAATATGCTCTTCAAAAGATAAATTCATGATTAAATATTACAAAGAACTAATAACCACCAGAATCAACAACCAGCCAACTTAACCCATGGGAGATTTCACAACTGAGGACTAGAGATAATAGAGCAATCTGAATGTGATTTTTAAAATAAGCATGTTTGAAAAATCCAGAGGCGGCCGGGCGCGGTGGCTCAAGCCTGTAATCCCAGCACTTTGGGAGGCCGAGACAGGCGGATCACGAGGTCAGGAGATCGAGAGCATCCTGGCTAACACGGTGAAACCCCGTCTCTACTAAAAAATACAAAAAACTAGCCGGGCGAGGTGGCGGGCGCCTATGGTCCCAGCTACTCGGGAGGCTGAGGCAGGAGAATGGCGTAAACCCGGGAGGCGGAGCTTGCAGTGAGTTGAGATCTGGCCACTGCACTCCAGCCTGGGCGACAGAGCAAGACTCCGTCTCAAAAAAAATAAAAAAATAAAAAATAAAAATCCAGAGGCATTTTATATTAAAAATGGAGAATTTAATGAATGTGTTTACCTCTATTTCCTTTCAAAAATCCATTAAAAAAGACAATAAAGGGATTTTTTTAAAGGCATAATCCTACAAGGTACAAGGATTAAGGGAAAGTGAAGAAAAGATAATTGATTTTTTTTTTTTTTTTTTTTTTTT
>NW_016810185.1:995448-1061465 GCF_001698545.2 Rhinopithecus bieti | reverse complement strand
TATTTATAATATATATAACTTTATAATAGGATAGACTTCTAGATTAAAATTAAATATGAAAATATAAATATAAATTAAATATCTAGATCATTTCCATATGAGATAAACTACTAAAATTATTAATCACTAAATAAATGTAGATTTAAGCTTATGTACTTTAGGCTGGTTGTTAAAGGGGAACTAGAGATAATTGCGTGCACTGGTAAGCATATCCTGTGCTATGGGGAAATAAGATTTAAAACCAATGAAACCACGTACTTCCTAATTTTCACTAGATATTAAGGCTACTAAGGGTTAAGAATTTTAATTAATACATGTAATTAAAACTACTAAAAACAAAGGATGAATGAAAACAACTGTACATAAATATGTATATGAAAATGTATTTTAAAAGTGAGATGTATTTTAATAAGGAAAATATAAAACGTATGGGTTTTCCTTAAGAGGAAAAGAGGGTAATTTTGTCTTAGAGCAAGATGACTTATTGATCCAGAATAAAAAAGGAGAAAAAGACTAAGACAAAAAAATGAGTAGATATAGAAAGTTGCAGAAGGTCTATGAGAGAAGAACTTTATTTGTGGTCACAGTACTAAGATTAGATAGATTTTACTTGAAAGTTAAAAAAAACTCAGTAATGTACTGGTGCAAAGTTAGAATTAGGTCTCTCTGTTAAAAGGACACATTTTCTTGGAGTATTGGTCTCCCCGTGATTGCGAAAGGTTTTTTTCCTTACTCGTTAAATAATTGGCTTAGAAACACAGATTTTGTGTTTAATTGAGGTAATTTTTTGTACTTCATGTTGTCTTTTTAAAAGCCTTTTATTATTGAAGAAAAGTGAATTTTTTCTATACTAAAAGAGCTAAACTTTTTTTTTTCCCCACAACGAAACTTTTTGTGTTTGCCTTGAAAATCATTGTCACTTTGGTGTTGTTTCACAGTGACCCGTGAACCTACTTAATCAAGTGTTTTAAACCTTTTGACATTTTTGACAGCTCCCCAAAATCACATTCTAAATTAAGTCTTTTGGACCTCAAATTAACATTGAGAGTTTCCAGCAGGGTCCCTGAAATATATCAAAAGAATTAATTTTATCTCCTTGTAACAAGAGGGAAGTTAAATTAATTAGACTTATTTGATGTGTTAAATTGCATGAGAGGCACTGCCAAATAATAAGTGATGCTGAACTTCCTCTAAGTTATATTTGTCATTGATAAGAGTGTTCTAGAAATTGTATAAAATTCCTGGAAATCTCATATTTTCTGGTATAATGTTATCAGTTATAAAACTAATGATTGTCTTATAATGCTCTATTTTTAAGAGTAACCAAATTTTCTTCCTGAAATATTTTGAAAGCAACTATGACACAACATTGCAAAATGTTCGTAGAAAATGATGACTTCAGCAACACGGATGGAACTGGAGAACATTACATTAAGTGAAATAAGACAGGAACCAAAAGTTAAGCACTGCATTGTCTCACGCATATGTGGAAGCTAAAAAAAGTTGAACACATGGAAGTGAAAAATAGAAGAGAGGTTACTAGAGGCTGGGAAGGGCAGGTGGCAGGGGGAGTACTGAGAGACTACACTCTCCTTACACAATTATAGGATACATAATTAGATAGGAGGAATAAATTCTAGTGTTCTATAGCACTGTCCAATGACTATAGTTAACAATAGTATATATTCTCAAATAGCTAGAAGAGAGGATATTGAATGTTCCCAGCACAAGAAAATGACAAATATTTGAGATGATGGATGTGCTAATTACCCTGATCTGATCACTATACATAGTATACATCAAAACATCACTATGTACCCCATAAATATGTATCATTATTATGTACATATTTGCCAATTTTTAAAAAATAAGTAGAAAAAAGACTGGTAAGTACAGGCGTCTGATAACTAAGATTATGCTATTGGACTAGGTAAGTAGTTCCAAAACTCTAAGAGAAAACTGATAGTTTCATGAAACTGTTAACAAAATATCAAACAAAACAAAAAAGTTAATTAGATGAGGCTAAATTAACTGATGAGAATGATTATGATTATTCATTTTATTACTTTTGTTGAAACGTTGGTTTTTTTTTAATGTATTTTCTAGATTTAGGGAAATTTTTTTCTTTTTTCTTAAGCTGTCAATAACTTACATTAATTTGATAAAATATACTTTTTAAATAGAAAGGGAACATTTATCTTTTTCTTCCTAACTGATGGTTCCAGGATTTGGAAACTCTTCTTAAATATTCTTATTTGCAATATGGGTATTTGCACTGGTTCAATAAAAATATACTCTCTTTGTAATAGGACATAAGTGGGCAAGTTCTTTGCTTGACTTTTTGTCTAGAGAAGTTTTAAAAGTCTAATCTGAGATTTCTCATGCAGTCAAAAATCATATGAAAAAAGCTCAACATCAATGATCATTAGAGAAATGCAAACCAAAACCACAAAAAATAAGATACTACTTGGCACCAGTCAGAATGGCTACTATTAAAAAGTCAAAAACCAACAGATGCTGGCCAAGTTGGGGAGAAAAAGGAAGACTTATACACTGTCAGTGGGAGTGTAAATTAGTTCAACCAATGTGGAAGATAGTGTGGTGAAGACCGAAAAACAGAAATACAATTCTACCCAGCAATTCCATTACTGGGTATATGCCCAAAGGAATAGAAATCCTTCCATTATAAAGACGCAGCTACACATAAGTTCACTGCAGTGCTATTCACAATAGCAAAGACATAGAATCAACCTAAATGCCCATCAATGGTAGACTGGATAAAGAAAATGTGATACATATACACCATGGAATACTATGCAGCCATAAAAAAAAAAGAGATCATGTCCTCTGCAGGAAAATGGATGGACTAGGGGCTATTATCCTTTGCAAACTAATGCAGGGACAGAAACCTAAATACTGATGTTCTCACTTATAAGTGGGAGCTAAAAGATGAGAACACATGGACACACAGAGGAGAACAACACACACTGGGGTTTATCAGAGGGTGGAGGATGGGAGGAGAAAGAAAAAAGGTCAGGAAAAATAACTAATGGGTACTAGGCTTAATACCTGGGTGACAAAATAATCTGTACAACAAACCCCCATGACACAAGTTTACCTATATAACAAACCTGCCCATGTACCCTGAACTTAAAATAAATGTTAACATAAAAAAAGTCTGATTTGGGATTTCTCATTACAGCTAGTTTTAAATAACTAAGATTGACTGATACAAACACAATAAAGCACCTTGGATATTATATTTTATAGCATATACAGAATTATTATTCTTGCATTTACATACACATTCAGGTCAAGTTTCATGAAACCGATGGCAGCAGTGGCTCATCTGGCCACTGCCAAGACACTGGCTGCAGCGAGGTGGTGTAGCCTAGGCCTTCTGCTCTATGGAGCAGGCAGGAGACCCATCCCTGGGTGCCACTGCAGCTGCCCAAGCCTAGCTGTAGATCCTGGCATCTCTGTGCTCTTGGAGGCCTCGGAAGGCCTCCCAGTCCTTTGCAGGCTCAGAAGTGCCTGCTCCTGCTCCCTGGCCTCTCCCCACTCCCGGTGCCCACTCCAATCATGCAGTAAGGTTGCATCTGAGCCTGGGCACCGTCATAGCCCTGCTGGGTGGGTGCACACTTAAAGCAGTATTGGGACACCAGCCCCCTGCCTCCTCAGTCCCCTTCTGGACTTTGGGCACTGACAAGCATGGGAGGAAATCCAAGATGGGGCTGAGGGCAGCTCAGCGCTGGCCTGTGAGTGTCCCTTCATGTGAGCAGCCTGGATGTCACGGATGGTGGCAGGAGGCAGATAGGCTCCTGGGAGGAAGGTGGTGGGTCGCTGGTGAAGCCCCACCTTCAAAGTCTGGGGGTTGGGCTGCCAGTCCTGTGGACTGGAGGTAGAGCTTGTGGTGCTTTTCCTTGTGCCCATCCATGGCTGCTGATGGACCAATCAGCATGCACTTCCCCCATCTGAAGACAATACATACCCCAGACTTAGCCAGAGAAGAGCAGTCTGTGGGGACGACCAGTTGCAGAGAGGAGCTACCCTCTCCAGGGCCTCATCTCTGCTGAGAACTGCAGAAGTTGGGTCGACCAGCTGGAGAGAGGACCTACCCTCTCTGCTGAGAGTTGAACAGATGTTGGGATGACCAGCTACAGAGAGGAGCTACCCTCTGTGCTGAGAGCGGAACAGATATTGGGAAGAACAGCTGCAGAGAGGAGCTACCTTCTCCAGGGCCTCCTTTCTGCTGAGAGCTGCAGATAACTGGATGACGAGCTGCAGAGAGGAGCTATCCTCTTCAGGGCCTCCTGTATGCTGAGAGTGGCAGATGACCAAAATGATCAGCTGCAGAGAAGACCTACCCTCTCTCCTGAGAGCTGAACACTCACTGGGATGACCTGCCTACATAGAGGAGCCACCCATTTCAGGGCCTCCTCTCTGCTGAGAGCTGAAGACTCAATGAGACAATCTGCCTACAGAGAGGGGCTACTCTACTGCAGGTCTCCTCTGAGCTGTTCTCACATGCAATAAACCTTCTCATCATCTTGCTCATCCTCCACTTGTCTGCCTACCTTATTCTCCCTGGATGCAAGACCAAAACTTGGGCAGAGGCACCACTGGCCACAGAGGTTTCCAGCCAGAGAAGCAACACTGCAATCACAAAACTAGACTTATTTTGTAGAAACAAAATAATTGTGATTATTTTTGGTAAAAATAGGAGTGACTATAATAAAGACTGTATTTCAGTAGAAAACTGTAACACACCCATTATCAAATTCTGATCATGTTCATTTTTTTGAAGTTTTATGTCCCTGTAAACTGGATTGAGTCTTGATTTTCCTGGTTTCACTAAAATTAAAACTGCCCATTTCCCAAACCCTTCAAGCTGAAGTTGGATGATTTTAGCTTCAGAAAAATCACTACAACAGATCATGTATGAATAACTTTCATGCCTGCTGCTATGGGGATCACTTGGAGAGTTTACCAGGACAACCAACGACATAACCAGAGACATTCAAACTGCAAATGAGGTAAATCCATCAGACTGCAGCTGCCATCCTCATTTCATCTTATGAAGATGCTTTAAACTCAAATCTAGAAATCTCAACTAACTAGCCTCTGAACTAAAAAACTAAGATCATAGTTTGCTCGAAATATTAACCTCTGTTTTTCTTTTGTTTTCATAGATACATACCCTGAGTTTTCTTTAAGCTGTGTAACTTAACAAGAAAAACTTATGCTCATATTGATAAGAAATGGTGTTTCTATGTCAACAAATCAGAAATAGTTGCCCCAAAATTAAAGAACTTAAGAAATATATACATATATATATATTCAAATCAGGTACTACCTCCGTTATTGATTTATTTAGTTGATTAAATTCTGGAAACTCTGCTCCAGGGAATTTTTTAGTCCTTGGATATTATTCTCCTGATTGTCGTTGCCTTTATATCCTGAGTGTGTCGTAGTCTCTCACATGGTGGTTCCCACCAGCCACTCACTCATCAAATGATTGCCATCAAGGATTAGACAACTTGGATAAGTCAACAGCCCAACTACTCAAGCCTACAAAGACTATGCAATTTTGGATAGTGCTGACTATGTGATTTTACATCCTAGGGTAGCTGTTGATGATGATGGCATCTACAGGACTCTTTGTTCCAGTGACTACATCAGTAGCAGTAACTGAGAATAACGTTATACTGCTTACTCATACTCTTTGCTTGCTGAAAGGATGACCAAAAAGGGAAAATTGTTAAAGTAAATTAAAATTGGAATCAGGCCTCAAGAATCCCCAAGAAGACAAAACCAGGTAGGCCTTATAAATTACCTCAAGCTGGCTTGATTTGCAAACATAAGTGAAACATAAGCTATTTCTTGTAAATGCCCATATTAAAGAAAAACAAAACTTATCTCAATCAATCAGAAGCAGCCAACAAACTTATATAATAGGGACTTCCCAAAGGGATAGACCAAATAAAGCAGCTGTATAACTGTAACCAATCAATTTTTTTTTCTTTTTTGCTGTACTTCTGTGTCCAACTTATAAAAGCCTCTCTCTTGCATTCCCTCAGTGGAGCTCCTGAACTGCTTCTGGTTTGGAACTGCCCAGTTCATGAGCTGTTGTTTACTCAAATAAACTCTTTAAAATTTTATTATATTTCAGACCTAAATATATGGAGAAAGATACTGTGCTCTTAGACTGGGAGACTCAATACCATTAAGATGTCAGTTTTCTCCTATGGATTCTATACAATCCAAATCCAAATCCTAGTTGGATATTATACAGAAATTGATAAGCAGTGTCTAAAATTTATCTAAAAATATAGCCAAATCAATTTGGGGAAGAAGAGTAGGCACGGAGAGGCACTGTCCAGGTTGGAAGAAGACAATGAGGAGCTCCAAGAGAGAGCTGGCCCCTCCCTCCCAAAATGCTTTCCGTGAGTTGCAGATTTTTTCTATTCTGTTTTCCCTTCTTGGAGACAGGGCCCTGTTGGTTTGTTCACTCTATGTCTTTGGTGCCTGGAGCCTATTAAATGCTCAATAAATAATGATCACAGGAATGAATGCATGCTGAAGAGACCACAGCTCATTTGCACACCATCTCTTCAAAGCTCCTCTTGTCTGTCCTCTCCTCTTTCAGTTTCCTGCTGTCCACCTAGCAAGTTTGCCTTTGTGGTTTAGCTTCATCTGTGTAAAAATGTCCCATGTGAGGACTGACAATGTTAGGGCTCTTCTGATGTCAAATGATAGAAACGGAAGTCAAACTAGCTTAAAAAAACTGAATTAATTAGCCAGTTAGTGGGATAAAGATGCAACGTTTGACAGGAATGCTGGTGCTTCCTTTCCATGGAGCTGCAAAGGCTGGTCCTTGGAGGTACCTCAGCAGCTCTTCAGAAGGTTGGCATGATCCCTGAAGACACCAGTTCCTAACTTCCCCACATCCTCTAGTATCCCCCAAAACCCAGATAGTGCCTGTCCACAGCCAGACCACCTTCCATATACAACCTCAGGGTGTTGGTTATTCTTTCCTTATGAGGAGAGATATTCCTTCTTCGATGGTTTTCAGAGGTTGGAAGTGACATTGACAGAGGAAGAAGTGTAGGAGGTAACGTGATGACGTACCAAGAACTTCTTACTGACCAGGCCATGCGTGGCCAGGATCTTGAGGAGTCCATGGCGAAACTTCTGGCCGATGAAGGCGTAGATGAGGGGGTTGAGGCAGCTGTGAAGGATGCCCAGAATCTCAGTGGCATCCAGGGCCCAGCCAATGTCATTGCGATACTCACAGATCTCCTTGATCACCTGGGTCCTCATGAGGGTGTCTGTGAGCAGGACCAGGTGGTAGGGCAGCTAGCAGAG
The DNA here is from genome assembly GCF_001698545.2 of Rhinopithecus bieti. Classification (NCBI taxonomy): domain Eukaryota; kingdom Metazoa; phylum Chordata; class Mammalia; order Primates; family Cercopithecidae; genus Rhinopithecus; species Rhinopithecus bieti. The sequence goes on along the minus strand of NW_016810185.1, from coordinate 1,054,097 downwards.
CAGGAAGATGAGGATAACAGCAAAGATGACCTGCATGGCCCAGTGCTTCTGCCCCACGTGGGCCTTAAACAGCATGCACAGGGCGAATCTGTGTCAGAACAGCATGACCAGCAGCGGCACGATGAAGACAAAAGTGTGAGGCTCACTGCAACCTCTGCCTCTTGGGTTCAAGTGATTCTTTTGCCTCAGCCTCCAAGTAGCTGAGACTACAGGCGGGTGCCACCACACCTGGCTAATATTTTGCATATTTAGTACAGATGGGGTTTCACCATATTGGCCAGGCTGCTCTCGAACTCCTGACCTCAGGTGATCTGTCTGCCTCGGCCTCCGAAAGTGCTGGGATTACAGACATGAGCCACTGCACCCAGCCAACAAACAATCTTGACCAAGTGATGCTTCTGGATCAGTGTACAAGTGGCATGGACAATGGGCTGGCAACAGTCCATGCTGATACAGGACAGTAGTAGAATACCACTATAGAAGTTGACTTCCTTCAGGAGTGAGACCACCTTGCACAGGGGTGTGCAAAAATCCGGCCATTCACCTTGGAGGTGGCCCAGATGGGCAAGGTCAGGGCAAAGAGTAGGTTGACTAAGGCTGGGTTCAGCAGGTAGACATCAGTGATGAAGTGGCCAACATTGCTGTATAAGATGACCAGCACCACCAGGAAATTTCCCAGCAGGCTCAGTAGGAACACTAGGGCATAGGTAACGACCACAACATACTTGTCGAGTGTCTCAGTTTCTAGTCTACAGGGGCTGTAATCTTTTGCTGTAGGTGGCATGTCAGTGATGAATGCTCTTCACCAAACCACATCCATGAGTCTGTAATATTCCATATTTTCTTCAGTTTCAGCCATGGTTTGATCTAGCTGGAAGGTTAGACGGAAGGAAATGTGATTTAGTAGCTTGGATTCAAGGCACTCTCATTAAGGATGTGAGAGCAGTTACTGGGATATCCTTTGCTTCCCTGTTGGTTTGGCAACTAGAGCTCCCCTTCCTCCTTTGCCTCCAACCTGGGCTTCTTGGAGGTTGGCTTCCCAGTGTTCTTTACCGTCCATAACTCCAAGGCCTGGCCTGAGTATGGGGTAAGATGGAATACAGGGAAAACGCCTTAGCCCTAGCTCAACCTACAACTGCCTCCTCTCGGCCTGTGTCTCTACCTCTGTCCCTCTTTAGCCTTCTCTATCCTCAGTCTGTGCATTCGGATAGGGGGACCAAGTTGGTCTTGGACATTCAGGGAAGGGCCAGCACTAAGCAAAATGCAAGAAGGCAAACCTGTTCCCAGGTGGCCCCTTCTATTATTTCCTTTCTTATGTTTTCCCTGATTCTTAAAATTTACTAGGTGAAGGAAGTGGTAGCAACACCTTGCATTAACCTGTATTTTAAGCCTTGTCCTCTGTTTAAAGGAATTTTAGCCATTTGAGAGGATAAAGCCTCAATCTTGGTCCTTGAATTTCCCCCCAAAATCTACAGAGTCATTCAAGACTTTTCAAATATTTTCCTGTTGTGAAGCATTTTGCTGAAACAAAAATTTCCCAGAAGCCCAATATGTGAAATAGACAAAAGCCGAGCTGCTGTGGGGGAGGGTTTGCTGATCTCCCAACACAAATGACCCCTAAAAAGGCCCTAAAAGCCCCAGGGTTCTCTAGAAAACCATCTGAAAGCCTTTGGAAAATTACTTGGATTGGTTGTAAGGACATCTAGCATGTAGTTCTCGTTGTATCCTGATTCTACCATTAATAAGTCTTGTGACCTTGAGTGGGGTCTCATACCCCTATAGATTTCAGTCTTCTCATTTGCAAATCGAGGAAGACAGAGTCATCCACCTCTCATTTGCTGCCAGGCCTGAAGATCTATGGTAAGTTCACTCAGATACACACATTTTAGTACGTTCCCTCCCTACCAGTATTTGCATTTCACCAAAGACAAAGTCTTAGGGCAAAGCAATAAACATCAAATTGGAAAACTGTCAGCCTCTTCCCACAAAACGGTGAGGTATAAAAAGAGGGGAGGAGTAGGTTGTGGCCTCTTGTTCACCTACCTCCATGTATGAAGTCAGAGTTTAGTACATGGTCATAAGGGAGGAGGAGGGCAGCCAGTTTATCAGAAATCCTCAGGTCCCACAGAAATGAACACGTTTTCTAAAATAAAGTCAAGCCAAGCCATCCTACCCCAAAGAAAATCCTAGCAAGCAAAGGTGGTTTCCAACCTGAGGCCCCAGCCGGGTGTGTCCAACCGTAGGAGCTGCAGCTCAGGGATCAGAGTGACTTAACAGCTAGAGGGCACTTGATGAATAAAGGGAAATAAGGAAACCAAGTCAGACGACACCTCCCTTCTGAGCCCCACCCATGTCTACATCTGGAGAAGAACAGTTAAGTAAAGGGATCACAGACTCGTGATTAGAGACTGCCAGGGTCCATATGACCAAGCGGAGGTCCCAGGTGTGAAGCTGGGGTTGAGGGTCCGTTATCTGAATTCTCCACTCTATGGATGATCGTTTTTATTCTTTTCCTTTTCTTGGATTTATTTCCATTTGTTTATTCCTAAATTCCCTGGTAGACCACCTGTGGAAACTTGCAACTGTCTGATAAGAATAAAGGGGGACGGATTTGGCTTACAGCAGAGACTTCAGAAGGAGTCCTCTCTATGAGCAAACTGGCGGCAATCCAGTGGGAAGCAGGTGGAGAGCTGCACTTGAGCTGTGTTTGGACAACAGGCACACAATCTTTACTTATTTTACAGGCTTCTTTGAGGTAGTCTGGTGGGGATTTGAAGGGAAAATGAATGCTCCTTTGCTGCCAGCCACTCTTTTGCACAACCAGTGCCAATGACCGGTTGATTGAAATGGCTCTGAGTCTGGGGGCATAGGCCACTCCCAGAGTCTGGATGGTTAGCAGAGAGACCACAGAGCTGGGGCAGTCCACGAATGGAAGAGCTGGGGTCAAGGTCACTGCTCCCCCCATCTCAGTAATGGAGAACGGCTTCTCTGGGAACCTGCCTTAACTTCCCCCGGCAGCTAATGTCTGTCCCCTGGCTTGAGTCTTCTGGCATCTTCATCAATTCTCCATTATAGCATGAACCCTACTATACTGCAATGATGTGTTTGCAAGTCCGTCCTCTCCCAGCCTGTGAGCAAGAATCCTCTTCCATTCATCTTTGTGTTTTCTTTCAGGGACTATAGTAAGTGCTCAATCAATGGTTGTGGAAATAAATAATGGGAGACATTTCTACTGTGATTCATGGATCACATGTCACCAGCGCGATTCATTGTCTATTGCTTTTGGTCACACACTCATACCACAGGTATGCCTGAAAGCTTCACTTCCACATAGCCCACCTGGTCGGCCTGCCATTGTTCCTTCTCAACCATCCTCTAATGGAAGTGTAAATCTTGCCTACCACAAATGTCAAATTTATCATGCCACAAATGCCTACAATTCTGCCACTGGCAAGCCTATTTTTAAAGGTAGATCATACTCTCCTGCTGCACTCTCTTTTCATGTATAAATAGTGACAGGAAGTTTAAAGAGACAGCAGCCAGTCTCAGTTTGTTTTTACTGATGTTGGTTTATCGTGCCGTGATGCCCCTTCCTTACTCACTGATAGAACCACCATTGGATGAGGATGGTCTAAACCAGTTATGCAATCTATTGCCTACTCTCCCAGCCTTCTTTACACCTAGCAGTGGCCAAGGATATGATTTTGGCTAATGAAGGTCAAGGAGAAGGCTGCTGGGAGCTCTGGGAAAACCCTTGCTTTTCCTACCAAAAAGAAAGAAAGACACTGCTTGGCACCCTCTCTCCCTTTTTTTTCCTTTTGCTTGTGACTGCTAGAGCTGCAGCAACCATCATGGGGCCATGAGGAAAAGGGCAAATGAATCAGAAAGAGGGCAGTCAGCCTTGGACATTGCTGAGCCCCCAACCAACATTAGCAAATGTTATGTGTAAAATAACACCACCAAAAAACCCCTCACCCGCTGTTTTTAAGCCACTGGGAGTTAGGTTTTGTTACTAGCAGCTGAGGGCACTCTTCACTGATAACACGATCATCTAATTTGGGGTCTTCCAAACTTCCATTATCTCTAAACCACCTTTCACATTTTGGCCATGTCTGCTGAAGTGTAATATTCTTTAAATCGATTCACTTTTGTTAATTTAATTTAAAATGAGTATGTAATGATTAAAATGAAAACAGATTCACCACGAATCACCCAAAACTTACATTTTTACCGATGGAGCACTTTGCAAAAGCAAACTCAGCTCTGTCTGTGTCTCTGATGCCCAAATTTCCTTCTGAGTTGCATCATCATAATAAACACAAATAAGGTCTTTAACCATGGCCATTTCAAGACATGTTTTCCATAATTAATTGCTTTTTTTCTGGTGTTTTTCTGAAAACTTTTTTTTCAAGCAGCTATAATTCTAAGGTGTTATGTGTTCAAGGAGATTCATGGAAAGGACTCTGACAAGTATAGGTTTTTGGTAACTTTAAGATCATACCATTGGACTGGGTAAGAATTTCCATAACTCTATTGAAGAGACTGATGCTATTATGAAACTTCTAATCAAGGTCAAGCAGAACAAAGTTAATTACATGAGGTTAAATGAACTGAGGAGGATAATGTTTTTTATGAATTTTATTTGAAATTTGGCTGGTTCTTTAAATATTTTGTTTGCTATAGTTTATGAAACTTTGTTTTCTTTTAAACTATTTATAGATTACAGCAATTTGGCCAAATGTACTTTTGTTAACAAAAATGGAAGCATTTACTTTTTCTCCATATAGCATCCTTCCAGAATTTAGAAACTATTTGTGAATATTCTTGTTTGTATGGTAATATAGTTATTTCTTTCCATTCAATAGGAATCGGCTCTCTTTATAACAGGATATATTGACAGTATTGGCTATATTACTAGGGCATTGACTGGGATGACATATTTGAAAATGTCCAGAGAAGGAACCTATAGGTATTGCTGGTGAAGTCTGAAGTCTGCTTTGGTTTGGCTTTCTAGCCTCAAGAGGTTTTAGAGAATCCAATTTGAGATTTCCTATCAAAAGTTCCAACAAAGCAAGCTTTAAAAGAAAACCTCTGTGGTCAATTACTATGTTTGCTGCATTTATAGCAGCAAAGGTTTGATGAGGCTAAACTTATTTTGCAAATAAATTAGTCTTACTTTGATTATCTTTGATAGAAATGACAGTGATTGTAGAGAGAAAAATTATGTTTCAGAAGAAAAATTACAGTGTGCCTGTTATTAGATTGTAGCTCTGCTCGTTGTTTTCAGTTATTATCTTTTTTTTTTTTTTGAGATGGAGTTGTGCGCTGTTGCCTAGGCTGGACTGCAGTGGTGCTATCTCTACTCACTGCAACCTCCACCTCGCGGGTTCACGCCATTCTCCTGCCTCAGCCTCCTGAGTAGCTGGGATTACAGGTACACACCACCACGCCCGGCTAATTTTTTGTATTTTTAGTAGAGATGGGGTTTCACTATGTTGTTCAGGCTGGTCTTGAACTCCTGACCTCAAGTGATCCGCCTGCCTCGGCCTTCCAAAGTGCTGGTTTTACAGGTGTGAGCCACCGTGCCCAGCCTCAGTTTATTATCTACCTGTAGACTGGACTGGATCTTGACTCCTTCTAGATTCCTCCAATCCAATTTTCTCCCATGGAATTACAAAGAACAAGAACTGCTCTGTTCCTGAAGCCTTATAAGCTGGAACTGGGCAACTTAGTGTAAATTTCAAGGAAAACCTTCATGCCTGATGTGTGTGCCATGCAGAGATGCCAAAATACCTGATGCCATAACCAGAGACATTTAAACTGCAAACCAGAGTGAGAAGTTGATGACTTCATGCCGTGGACAGTTTCCCCCAAAACACTGAAGAAGATTCCTCATCGTAATGAGTCTCTTACCTTTCTTAATTTCTCCTTGCTTATGTCTACCCCTTTCACTTGGCAGCATTATGCTGTAATTAGGATTTCATAGCCAGTAGCTTCTCTGGGTAACTTGAGGGAGTGTTGATTCTGTCATATTAAACCCAAAGTTGTACATGACCTAAGAGATCCTTCAGGCCACCCAGTGGCTAACCTTAGCAGCATCCCTAACTCACCTGTTTGTTCAAATTGGACCTGCCGTTCCTTTTATAGAGTTAGACTTCTAGACTCACTCGTTCTCACCCCCCTGTTCTCATTTAACCCAGTCATGGGATGCTAGATAATGTGATTCCCTGTGACTTGGACTGTGAGCCCAGGAAGGACCCTGAGTCTCATTGCCCAGCTCTCTCCTTACACAAAGGAGGATGCAGAGCCTACAGAGGGAGAGTCTGTAGAGGGAAAGACTTATCTCCGGCCACACAGCAAGTGGGGAGAAAATCCCAGCTCTATCTTGTAGGCCAGCATGTGAATATGAAGGTGTGGCCTCCACTGATTGAGCAGTCCCTGGGTGACGACACTGTGCTAATTGTTTAACATCTTTGTTCCATTCAATCCCCACATAACCCTGGGAGGCTAGAGGGGAACCTGGGGCACAGAGAAGGCAAGATTTTTATCCAACATCACAGAGGTACCCAGGATTTGAACTCAAGTCTGTGTGCCCAAAGGGCCCGTGTTCTGGGCCCTGACTTGGTGTAAGTGACCCTGTGAGGGCTCATGCCATGTGGACACTAGGCTGGGGGTGTCCCCTCCTTCCCCATGGGGTGCCCTCAGCCTTGCCCAGGTACTCATCCTCCTCGAGACACACACTCATTGTTTCCTGGGCCCCAGCTGAGTGGAAAATGTGTGTTCTTTGAGGAGAGGGTGCAGAAGTAAAGTGCGGCCCCAGGGCTGGGGCTGAGCAGATGCTGTGTGTGTGTGCGGAGCAGGGCTGGTTTTAATATTGCCTTTCTCTCCAGGGGGATCTCATCCTCTTCTCCTCCCGATGGGTCCTGGGGCCCAGAGAGGGACACTGTGGCCTTGAAAGCTGGTGGCCTTATTCTGAGATCCTAGAGTCAAGACCAGGTATGGAGTGGAAAATCCAGGTATCCTGCCTCCCAGGTTGCAGCTGCTGGAGTTTGGGGTGGGGTGGCAGTGGTACAGCAGTGGGACACAGTGGAGGGGACGGGAGAGGGAAATGGAGGTAAATGAGGGAGGTGGGTGGGACATGGGATTTAGGGAGGATGGGGTCAGGAGTCCAGAGACCTGGGTCTCCATCCTGGACTGGCTACGCACTCACTGTGTGATCTCGGGTAAGTCACTCACCTTCCTTGAGCCTCAGTTTCCCCACCTGTAGACCAAGGATTGGACTGATGGTCTCGGCAGCCTCTTCCAGCCCAGATCCTGTGTGAAATCCATGAACGGCTCCATGTGTCTCCTCCTCTCCCTCATCTCTGCCATGCATTTATCTTCCCTGGCTCCTGGTATCACTCCCCTTCTATCCCCGTAAGTTCCAGGGTTTCCCTGCTACTCACCCAGGAGAGCCTGGCTGGCTGGGGCACGAGAGCGCGGCTCTGCTGCCTGAGTCCCTCCCTAGTGACAGTACCTTGCAGAGCTGTCCCAGGATTTACAGCCTGGGAAGAAGTGATTCAGTTTCAGCCCAGCAGCCTGGAGGGGGAACCTGGCTCACAGCGGTGGGGGAACCGAAGACGCTGCAGGGAAGAAGTGGTAGAGGCAGGATCCAGGGCACCGGGGCAGAATGGTGAGATGGGAAACGGGTCCTCAGGCCGGCCTGGGGTAGAGTCACCTGTTGGCCAAATGGGGGCTGATCCATTGTGGTTAGTGGGACTGCTGCTATTTTCCTTTTCGTTTTCAGCACTTGCTCCTGCTTTTCTTCCTTCTCGCCACCAGGGGGCAGAGGGAGGCCGTGGAGCTCCGCAGCTGCTGTTCCTGTGGTTGTCTCTTCCGTGTTGTTTGGTTGGGTTGTGAGGCGGCGCTCCAGGGTGGAGAGGGGAGGGCGAGGTTCCCACCACGCCCCTCCTTCCTCTCTCCACTTCACTGAGCTGAGCGGTCCCCGTGAGTGCTGGTCACCAGTGCCGACCCCCAGTCCTGATCCCATTCCCGAAAGGATGGATGTGAGACCACTAATGAGATCCTGTCTTCAGCAATGGGCCAGGCGGGTTTCCACGTGGGCTAGGGCCTCCCATCCTTGCTGTGCTCTGCCTCCTTGAGGCTGGGGTCTTTCCATGCCGGTTCCTCGTTTCTCCAGGCTGGGCTGCCCCAGAGGCTAGTATCGGGGAAGAGGAGCAGGGACCTGGGAGGACGGCTGTTTTCACAAACCCCAGGAACCGCATCTAAAAACCAGCACAAGGGATGCCCCAGAGTTTCTGCCCTGGGCTCGGTCCTGCACCTATATCCCCCATGCGGAGGCTGCGTCCCCATCTCTGTCCCTCATCTCTGCCTCTTCCTCATTGTCTCCCTTTATCTTCTCCCTGTCTCTCTGTCGTGTTCTTGGTGTGTTTCTCACCCTGCCCCCCGAGTCAGACTGTCTGAAGTTCCTGTCCCGAGGACTCCACCACTGCCACCCTCTCTTCTCCCCTCCCTGAGGTCGGCTTCATCACTGGCTGTGTCCAGGACCGGTATTGCAGACCCTCATCAGACCCCACAATGGGGGCTCCTGTCGCTGCTGGCTGTAAAGGCAGGGACTGTGTCGGGGCCAGACTGGGGGCGTTGCTACTGCCCTGCCAATGTCGCTGGCGCTCGGGGCTGAGCTGTCGCAAGGGCTGGGGGCGGGCCGGCTCCTGGGGCTCCCGCGTCTCCGCCCCTGCCCGCCGGGCGCCAGGCCGGATGGGCTGCACTGTGAGCCTGGTGTGCTGTGAAGAGCTGCGACCTGGGCCACCCTGCGGTCCCCAGCCTTCGGGAAGTCCCTGGGCCTCGGCGCAGGCTGAGTGCTGGGGGCCTCGGGGTTTGGCCTGTGCAGAGAGAAGGCAGCTACTGCTTCAGGTCGGGGCTGCAGGAATGGGTGAGGGAGGATGCCCCGAGTCGGGAGCTGGCGGTTGGCAGAGCCCAGGGCACCTGACACAGGTAAGAAGCCAACCCAGGACAGTGCTAGTCTACTTGGGAAGTGTGGGAAGGCAGGTGGACCAAGGGGGAGGCAGGACCAGGACCGGGTGAAGGGTCCTCCAGTTGGGTGGAGGGCTCCATTGGGTCTCTTGTGCCCTTGGGAAAAGGGTGATATAGGACCTGACTCCTAGAAAGGCAAATAGCTTGGGCGAGGTTGGTTTAGGAGCCACCCAAGAGGGGCAGGCCTGGAGTGCTGGGGTAAGGTAGGGAAAGGGTTAATCTTCCTTGAGCTGGGCCAAGGGGCAGCTCTGGAGGTGTCCCTTGATTTAGAGGGCTCTGGAGTTAGGAGGGTGGGGGCCACTGGAGCAGGAACTGCCCCCGGATGGTGGGGACAGCTGGCCTCTCACCCCTGCCTTCTCTGTGCTGGGTAAGTCTCGGAGACTAGCAAGTGGGGAGCTGACCTGGCAGTGGGGACAGGTCTGAGCTGGGAGGCAGGTGTCTGTTCTGGAGGAGGTGTCTGCCAGGAAACCACTAGGCCTGGTATAGGTGTGGCGCTGGTTTCTCCCCGGGAGAGTAGGAGGAGGTGTTTGGGGTCACCAGGGATGGGTAACTCCTCTCCAGGTCCCTGTGACCTCAGGACTCACTGCTGGTGGGTCTTCTTTCTTCACCCCATGTCCCTGCCTCCCCACCTCCCGCACAGCCACCTTTGACATGGGGCAGGTGGCTGTTGGGCCAGGTGAAGGTGGCAGGGACAGGGACAGGCAGTGGGGCTGAAATGGAGGGAGGAGCCGGGGCTCTGGAGGTGGATGATCAAGGGGAGAAGGAGGGGAGGATGTGTGTGCTGCTGTGTGACAGTGGCAGGGACAGGGATGGAGATGAGTGTCTGTCTGCATCAGATGAGCTGGTTTCTGAGAGGCCTCTTGGGAGAGCCTGGAGCTCGCCTGTGACTCCCTCCCTCCTCTATCTATGGGGATCAAGCTCCATCCCACCTGCTGTGCCCTGACTCTGGCTCCAGTGAGGGTTGCTGCTGCTCAGGGCTCCCCGCTTCAGGGGCTTAGGGAAGAGCAGCCTGCACCCATCACCTGGGCCCTCACTAGAGGAGGGGTGATACTCTCGTTCTTGGGGTGGATAAACATCTCCTGGGTGCTGATCCCCTCACGACCCAGGGCTCAGTGGCTACCCAGACATCTGGGCTGCCTGCCAGGGCACTCCTAATGCCAGTCCTGCTGCAGACACACCCCCCATTCCTGCCCCAGGCCCTGCCATAGGCCCAGTGTCTCTCCCTGAGCCACAGCCTGAGCTCCTGCTGCCTGTGTCCACACCCAGCCTCGCTGTTCTCCTGTCCCCTCAGTACACCCCTCTCCTACCCAGGCCACTTCGCCCCCTTCCCCTGTCATGCTGCCTCCTCCTCCACAAGCAGGCTGTCCTCCTCCTTCTCCTGGACTGCCTTGTCCCCCATCCCCCATTGCCCACTCCTCTTTCTCCCCTGGCCAGCATTTGGCTCCTGTTCCTCTCCTTGGCTTCAAGAGGGTGCATGCCTTGGCTCTTGGGCTTCCGAGTCCAGCTCTGGGTTGTCAGTGCCTGCAGCTGTGGGCTCTGCCCCTCCCAGGTGGCCTCTCTAGGTCCCACAACTGCCCTGCACCCTGAGCCCTCCTATGGTCCCACATGTCAGCCTCAGGAGCAAGAGGCTGGGCTTGGCACCCTCCTGAGCCCTCCCGCCAAGGCTTCTGGGTGCCAAGGGGCCTGGCGGGCATCTCCGGGTGCCAGTCATGCCTCCTTGCTCTCTGCTGTATCCCAGGACAAGTGGGTGCTTGTGGATGGGGCGGGAGCAGTGGAGAGGAGACTCCGGGCTGTTGTTGCCTCTTCTGTTCTACAGTCAGCTCTTCTGGGCTCTGCTTCTTTCAGCCCGGAGACCCACTGAGGTTAGAAGTTCTCCCGGGGCCTGGTCCTGCAGCCTCCCCTGCATTCCTGTTGTGCGACCTGCACCCCTTTTGGAAGTTCTAGGATCTGGCCTGACTCCCTCCTCCATGGGTTGGATGACCTCCTCTTCCTCTCTCTCTTGTTATGTAGCATCAGAGACCCCAGAGCTGAAAAGCATCTTAGTGCTTTGAGTCTTTTGAGGACACAGATCCCTTTGAGAATCTGATGTAACCTATGGGTGCTCTTGCTAGGGAGAAGGTGCACACACACACACAGACACACACACACACTCATACACACAGGCACACTCACACACAACACACACATACACACACACACAGACATGCTCTCACACTCATGCACACAGACACACACACTTATACACAGGCACACAGACATGCTCTCACACACACTCATGCACACAGGCACACTCACACACTCACGCAAGACACACTCATACACACAGACACGCTCACACACAACACACACACACTCATACACACACACACAGACATGCTCTCACACTCATGCACACAGACACACACACTTATACACAGGCACACAGACATGCTCTCACACACACTCATGCACACAGGCACACTCACACACTCACGCAAGACACACTCATACACACAGACACGCTCACACACAACACACACACACTCATACACTCACACACAGACATGCTCTCACACTCATGCACACAGACACACACACTTATACACAGGCACACAGACATGCTCTCACACACACTCATGCACACAGTTACACACACATACACATAGGCACACTCACACACTCACACAAGGCACACTCACACATATACACACAGGCACACTCACACACACACGCTCACACACAACACACACACTCATACACACACACAGACATGCTCACACACACACTCATGCACACACACAGATACACTCACACATTCACCCAAGACACACTCATATGCACACAGACATGCTCACACACAACACACACACACTCTCACACTCATACACACTCACACAGACACGCTCACACACAGCACACACACTCTCACACTCTACATACTCACACAGACACGCTCACACACAGCACACACACTCTCACACTTATACACACTCACACAGACACACGCACAACACACACACACACACAGAGATGCTCACACACACTCATACACACTGACACACACTCATACACACACAGGCACACTCACACAAGATACTCATACACACACAGACATGCTCATACACAACATATACACTCATACATACACAGGCACACTCAACACATACACTCATACACTCACACACAGACACGCTCACACACACATTCATACACAGACACGCTCACACACAGCGCACACACACACTCACACTTATACACACTCACACAGACACGCACAACACACACTCACACTCACACACAGAGATGCACACACACTCATACACACAGACACACCGACACACACTCATACACACACAGGCACACTCATACAAGATACTCATACACACACAGACACGCTCATACACAACATATACACTCATACATACACAGACATACTCAACACATACACTCATACACTCACACACAGACACGCTCACACATTCATACACAGACACGCTCACACACAGCACACACACACTCTCACACTTATACACACTCACACAGACACACGCACAACACACACACTCGCACACAGACATGCTCACACACATTCATACACACAGACACACTCACACACACTCGTACACACACAGGCACACTCACACACACAAGACTCTCATACACACACAGACACACTCAACACATACACACTCATACACTCACACACAGACATGCTCACACACACATTCGTACACACAGACATGCTCACACACATACACACACTCACACTCATACAGTCATACACACAGTTCACACACACGCTCACATACACACGCTCACACATATGCTCACACACTCATACACATGCTCACACACACACTCATACACACACGCTTACACACAGTCTCACACACACACTGACACACAGACACACAGACACACAGCCACTGTGCAAACATACACAATGTCATATATTTCTTCAAGCCCCACTATAGCCCTGATTTATCCACCCCCTGCATTTCAAACCAGCACACTGAGGACAAGAGCGGGGGTCCTCAGTGTGACTTGCCCAAGGTCACACTAGAAGTGAGTGTCGGCACTGGGACCACATCCCAGGAGTCCCGGGTCCAGATAAGTGAGGGTTTCATTCCCAGATGCAACTACTGCTTTCCCCAGAGGCTGCCTGTAAGGACTTTCATTTATTCAACACTGATTCAAGCATTTTTGAGCGTCAGCTACAGGCCAGGCATGGAGCTTGGTGCTGGGGATAGGGCAGAAAGCAGACAGCCCGGGTCCTTGCCCTCAGGGGGTTGTCAATCCAGTGGGAGAGATGGAACAGACTGCAAACAAGTCGTTGCACAGAGAAATGCATGACTGGAGACAGTGCTATGGAGGCCAAGTTCAGGATGTGACGGGTAAGGATCCCAGAGGGATTGCACCGGGAAGGTGAAGGAAGTGGCATCTGAGCGAGGAGCCGAAGCAAGAGCAGCTGGGAGGAAGAAGCGCTCCAGGTAGTTGGAGCAGCACACCTGAAGGTCCTGGGATGGAGAAGAGCCGAGACCTGTTACGGAAGTGGAGAAAGGCTTTCCCTGGCTGCTCCTCATTCCCTGGGAGCCCTCGCACGCATGCTGTGTGTATGTGGATTGGGAGGGCGAGAGTCAAAGCAAGGTGGCTGGGAGGTGGGGCAGCACCTCTGCAGGAGGTGCTGGGTGGTCAGGGTTAGAGACGGTTGGCCAGGGAGAGGGCTGAGTGGGGCCATGAGTAACTTGGGAGAAAGGACTGGACATGGAGATGGCTTGGATGTGAAAGAGGAAGTTGAAAATAACCCCTCTCATCTCACGGAGATGGTGGCTGTCAAGGTATTTGTCTGTATTCGTGTGTTGAAATACTTCATAAACAAAGAAAAATGTACGAACTTCCTGCTGACTGAAAACACACATGTACTCACATCCCTGGCATGCAGTCTAGAAACAGAACAGTGCCAGCTCTCAGAATGTGCCTCCTGCCCCTTCCAGTCACTAATCCCCTCGGAGGGCAGCTCGCGATCCCGACTTCTAACCACAGGGAGTTGCCTGTTCTAGAATGTCTAATAAATGGAATGGCACTTGTAATCAGTGGAGCACATCATATGTATTCTTTTGTGCTCAGTATCACGGTTGTGAATTTTATCTACATTCCCGGGTGTGGTTTCGAGCATTCCTTCTCATTGCTGGACAGCATCCCACTGTGTGAAGACACGCTGTCGATTTATCCATTCTGCTATTGACAGACATTCGAGTTGTTTCTAGTTTTGGGCTACTGTGAATAGCACTGCTAAGAACACTTTCATGCATGTCTTTTGAAGATCATGAACCCAGATTTCTGTTCAGTATATGTATCCCTCCATTTTGATGATGTCTCTGGAAGACCCAAGTGTCTTGGAATCAAAGGAATCATTCGATGAAGGGAGAACTTCAGCACCTTGACGATGGGGGTGAGGGATGCCTTGGGGATGGGAGAAGATTCTCTAGCACCCTCTTATGTCCCTTTGTAATGATTCTTCTCAATTCACTTGTCCCCCGGCCTTGTGGGCCTCAGGAGGGAAAGGAGGAAGAAGCTCTGGAGTCCTGCTTTGGAGTGGGGTGGGTGGGGGTCCACCGATCACCTCTCTTACCCACTCTCTGGAGGCAGGCTTGGGTCCCTAGCATGGGTAGGAGGGTGTGAGGCTGAAGATAGGGCCGCACCCTCTATTTGTTTGCTCTTTCCAGAAGGGCAAGAAGCCAGCCACTGCCTCCTTGTTTGATGTATGAACCTGCCCAGGGCTCCTGGCACTGGGACAGAGCCTGGTGCCAAGGGCAGGCAAGCTAAGGCAGACCCCAGAGAGGCCGTAGCCTGTGAGTGGGAAGTGTAGGCTGCCATCTGCAGAGAGGCTAAGGAGTGAGGAGGAAAGGGGACCCAGGCTATGCTTAGGGGCCAGGTCCCCTTGCTGACTGTCCCAGCTCTGATTTTTAAATTCACCTCTAACCCCAAGACCCCAGCCTGGTGCTTTTGGCCAGCCCTTCTGCCTCCTAGCCTGAGTAGCTGTAAAGCCCAGAGCAGGAAGCTGCAAATCTACCCCAGGGATAGGGGATGGTAGACCCCAAGCTCTAGTGTTCCTTTTTGGCCTGGGATATGAGAGTGCTGGGTGCTTCTGCTGCTGTCTGTTTAAAGTGTGTCTCCCCAGTAAGTCCATGAGCCAGGGTTTTCAGGCCACTGCCAAGCTTCAGTGAGCCTGGCATCCCAGGAACTTAGCAAAGGACCTGGGACATCTGGATACTCAATAAAGATTGCCCAAGGGATGACTGGATGAATGGTGAGAGGCAGACAGGTAGAGATCCCACAGACAGGAGAGAGAATGCAGATAGGGCAAATGCAAGAGGATGGTGGTGACAGGCCTGGGTGGCCTGCTGTACGGGATGGAGCTGTTCTGTCTGGGAAATAGTGGCTTCCCCTGCGCCCGGGGCCCCACCTGAGCCTGAGCTTCTCTGGGCACCCAGCAGGGGGGTGCAGGTGTGGCGATAGGGGGTTGGAGTAAGGCCAGCGGGGGCCAGCTCACGCATGGCTGGAAGTCAGATAGGAATGTGTGTACAGGGTCAGGTGAAGTCAACTGACAGAAGGACTTTTTGAGGTTTGAAGAGCATGAGAAAGGACTTAAGAGCCTGGTGACCAGCTGGGGCTGGCAGAGGTGGCAGTCACCAGGATGATGGAGAGGGGTGTCCTTTGGGCTAGCTGGTCTTGGCATTCCTGCCAGCATCCCTTCCCAGGAATTTCTGAGCGTTGCCATCAAATCCCACTTCACCCACCTCCTCCTGCCATGGCTGAAACTGAGAGGGATCCAGGGTGGCCTGGAGTCTCCTGATTCCTTAGAGTCCTCTGACCCAGCCTGCAGTTTGCAGGGCCTCTGGCCTGCAGCCTCTGGGTGGATGCTGGCTGTGCACTGGGGAAGCCTCTGAATCCTCACCTATCTGCTCACCTTTCAGCCCCTCTGCCTTTCCGCTCATCTCTTCCTCCACTCATCTGCCACCTTCCCTTTCTCTATCCACCCTCCATCCTTGAGCCATGCACCTTTCCTCTCTCCCGCCGTCCCCTCACCTCTGCCAAGCCCCATGCATACACATGCCATCTCTACCCCATCCTCTCCTGGGAGGTCAGTGCGGGAGGCAGGGGGTCCAACACATCACCCTGAGACACTGTGCCCAGGGCTGTTACCTAGTTCTAGAGCAGGGACTGGCCTGTTCTGCTTGGGACAGTCTGGAAAGCCTTCCCAGAGGAGGCGACACTTTGAACAAGTTCCTAACAAGTTTGAGCAGGAGTTCACCTACCCGGAGGGAGAGGCAAGGCCATTTCGGTCAGGCGCAGAGGTGCTAGAAGCATGTGGCCCCTTCAGGGAGTGGAGTGGTTAAGTGTGGGTGCAGAGTAGGGTTGGGGGAGAGGCAGGATCAGAAGCTGGAAAAGAGGTGGGTCTGCATGCAAAGGGCCTTGAATGCCAGGCTGAAGAGTTTGGGCTTTACACTTATGTGTAGGCCGTGGAGTCCCTGAAAGGCCCCCCAGAGAGGGACTGATGTTTTAAAGTATCCCTGGCTCAGGGTGGAAGACGACAGGCGGGTGTAGGGTTACTGGAACAGCTGGTGGGTGTTTCTCACATGGCTGGGCCAAAGGGGAATGAGTGTGTGTGCGCGCGCGCGTTTGATTGGGGGGGGGGCGGGGCGGTACAGGTATTGTGTTTGCCGTGAAGTCTCTCCTCCCTTCGTGGACCCCTGGAAGCCAGCTGCCCTTCCTCCTCCCTGACTTATCCTCCACCAAGCCCTCAATACCCCAGCCAGTAGCCCCAAGAACTTAAGCCCACCAGGCCAGGATCTGAGCCAAGAGCTCACCTCGTGGCTGGCCCTCTGCCATGTCCTCTTGGCTCAGTTTCACCTGCTGCCCGTCCAGACGTCACTCCCTTGGGCGATGGGCAGGGGACAGCCTGGCTTTCTTGGGACTCTGGACCCAGACTAGGCATGTCCACCCTACCCTTGAGGGGTTGGATGGAGAGGAGGGGAGGGATGAGTTGAGCTGGAGTCTCCTAACCTGGGTGCTATGAGGGGCACCTATGGCACAGCCTCCTGACATACACAGTGGGTGGGGAAAGGGCTGGAGGGAGGTGGGGGATGGGGAGTGTTTGGCCAAGGATGGCCAGAAGTGGTTGGGTGGGAAAGTGCTCTACAGCCACCTTTTTCTTTCTCTACTGCTTCCTTGGGTCCAATATTCCAACCTGGCCCTGCCCTGGGGAGGTAGAGGGGCTTTTGCTTGCAGGGTCAGGATTCTCGGGGCCAGATCGGGCTCTGCTCCTGGTCTATCCTGGTCTCCTGTCTTTCCTTCTGTCACTCTCATGCTCCATCTGTGTCTTCTTGTGAGTCTGTCTTGTCCACTCCTCAGGAGCCTCAAGTCACTTTTCTACCCTCTTTCTTCCCCCAAAAGGCAGGCGGTAGGGATGGCTGGCATCTGTGTTATAGTGTGAGGGAGTAGGAGTACAAGCAGCCTTCGAGCTTACACTGAGTTCCACTTGGGCTTGGCCACTTAAGGGCTGTGTGTTGATGAAAATCTTATGTAACCTCTCTGTGCCTTGGTTTCCTCCACTGTCCTAAAAGCATTTAGTACAGGGTGGGACATATTGATAGCTCTTAATCAAGATGTTATTATTGGTGGTGTCATTATCTGAGGGATTTAGTCTAAGTCCTCTGAGAAACAAGATGGGATAGAATAGAGGATTTTACTAGGGGAAAAGCCTGATTTTGAAATGAAAGAGCTAGGGGAGGCTGGGAGAGCCTCACACTGCAATGTAAACCTGACCCCAAGGGGAGGAGAGAGGAAAAGAGGCCTGGGGGAAGCATCCTAACCTCATTGCACTCTGAGGGGAGTTCAGCAAAGTCAACAGGGAACTGTGGAGGTGAAGTTGATCTAGAAAGACCGTCCCTAGTGCCAGTGAGATGATCACGCCTGTCATCCCAGCTACCCGGCAGGCTGAGACAGGAGGCTCACTTGAACCCAGGAGTGTGCGGCTGCAGTGAGCTATGATTGCACCATTGCACTCCAGCCTGGGGGATCTCTAAATAATAGAAATTAAAAAAATAAAAATAAATTAAAAAAAAAGAAATCCCGTGTCTCCCAAGCAGGGGTCTGCCTTAGTACCGCCACTGCACTCTGCCAATGGCAGGGAGAAGCCTGTGGGGGGCCTTGCCTCAGCAAACACAACAATGGATTTTAAAGTATGCAGCTAGGCCAGGAGCAGTGGCTCACACCTGTAATCCCAGCACTTTGGGAGGCCGAGGTGGCCAGATCACCTGAGGTCAGGAGTTCGAGACCAGCCTGGCCAAGATGGTGAAACCCAGTCTCTACTAAAAACACAAAAAATTAGCTGGGCATGGAGGCGCACGCCTGTCATCCCAGCTACTCGGGAGGCTGAGGCAAGAGACTCTCTTGAAACTGAGAGGCAGAGGTTGCAGCGAGCTGAGATCACGCCACTGCACTCCAGCCTGGGTGACAGAGTGAGACTCTGTCTCAAAAACTAAACTAAAGTAAACTAAACCCAACTAAACTAAACTAAACTAAGCTAAACTAAACTAAACTAAGCTAAACTAAACTAAACTAAACTAAACTAAACTAAACTAAACTAAGCTAAACTAAACTAAAGTAGGTAGCTGGGGCCCCCGTCATTTCTGCTTCCTGCAGCAGGAGGTCTGTGAGGTGCATTCTTGTAGCTGCTGCAGGACTTTGAGGCATGAAGAGGTCCAGGGCCTTTGGTCCAGGGAGTCAGAGGTAGCCTGGGAGGGGTGGGCAGAGGTGACCCAAGCACCTAGAAGGAGGCATCAGGCTGGGCCCCAGGCTACCATGCTCCCTCCAGGCCTAGGCCTGTTAAGCCTGGCTGCTGGTCCTCCTGGCATTAGGCTGGCTCTTGGCTGTTGAGTTAATATCCCTTTCCTCAGTTGTGTTAGTTGACGTGGTGCTGCTTGGACTATGGGGCTGATCCCATCTGGCCTCTGACACCCTCTCTGTTCTCCTCCCCGTTTCTCCTTTCTGCTTGGGATGCCTCTGTGTTAAGGGGGAAACTGAGGCATGGGTACAGAGGGTTCTGGATAGGAGCATTCAGGAATAGGCATTGTGCTCATCTCCTCTTCCCCTGGACACAGCCTTCTACACCAAAGCTCATGCTATGGGAGAATGGGCAGCTTCACCCTCCCCCTGACAATAACCTTGGGTGTCCTCTGGGGCTGGCCTGGGTTGGATGATGTGTGGGGCAGGGGTGCTCAGAGCCATTGCCAAGCTGCAGTGCCATTAGGCGAATGAAGCTGGAGCAGGAGAGACTATTTCTGGGCACTGAGCTGAGGCCATCTGAGGGAGGTCAGACCAGGCCAGACTGTCCCCTGCCTCCACTACCCACATCAGCTCCCCACCACTGCAGCAGCCAGCAGACTACATTGAGATGTGTGAGGCACCCAGACAGCCTCTTCAACCCCAGTCACTCAATATGCTAAGCAGGGCTAATTTATTCCCTTGCCTCTTAATGGGATTGCAGCAAAGCAAGCAGGGGTGTGAGTGTGTTGGAGGTAGTATTCCGCGGGGTGGGGGGTGGGGGGTTGGATCGGGGGGATAGATGGTTTCTTTGTGGTTCTCTTGCATCCTTCCTAAGACCCCTTTGCTCCCTAAGTGACTTCACACTACGTCCTCAAGGCTTCAGCTCAGAGGGGAAACTGTAGCAGAGGGAATGGGGACTCAGAGTCCTTACTTACTACCTCTTAGTGGGGTGCCCTGGGCAAACTGCTTAATGACTCTGATCTTCAGCTTCATCACCTGTAGAATGGGCAGACTAGAGCCCACCTCAGCTGCTGTGACAAAGCGTCAGTTTTGGAGTATAGAGCATATGCCAAACTCTGGGACACAGTGGGCAGGCAGTGTGGTTGGTACCTGCCTGCACTCTGTCCTCATGGGCATCTCCTTGCCCTCTTTTGTCACTCTCTGTAGTCCACTGACTTCTGAGGTTAGCTGGGGATGGGTGTGGGGGGGAGGGGGCTGTTTTGGAAGCTTCTCTCTGGGGTTCTGGCATTGGGGTCGAGGGTGGGGACAGATGAGCTCAGAGCCTTACGGAAACAAAACAAGGAGGGCTGGTGGGGGAAAAGCATGGACCTGACCAGGGCTCAGGCTGGTTAGGCTGCAAGTCTGGGCTCTGCCTCCGACTAATACTGCGAGCCTCCTTTTCCTCATCTGGAAAAATGGGAGTGATAACACCTACCTCGCAGGGTTAGTGAGAGAATTAAGGAGGGTAAGGTATGCAAAGTTCCCAGCATGAAGTAGGTGCTCAAGAGACATCAGTTTCCTTCTCTCTCTGGAAGGGGCCTTTGAGGTCATCTAGTTGACTTCTTCACTTGCTGACTCGGCCAGGAGCCAGGTGGGGCCAGGAATGGGGGAGAGCCCTGGACTTGGGGACTCTGACTTGGCAGGCGGGCCAGAAGGCAGTTAGCAATCATGATAATGAATGCCTTTAAATTAAAAAGAGTCTTGTATGATGCTCACAGCAGCCCTAAAGGGAGACCTGAGCAGGCATAATTACCCTGTTTCACAGAGGGGGAGGTTGAGGCCCAGGAACGTGGCTTATCCACAGTCTCTCCATTATTGGTGCAGAGTTGGATAAGAGCCCGGTCTCGGGGTTCCCAGCCCACTGCACTTGGCCTCTCCAGCACCTCCTCACCTCTTCTGCTGAGAAGCACAGGCCCCTCAGCCTGGACCCTTTGGTGGGAAGGGCTTCCTCTTGTTCTCAGTGGTCCCTTGGTAGCAAGGGGTCATTGTCTGGCTTGACTAATTCACAGCCCCTGTCCTGGGACCTTCTCCCCAGACTGGCCTTTGAACCTGAAGGCACTGGGCCTTTCTTCCAGCCAGATGTGAGGCCACGTGAGGCGAGTGTCTGTGGCAGCCACCTTCTCTGAGGTTGGGGTGGCGTTGGGCCTGTTGCCCCCTGGCTCAGCGTGGGCAAGGAAGCCCAGCTCCCTTTTCCTCAGTAGCGTCCTTCAGGTTGGCACTTGTGACTGCCCCCTCACCAGGAGGCGACTTCTGGCCCAGCTTTCTCCCCAGCCCTGAGAGATGGAGTCCCATCCCCATCTCTGCCACCCCAACCCCAACCCTTGCCTGCTGCCCCTTCCCCTAAGCTCTTTAGCTGCTCTGGGCTGTGAGAACGGCCCCATGTTGCTTCCCAGAGCCACTGACTGGGCATTTCCAGCTCTGGGGGCTCCCCTCTGCCCCTCCACCCATTTATCTCCCCCTCCGTGAGCCAGAGGCCCTTTGTGAAGCTCTTTGTGTGGATTTGCGCTCCCAAGGCCAGGCAGGGGGACAAAGGGACATCCCTGTCCCCTCTCCATTGTCCCCTCTTCCCAGGAGGCCGTGTGTGCCTATGTGTGTGTATGTGTGCACGTGCATGTGTGCGTGTCCACGTCCCAGCTTGACATCTTTTATATGTAACTTGTGGGCCAGAGAGGGGTCTTGAAAGGATTTGGGGATGCTGCATGGTCTTGGGCCTCCTAGACCAAGGCTGAGTGGCCTCAGTGGGAGAGAGGAGGCTGGGGCTTTTGAAAGGAGGCTGTCAGGCCTGGGTGTGGTGAGGTAGAGGCCAGGACATTGACTCTCCTGCCCAGGAGCGGGGGCTGTCACCATCGCCACCTCCACCTCTCTCTGAGTCTCCCTGTCACTCTGCCTCCCTGCCTAATCCTCCATCTCTGTCTCTCCTCTCCCTCTTCTGCCTTCTCTCCTCCTCCAGTTCACTCTCTATGCCTATCCCTCCTCCTCACCGGGCCACCTGCCTTCCTGGGTGTTGAGAAGAGGCCAGGTCTGTTCCTCCTCGTCCCCCGATGCCAGTGCCAGGGAAGCCCCTTCACCCTCTGCCCTTCTGGTATTTCAATCTTCCCCAGACTTCTCCCACCTCAACTTCCTCTGCCCTTCCCCCACTCTGAGGTCTTCTGGAGGTGCTCCTCAGCCTCAGCCAAGGCACCCCTTCACCCTGGCCAGCCTGCTGATCCACAGTCTAGAATAGCACTGGGTGGCTGGCTGCCTGCTGGGTCCCGGCTAAAAATAGACCATGCTTGGTGTGCTTTCAGGGCAGTCTGGGGCAGAGACAGGGTCTAACCCTCCAGGTCCCTCCTGGTCTCCTTGGGGGACATGTCTGCTGGGGCCCTGAGGCCTTCCCCCTACCCTGCTGCAATTGGAAGCCTGGATGGAGGCCCTGGCCCCAGCGACTCCTGGGAGGAAACTTCTGGCACTGGTGGGCAATACACGGGCAGAGAGAGGAACGCGGGGTGCCGGGATCTACCCTGGAGAACTAGCTGGTATGTGATAAAGGCAGAACTCGAACCCAAGTGCAGACCACGAGACTTGGACACACAGACCTTCCAGATACCAGGCGGTGGTTGTGTTGTAGGTTGAGTGATGAGCCTGCTCCACTCACTGCAGTCTCTGGGCATCAACTTTCCTACCTGGAAGGTGGGGGCTTTCTGCCTCTTGGGGGTGCTATTAGGCAATCTCTGCTGGGTCCATGGGTGACAGAGTCCAGAGGGACTTTCTGCAGACTCTTCAGCTCAGCAGTCCCCATGCCTTTTCATTCCCTGCCCTGGCCCCTCCTATCTCTTCCTTGCAGGCTTAGGGCCTGCCCTTCCCAAACCTGGGCCTTCATTTCCCCTCTGGTCTCTAGATTTTGGACTCATTCTCCATCAGGACGTCCTGAGCCCCAAGGGAAGGGCAGAGCTCTCAGAGGAGGGCCCAGCCTCCTGCCAGTGTGGTGAGGAGTAGGGGCAAGGGCCGGGGTCAGCAGCTGCCTGGCACAGGCTCATTCAGGACTCTGCCAGGGACTCGGGCTTTAACAGTTTCAAGGCCTTTTTTGTTCTTGGAATGCTCTTTCTATCTAATAGTCTCTTGTTCTTGTTTCTTGGACGCATTGTCTTCTCTCATCTTGCTGAGGATGTAAATGGTCACTTATCTTGCAGCTACTTCTTCCTGCATCACGCTTGCTTCCTCCGAGTTGTCTTTGCTGTCCTCCATTACCCTGCAAGTTTCCTTAGTAAAGGAATAGTCAAGGGCGGATTGGTTGCTCTGGGGTATCTGGCTGGGTGCTTCATTGGGGGAATTCCTGTCTGTATCTCTGGGTTCCTGCTCTGGGGCCTCCACTTTTCTGCCTGGGGCAGGTCACAGTCAGGTAGCAAACACTCATTTTTTGCTAGCCCCCAGCCTTTAACTCAGGACCCCTCCAGCCTTGCAGTCTGGTCAACAGGGCCTGCTGTCCCCAGGCCACAGCCTGGCTGTTTTCCTTTCTCTGTAATGAATCTCCTGTCTTCTGCAGGGTCAGGGATGAGAGCTGGACACAGAAGTTCTTCTTCCATGTTCTACCAACCTTCCTGTTTTAGGATTGCGTTTACCCTATCCCCAAAATTATCTGAGCCACCAATCGTGAGCCTTTGGGGGCTCTGTGCTGTGAGTGAAACTGGCTGCTTCTCATTGGTTCCCCAGGCAGCTCAGGGGTCAGCGTTCTCAGGCTTATGATTCCGATTTGCCCGTCACTCTCTGGCTCCCAGAATTTTGACACTGTTGTCAGAGGTGATAATCAAGTTATTTAACCAGTGATCCTAGGGACTGGACTGCAGGGCTAGAGGGGTCCTTAGGTTCCCTGCTGGACCAGTCATTGGTCCTTTCCTTGCTGAATTGAAGAGAGGCCTGCAGATCCAGGGGAGGGGCTGGCGCATTGGGCCTGGGGGTGCGGTAGCGCTTCATCCACTGGCCCAGAAATATTTTAACACCCCCACAGCTGCCATGGCTGGGCCCTGCACGCTGCTGAACATCTGCTCGCTCTCATTGCCGTTTCCGCTCCTTTTTTTCCCTCTTGGATTTATGCTTCAATAATAAAAAAAGGAACCCCCTTACTGTTGTTTTAGTGGGGGCTTAAAACAGAGCAAAATTCAACATGTGTGTTCAGTCAGCCCACTGCACCCGGAGGATCCACTTCACATTTCTGGGCTTGGCTCCCTTGCCTGCAAAAAAGAGTAGGGCGGTGGGGAGGCTGCAGCCGGGGATCGGGCAGGGGGATGGCTCCTCCGGACTGTCTTTTTCCTGGTCTTAGGTGTGGTCTTGAGGCCGCTGACGGGATGGTGAGGTTTGAAGCCAGCAGGAGGGTGGGAGGGCAGGTATCAGGAGGCACTTCCCAATCAGCCAGGGTGTGAAGTCAGAGAACAGGACGCACGGGGGAGGCACTGGAGTTACATCCTGACCTGACCTCCGGAATGTAACTGATTTCCCCTTTACGGACTCCCTTCCTCCTTTCATCAGCAGAAGTCTGTCCTCAGGGCCTCCCTGCTCTGAGGCGAAAGGGCAAGCCCCTTGCCGGAGGAGGAAGTTTAGGGAGGGCAGGGCAAAGGCATGAGGGGGCCTAAGGGCCTAGAAAGAGACTCAAGGGTGGAAAGAGGTCCCATGAGTCCCCCTCTTTGGTGCCCGAGCCTGGAGGGAAAGATAATTTTCTCCAGGGAGATGGGCTGCTCATGGAGGAGGATTAGGGGTAGTTCCTACCTGTAGGGCAGCCCCCAAACTGTCACCTCATTATAGTCAAAGTGATATAGACTAAGAATTATCTGGCAAGCTACCTCATTTGCACATCCTTTTACATCCAGTTTGCAGGTCAGCACAGTCATTTGGAATCCACAAATGGTCAGAAAGTTCCTTTAGTAGATTCTTTTCTCTTTCTGGGAGATCCAGCTCTTCCCCTTTCCATTCTTCTCTCTCTCAGTCCCTCACTCCCCATCTACAGGGTCCCAGCGTTCACCCTTATCCTCCAGGGGACTCTCCTTGTCCCTCAGGGGACCTGTGCTTTATGTGTGTCTGTATATGTTGTATATAATTCCTCTATTTCTTTTATTTTTCTTTTCTTTTCTTTTTTTGGAGACGGAGTCTCGCTCTGTTGCCCAGGCTGTGGTGCAGTGGCACGATCTCAGCTCACTGCAACCTCCATTTCCCAGGGTCAAGCGATTCTCCTGCCTCAGCTTCCCGAGTAGTGCTACAGGCATGTGCCACCACACCTGGCTAATTTTTGTATTTTTAGTAGAGATGGGGTTTCACCGTGCTGGCAAGGCTGATCTCAAACTCCTGACCTCGTGATCTTCCCGCCTCGGCCTCCCAAAGTGCTGGCAGGCATAAGCCACTGCGCCCAGCTTAATTCCTCTATTTCCAGGCCAATGTTTGCTTTCTTCCTTTGGTCGCATAAAGAAAATGTGTCTGTCCCCTTTCTATCCAAGTTCCAGACTCCTTCCTGTTCCCCAGTTGCTTCCCGGCTCCCACCTCATGTCCTCAGCCCGCGCACCTCAGTCTGCCCTTCAGAGACAGAAAACTTAAGGAAGGGGACAATCTGTGTGGCCCAGGTGAGACCTGATTGGGGAAAGGGCTCTGAGGCATGGGAGCAGATGTCTGTGTGGGAAGCAGCCTCATTCCCCAGGGGGTCTAAGATCGCCCTGGAAATGGGTTTTGGATTCTGCAAGAGAATTCACACAGCGAGTTCCAGACTAAGTGAGATTAGAGATTTGGGGACAGGGACAGCAGAGCCAGCCTGTTTTCTTGCTAAGTTGAGCCAGGGCTTTGGATACTGAGATTTTATGCTGTGTCATGGGACAGTGAAGACTCAGACCTCATTTGGAGTTTAGAAGAAGAGCATGGGGAATAGTATGGGAATAACAGGGTGAAAAGAGAGGCCTTTCTGGCAATGTGGTGCCTCATTGGAAGTTCTGCCTAATGTCTGACTTGAGTATTTTTTGCTTTAGTCCCAGCCAGTTTCCTTGTGTTTGTCTTGAGTTGGGCTGCAGGGGCTCAGGAAATCGTTGCTGTGCTTCCTCCTTTCTTTTCTTGGACTGAGAGGCATCATATCCTCCAATTCCTCTCTCTTCTTGGGTTCCAGCCTCTTCATGTGCCTCTATTCTACCTCTCCTCTAGCCTGCTAACTGCATCTCCTGACAAAGCTGTTTTGGCCTCATCCTTCTGGTACTCCTGGCTCCTCTCCGTCAGGCGTTCATTCCCTGGACAGTGGTATGAACTGTGTGTTCCAGACAGGGTGCTCTGGCTGAGGGCTCTGGCAGGGAGCGTCTGTCTAGTGGGTGTGGGGTGGGCAGCGTGCAGCTGGCAGAGGCAGGAGGGGTTGTGGTTGAGATATTGTTCAGTAGCTCCTGAGGGTGCCTCGATGAATCAGGTCCCCTGCCAGGCATGTTCACATTTAATTCAATCCTCACGATTACTCCATGAGGTTAGGATCCTAGTCTCCATTTTACAGAAGAGGAAGCAGGCTCAGCATAGGAAAATAACTCCCCAAGGTCACATGGCCCACACGTGCCAGGGCCAGGAGTTGACCTTGGTCTCTTTGCTGGCTTTGTACCTGAATTCTTCTGTTTGGGAGATGAAGGTGGGGACAATGGAGATGATGCAACTCGCACGTTTTCTTCAGCATGCACTCAACTGCTCTGAGAGGAAAGAAAACCAAACACAGAAGCATCCATGTTGCAGATGAGGACACTGAGGCTCCCAGAGGGGCAGTGCCCCAGGCTTATCCATCCACAGGGCTGGCAGGACCCTGGCAGGGATGGGGCCAGGCTGCCCAAGGGATGTCCCATCAAAGACCTCCTCATCTCTGGTCTGCCTGGGGCTGGGCCTGCCCTGCACTGCCCTAAAGCCACCAGACAGAGTGAACATAGAATGTGCCAGAAGCCAAGGTCAAGTGGATCACAGAGGGGTCTGGGATCCTTGGGGTGGGAAAGAGAGGAAGCCAGTTATTTCATTCAGTTCACCAGACAGAACGGAAGTCTGCAGGCTCCAGGAGAGTCTCTAGCCTTGATTTGAGGGGATGCAAGGTCCAGCCGGGTCACAGTGAGTGCCATCTCTCCTGACTTCTGTGGAGCAGTGAAGCACTCACAGATGGGGGGCTTGAAGCCCCCCAGGAGTTTGTCCTGGATCTGACCCAGTGGTGGCCTACTCCTAGACAGGAATCAAGTGCCATGAGACCCTTGGCCCAGGGTGGCTCCTGATCACAGGGGCTGCAGCTGGACTCTTGAGGGTCTCAGTCCATCCTCCCCACTGGGTAGGTCCCTTCAGTGGTCTGAGCCTGGGGAGGCAGGAGTCACTGGGAGCTTCCAGTCATGCTTGCTTCTGGAGCCTCAATGTCAGGCTGTGTCTACCTTGTCTTTGCCTCCGTTTCCCTGGCTAGCCAGCTGCATTCTCTCCTCATTCTTTGATTCCTTTACTCTTCTCCCCTCTCCAGGGTGCTGGCCCTTCACTACCACTGGCTGCTCTTTATGGATGCTCAGGAGCCTCCCACCTTCCTCCCTGTCTCCCTTTCCTTTCATGTTCCTCCTGCCCTGCTGCTTTGCTTGTTTCCTTCTCACCACTCACACTGGCTTGGCGCTTGCTCACATCTCCAGTCTTTGACGCCAGGTCTCAGCCCCAGTGCCGCTCCTATTTTGGATTGTCTCTTTGGGAGGGTCCATTTCCTTCCTCCTGTCCTCATCTCAGTCTTGGGTCCATCTGGGATCTGTCTGGGTGACCTAGGTCCCCTCTGCCCTCGTCCTTATCACAGTTCTCTGGCTATCTGCAGGGCATGGGCTGATGGCCCCGGGCTGAGTGGGGCACTGGAGAGTCCTGAACTGGGGTTCTATTTCCCAGACTCCTTCTCACACTGCAGTAACCATTGTCTGGGAGTGGGCCCTGGAGAGGAGCCCAGTGAGATGATCCAAGGGGAGAGAGGTGGGTGGGGTGGCAGCAAGCCAGATGGAGGGAAGCTGCTAGACAGATGGACCTGAAGTGGTTGGGGACCTGATAATCTATCTGTATCTCCCCCGTGTTCCTGTCTCTCCCTCCTGGTGTCTCTAGCTCCCTGCCAGTCACTGTCACTGTCGCAGCCTCTCTGCATCATCTTGGATCCTAGGACTCAGAGCTTTAACTCAGCTCCCCTCCCCTTGTGCCTCCCAACCCAACTACCCTCTCTGTCCAGTTCAGGAGCAGACTGGCCAGTGGGCTGGTTTCCCAGGAAGGGGAGGGGGCTGCAGCGGGAGCGGCTGGGGGTGGGGGTGGATGGTAATTGTATTAGCTAGTGCTGATGCCATGGGCTTCCCAGACTGGGCCCTCCCCTGCCCTCCCCCTTTCCCTGGCCCTCCTTCCTCCTTCTCTTGCACTCTCCATTCATCTCACTCTCTCTCCCAGTTCCATCAGAATCAATTAGACAGTCCCTGCTTTAATCTCATTGTGGGAGCCTGGGCTCAGACCCAGCACCCAGCTCCTAGGTCTGCAGTCTCCATGCTGGGCCCTGCAAGGAACTCACCAGGGCAGAGGGATAATCAAGATGACCCCAGACCCCTGTCCCACTCCCCATCCTCAGATGCTCTGGCCTGTGGGATCTCCATGGATCGATATCCACCATCACTCCAGGCGTATCCCACCCCACCCCCACCCCCCCGTTTATCATGTCAGCTGCTGGGTGGTGATGGAAGTCATTTGGAAAGGGGCCCAGAGGACCTGGGATTCTCAGCCTGGAGAATAAAGAGGGGTGGGGGTGGGGTGGGGATGGGGGCTTGAATAATGAGCTGCGAGGGTCTGAAGGCATTCATTGTGCAGAGAGAGTGATCAAGCTATTCTCCTTCCTCAGGCAAGACAGACTAAGAGGAAATGGTCTGGAATTTGAAAGGGGGGATGGAGGTTAGGTATCAAGAGGAACTTCCTGCCTGTCAGAGATCAGAGACCTGGGCTAGTAATGGTGAAGGGGACAGAGAACTTAGGGACTCACCTCCTTGGGATATCTATGAGAGGAGAAACATTCTTCCCCTCTCTTTCCCTCTCCCCCTCCCTCCTCTCCTTTCTCTCTGCTTTTCTGGTTATAAGGGTGGGCTATGGAAAAGCCGTGACTCAGGAATGAGGGCCTCTTCCAGTTCTGGCACTGCCACTTTCTAGCTGTGTGACCCCTGGCAAGTCACTTTACCTCTCTGGGCCTCCATGTTCTCACGTAAATCAGGGGCAGGGGTTCAAGTTTAACTGGAATCAGTGCTATATTGGGGAGCTGTTTCAGAACAGGGAGGTGGGGACTGTCATGAGGGGGTGTGTGGAGTAGAGGTGCATAAAGACCTCACGGTCCTGACTACAGTGACAGCAAAACCCTGAAAATGGCAATTCCTACTGGCCCATAATCCACCTGTGGGAGGGAGCCAGTGGATTTGGAAGCAGAAATGGCCCTTTCTTCCTTCCTTCCTTCCTTCCTTCCTTCCTTCCTTCCTTCCTTCCTTCCTTCCTTCCTTCCTTCTTTCTTTCCACTTACTGAATAACTCATGATTATGGGCCCCCTGCAGGCACCATGCTAGGTACTAGGGATGTAGGCATGAACACTGATAAGGGCCTCTGGGACTGGCATTCTGGTAGGGAAAGGGGTGAGACAGGGAAGAATCCAGCAAATGTATCAAAAAGAAACAGTTCTAAGTGCTATGAAGAAATGAACGTATTGATATCACATAGATTTGAGGCTCAAAGTAATTGAAGGACTTTAATGGGGTGATCAGAGGAGGCCCAGGAGACATTGACACGGAGTCCATATGAGATAGAGCCCCAGCTCTGCAGGAACCTGTATTCTGTTGTATGGAGAGAGGTTGGGTGTGAGTTCCGTGCCTTGTGTATGGTTGGGCAATTCACCCATGCGTGCAGCTGGTGAAATCCATCCCTGGTGCGGCTGCTGAGGGGCCTGGGAAACTGCCTGGAAGGTGGGACCTGAAGGACAGCCCCTTGGGAATCATGGGAGGAATCTCTGTGACTGGGAGAGTGGTGAAACTCTATCTCTCCAGCGGGTGGGGGAGAAGCGGGCCTGTAGTGATGTCCCATCTAATGGTGGAGAAAGGCTGAGGGGTCCCGGGGGAGTGGTCTCTGTGCATCTCTCTGTGGGTGTGAAAGCAAGAGCTGGAGTCTCTGATCAGATGCCCAAGTGATTTTCTCTAACAGGAGCTGCCTTTGTGCCCCTGCAGAGAAAACCAGCCAGGGAAACTGTGGGCCTGAGGGCCTGTGACAGAGGAGACTCTGTGCCTACTCTGAGCCAGGTGGGCCCTCCTCCCATGACCTGCTCTCTTGTTTCCCCAACACCTGTGCTGGCTGCCTCTGGGAAATTTCTCATTCTCTTATTGCTTCTCTAGGGGTAAAAGGGGCCCTCCTAGCCCTGACCCAGTGCAAACTAGGGGAGAAGGGCCCAGAGCAGACTCTGTCTGCAAACATGGGCTCCATCCCACTTGGCCGTAGACTGTGGAGCCTCCTCCCTGGCCTGCACTCAGAATCCAGATATCTGGTTTCATGGACATGGTGGCGTGTGGAGAAGTCATTCCTCCTCCTCCAACTTCTGGCCAGACCCCCAATATAGCCCCCCTTGCCAGTCTGGACTCTGTGGCTGAGGAGAGGCATGGGAGGGAGGACGAGCAGGGGTGCTAAGGCTTGGAGACAGGTCCAGGGTTTGTGGGAGCCTGGAAGGGGCCATGTCACATGAGCAGGGGGACAAGGAGTCCCCAGGGGATAGGTTAACCCAGGAGGATGGTGATCAGCTCTTCAAAAGTGGCACTGGGGAGGGAGAGGCGAGGAGCTGGGGGCCACTGTTGGACCTCCACATGGGGGCTGCAGAGAGATCTCTTCATGTGATCTGGCATGAGGCCCTCAGGGCAGTCCAGAACCTGCCCAGGCTTCCCCGATCCCTACCCATGGGGGATGCTTTGGCCTCTAATACATGGTTCCCTGCATCTAAGCATCTGTGTCTGGTCCACTGTGGGGAGCTTTGCATCTCCATCCCTGATGCTCAGGGGCCTGGAGGGAAGATGGACTGAGCACCTACCAGGTGCTGGATGCCGTTTCTTTCTTTTTCTTTCCCTTCCTTCCCTTCCTTCTTCCCTTCCTTCCCTTCCTCTCCTTCCTTTCCTCCTTCCCTTTCTCCCTTCCTTCCTTCCCTTCCTCCCTTCCTCCCTTTCTCTTTCTCTCTTTCTCTCTCTTTCCTTCCTTTCCGTCCTTTGCTTCCTTTCTTTCCTTCTTTCTTTCTTTTCTTTCTTTCTTTCCTCCTTGATGGAGTCTCACTCTGCCACCCAGGCTGGAGGGCAGTGGTGCAATCTCAGCTCACTGCAACCTCCGCCTCCTGGGTTCAAGCGATTCACCTGCCTCGGTCTCCCAAGTAGCTGGGATTACAGGTGCCCGCTACCACGCACGGCTAATTTTTTTTATTTTTATTTTTACGACATGGGGTTTCACCATGTCGTCCAGGCTGGTTTCAAACTCCTGACCTCAAGTGATCTGCCTGTCTCAGCCTCCCAAAGTGCCAGGATTATAGGTGTGAGCCACCGTGCATGGCCTGATGCAGTTTCTGATGCTTTGAGTGTTTTGAGGGAGAAAAGGGATCAAGATTGACAGAAGACCATTTGGGATTAGAACCCCCCACCCAACTCTCCCATTCCCATATGTGAATTTTGGTGAAAGAAGAAGCAAAGGGGATCCTGGCTAGAATCTTCCAGGAGGTTCTGGAGTGGCTTCAGGGGGGTCTGGGGATCCTGCAGCTGTTATCCTTGGGATTCTGACTTCCCTTGGTGACAAAAACAGAACAGAGTACTTGTGGCAGTATGTATTGAGGCACCTGGCATGAAGCTATATGGGGTATGAGGGGGTGGGCAGAGGTTGGAAGTGGGAAGCTGGGATACCCTCCAGGCAGTGGCAGGCCTGGCTTCAGGTCCCTGTAAGCCTTGGACTCTCTCCTTTCTCTTTGGAGGGTCCTTGAGTTGAGGTACCTCCTGCTGGGCAGTGGCTGGAAATGGACTGTGCCCTGCTGAGCTCAGTTCATCATTGGCTTCAGGCGGGGAAGCCTTGGATGCCGTCATCACTTCCTTCCCTTTCTACTGGCTCACTCTTCTTTCCTTCTGTTTGTTGAGTGTCTCTCATGCCCAAGTGCTGAGAAGGTTTTAATAATTTTCTTAAGAAAAAGTCATCTTGTCCTCCTCTCTTAATCTAGGCAGGGTCGCACTTTAGCCAATCTTGTCTGAATAACTTCTTCCTATTTTAGAAATTCCACAAGTGATTCCTTTGGATGAAACTTCATTTTACTTGTGATGGATTAAACCCCATTTCCTTCTGTCTCATGTCTTATCTATTTCCCCTTATCTATTTCCTCTGAGATGGGGTAGGGAAGCTATGGAGATTGAAGACCCCTGGAAGAGGAGGAAGGCCCCCTGTCAGACTTGGAACAGGACTCAGCAGTGCTGGGGCTTCCCTGGAGATTGTGGGCGTGAACAAAGGCCCAGCCTGTTGGAGATGGGCTCACTTTAATGCGGGGATCATACTAGCTCTCCTCCTACCTCCCTGATGCCCCCTACAGCTTTTATCCAGAGCATGTGTGGTGATCGTTTGGTGATCTCCCTTGCTGGAGGGCTTGTTAGGGGCTGAGGGCCCTCTCTATCTACTCACCAGCAGGAACCTCTTCCTTCTCCCTCCCTGGGGTCCTGCTAGTCTCCCC
This sequence comes from Rhinopithecus bieti, assembly GCF_001698545.2. NCBI lineage: Eukaryota > Metazoa > Chordata > Mammalia > Primates > Cercopithecidae > Rhinopithecus > Rhinopithecus bieti. Next base: position 1,021,546 of record NW_016810185.1, on the reverse strand, counting down.
CAAATGCTAGACCCCCCTGCCTTGTCTTGAGGTGGGAAGCTGCAATGGGGACGGGCAGGGCCTGAGGAGTCTGTCCTGGGGGGCAGGTGGAGGAGAGCTTGGGGGCAAGGGTGAGCTAGCTGAGAAACTTTCAGGTCCTCTGCTCACACAGACCCTGGCTGGTGCAGGAGAGGAAGGGGACAGGGAGGCAGCATCATCTGGAAAAACGGCCCTGAGATGGTGCTAGGGCAGCCCAGCCCCAGGAGGATGGGGGAGGGGTCTGGCTGGGCTCCAGTGGTGCTTGCTGTGGAAGAGGCCCCCTGGCAGCTCCTCCACCCCATTCTCTCCCGGCTTGGCCGGCTGCCTGCCCTCCCACTTTCTCTGCAGTCACAGAACCCTGAGCAACGCTCGTGGGTGCCCCTCCAGCTGTCCGCAGTCTGTCTGTGGGTCTCTGCCTGCCTCTCCCTGCCTTTGTCTCCCTGTCTCTGTCTCTCTCCCCATCTCTCTCCAGAGTCCAGGACCTCTGCCTCCCCTCTTTTTCCTTCCCTCTCCCTAGTTCTAGGGTCCTAATAGGATGACCTCACACAATATTCCCGAGAGGCCCCCATCCTCTGTTCAGCTGAGCACAGCAGAGGTAGCAGAGGGCAGGCAGAAGGGAGAAGATGGGAAATGGAGGCCCTGAACCCAGAGCAGGCGGGTGCAGCTCCAGCCTTAGAGTGCTGGTCCAGCTCTCCTCTCTCCCAGGCAGGGTCCCTTCCAACCTGTGGGGGCTCTTTGGATGTGCTGAACGTCTGAGCGCCCTCACACTGAGTTGGCTAGAGAGATATCCTGGCTGAGGAGTCGGGGCGTGTGGCCAGGGTCAGAGGTTGGAGGTGGGACTGGACAGCTGGTCCAGACTGTGCACAGAGTCCCCACGTGCACGCCTGGCACAGGGATGTGTCTACTTGGGTCATGGAAGCCGCAGGCCTCCGTTTAAGTTAATTACATTATGCCCTGGGGAGCAATATGGGAATTGGAGTGGGCTCTGGAGGGAATCCACACTCACTCACACATGCAGGCTCACACCCTCACTGCAGCCAGGAGCACAATGCTGCCGCCGCCGCCCAGGCTCCCACGGCTGCTGCTCCTTCCTCGCAGGTGGACGCCCGGCGCCGGGCGCCGCCTCTGCCGGGTCCCCTCCAGCCTCCCCCGCGCGGCTCCCCGAACCTCAGAAGTTGCCGGGGTGCCGGCACCCTCCCCGCGGCGCGCCCGGGAAGCAGGAGGCGGAGGCTGTCACGCCGCCAGGGGAGGAGAAAGACGCGGAGGAAGAGTCTCAGAGGGTGCAAGCGCCCTGCCGCCCGCACTCCGTGGGGGTTCCCCAGAGATGGAGCCCCGTCAGGGCCGCGCCGCGGGCCTCCCACCCCGCTCCTCCCGCTAGAGGCGCCAGGACACGGGCTGCTCCTCCGGGGCTGAGACTCCGGGAGACCGGGGACAGGGTAAGGCAGGGCGCCCGCCTTCCTACCCCGCCCCAACCCCGGAACTCTGCGCCAGGAGCGGCGGGTCCACCTCTCCCGACCCTCGCGCCCCAGGCGCCCACTCCAGGGGTCAGCATGACTCGGCTGAGTTGGTGCTTCTCCTGCGTGATCCGATGGGGCAAGTACCTCTTCTCGTGCCTCTTGCCCCTGAGCTTCTGCCTCCGCAGCCAGGTAAAAGGTCTCGGCAACACCTGGCCCCTTCCGACTCCCCGCCCCCTCCCTCCCAGATGCTTCCCTCCCGCAGTCTCCTGGGCATTCGATCTGACTTACTACCCTCCACTCTTAGGGACCCTCCGTCTTGGCCGTCGTCAGCCTGGTTCCCAGCAGAATTTGGGATTCCGTGGGAGTCGCCACCCAGACTGCTGGGATCCGGGAAGGGGAGTTGCTGCCCCTCCCCCAGCGCACACCCCTGAGTGTCTTGGGCTTGGATCAGAAGTCTGAAGGATAGCACCAGAGTCTGTGGGAGGGCGGCGGATTTGGGGATACGGAGTAAAGTTCCTGGGGTTTTAAGCATCCCTCTCAAATTTCCGTGGGAAGAGAAGGTGGGTTCCTGGAAATGCCACCTGCTCCCCAATCCCTAGAAGCCGCCGAGTTAAGGCAGCGAGGTAAGGAAGGCGGCTGGGGAACAGCAGGAGGGATTTCCCACTTATCCAGGAGGATGAAGGGACCAGGGAACTGGACAGGGAGAGGATGGGGGCTGGGGCGTCAGGGAGGGAGCAGCAGCTGGGTTGGGGGCAGGAGCAGGGGTCTGGGGAACGTGCAGTGCTGTGGGTGGGCGTGTCCTGGTTGAACATCGGTCTCCCTGGGATTGTCAGTGAAGATGCTTGACGTTGCCTTCAGCAGGTGTGTAACCTGTGTATGTGTGTGGGTGGGGGGAGTATAGATGTGAGGGTGGAGGTGGAGGTGGGGGCATAGCTACAAAGTAGGGAATTGGAAAAACTGTGCATAACTTTAAATTCTCCCTGGAGGACCAGGAGAACCCCAAGATCATAACCTAGAGCCCCCAGAACCCCAGGACCCTCTAATGAAGGGAAGGATTCCAGGGACTGGAAGTCCTGGCTTTCTGACCCACTCTCTTGGGACAGGGACGGTCCCCTGTCACAGGGGAGGGGGAAGTCCACCGTTCTGGTTAAGACTCCCAGCTATGGAGCCAGCCACCTGGGTTTGAATTCTGGCTTTACCAGCTGTAGACCTTGGGCTAGTTACAGGATCTGCCTGTATCTTGGTTTTCTCATCTGTGAAATGGGGATAATGAAAATATCTACATCGTTGGAGTGTTGTGAGGATTAAATAAGGTAATGCACTTAAAGTGTTTAACTGTGCCTACTCCATAACAGGTGTTTGATAAAAAACAGGGATATTATCATTGTTATTGTCTGCTTCCAGCAGAGATCTTGCAGACCATTAGGCAGGGCAGAGTATGTAGGGATGGAGAGATTTCTCCCAGTATCCATGCTTGCCATCCACAGGATCCTTCTGCTTCATTAGGAGCTTGGACTTTTAACTCCTCCCAGGTGCTACCTCTGAGCCTCAGTTTCCCTTTCTGCTGTTCCGCAGTGGGGAAAGGTGCCAGCAGGCTTCCGTTCCAGTTACCCAAGGTATGCTTTGAAATCTTCCAGCAAAATGCATTGTCCTCAGGGATTGGCTGAGAGGCAGGCCCTGCAGCTGCAGATCACAGGGCTGGAGCCCTGTCCACATCCCACTGGGTTCTGAGTTCAGATGCCATGAAGTCTGGATTTCTAGATTTGAGAAAAGGAGCCTGAAGTGAGAAATGGCCGGCCAGGATCAGGTCAGTTGGACCCCAGACTGCTTAGCAACACCCCCTCCCCATTTGCAGAGGTAGAGGATGATGGAACCACTTCACTCCATTCTCCTTTTCCTTCTGGGCCAGGATTTGAGCTGGCGGCTGGGGGTGGGAGGGTGGATGAACAGCTGCAGCTGCCTCCCTCCAGCCTTTGAGGGGCCTGAGTCAGGCAGGAAATTAGAGCTGAGGAAGAGATCAAGATTGCGGAGTAGAGCTCTGGGAAGGATCTTATTAAGCACTGTTGGGATTGGGCCCAGACACGGTCCCCACCCAGGGTGATGGGGAAGGGGTGGTAGGGGAAGGGGTGTGAGTGAGGCTCCTTCTCATGTCAGCTGGGGATACTGAGGCTCACGCAGGGCCTGGTTGGAGCTCTGCCTTCTCTCTCAGAGAGCGCCCACATTTCTGCAGTGCAAGAGAGTGACCTCAATCTGGTACTAGAGGAGTGCTGGATGTGGAGGCTGGGGGCAGGGCCTCCCCTGGCCCATGTGGTGCCTTGGTGGGCATTAGAATGTAGTGCCTCATGCTCTGGGCTGATGAATCTCATGCCAGGGTTTGGTGGGTGGTGCATGGATAGGACTTGAGCCCCCACTCACACACCCTCTGCTAAAGCTCTGGGCACCCAGGACTCAGAGGCTGAGGTGTATGAGGGTGAGGCAGCATGGTTTACCTAAGGGAGGCCCTAGGGCCATCAGGGGACAGACCCTGCCTCCATCCAGATCTCTCCTTGTTGACTCTTCTGAAGCCACCAGGGAGCCAGTTGGTCTCATCCTGACCCACATAGTAGCACTATCCTTGGCTCCCCACTCTCTCCTGCCAAGCAAGACCTGGCTGAACCCCTCCCTGGAGCCTCAGTGTCAGCCCTTAGGTGACTGGAGAGAACAGTCAATATGTCACCACAACATGGAAGCAGAGCCCCTAGTCCTGGGGTGACCATATAGCTGTAAGAAAATTCTCCATCCATGGGAGATGTGGAATCAGATGCCCTGAGCATCTGATTTTCACACATCATACTAGCTGTGTGATTCAGCCAGTTGCTGAACCTCTATATGCCTCAGTTTCTGCATTTATAAAATGAGGGTTAGTAGGAGCCTTCAAGACGATGCAGCAAGCCAAGTGCCTAGTTAATTGGTATTAATCTTGTCTGGGGAAGGGGGAAGAGTATCAGATTCTGAGGGGGTGAGAGGGTGGAGGTCCAGGAGCTGAGTGCTTTGGTGCAGATTCCTGGGTCTCGTGCTGTTGGAATCTATACCTGGACACTGGTGGAGAACCCCATTGCCAGCTCTGCTCCTACCTGTTGGACGTGAGCCCCTCAGGATGGTCTGGGAGGAAGGCTGCAGTGTGAGTGGCCCCAGTGTGAGAGGCGGCAGGCTGCAGGGTTTAGGGACAAAATCTGGGGTCTGGGAGCTGAGAGACTGAATCTCTGCTCTTCATGGGCTCTGTGTGATCTCTGATGAGTCACGCCACCTCTGTTGACGCAGTGTGACTGTCTGTTAAGCAAGGGGGCTGGATGAGGCTAGAGGTGCCCTGAGACTAACCTTCCTGGCAAACTCATTGGTTTGGACCTTCAGAGTGGTTTTTTTTAAGCCAACACTTTCAAATTTGTATTTTTTCAATTTTGTAAAAGTATTTTACATAAAATATGGAGATAGGGGTTCTATGGCAGATCAAAAGATGTAGAGATGTGGGCTTGTGTTGCTGCATGCTGTAGTGGGGAACCAAGGAGTGGGTGTCCCCCTCAGCTGGGGCTTGCCCTCAGCAGGTCCTTGTGACCCCTTGCCCGCTCCCCTCATTGAACTTCTAGGTGATCCCCAATGGCTGTTACTGTGACCCCTGGGCAGCTGAGTTTGAAGGTCTTTACAGCTCTAAAATGCTCTGTGACCTTCAGATGCTGTGACCAGTGGTGACAAAGGAAAGGCTTAATGCCCTGGTAGGAGTGGGGTGGACATAAGAATGTTTTGATGGACAAGAGTCAAAGGAAAGGAAGATTGAATTGGATGGGGATGTGGCTTTGGCCTGGGAAACTCGTGGCATCACAGAAGGAGGAACTGGAAGGGAACTTGGAGGCCATCAGCCTGGTTATTCTGCAGGTAAAGGAAACTGAGGCCCAAGGGGCCTGCCAGGCTCAGGCTCTAAGACCATTAGCTCATTCCTGCCGACACTCACCCTTTCTTCTGCCTTGGCTCCACCCTCCTCCAGGCCCAGGGCCAGCACCAGAGCCCACAGACCTGACTCTGTTTCTTCAGCTGGCCGCTGAGCAGGGGGCTGGAGGGAGGAGCGGAGGGAGGTCTCTGCATGCAGCGGGAAGGCAGGAATGGTGGGGATGACACAGGGTTGGGGCTGGGTTCAGAGGCTTCTGGATGCCAGTGTAGAGCCCCCGGCCAGTCCTCCAGTGTGTACTGCATGTCTGCTGTGTGAGACAGGGGTCTGGGCACAGGGTGGGCATCCCAAGATGAACGAAACCATCCGGGCCTGTGGAGAGTCTGCAACTGGCTAGAGCTTGGCAGTGGGGCACTGGCAGCAGGCAGAGGTGGCTGCAGATAGGGTGGCACTGAAAGTGTGGGCAAAGGTGTACAGGCAGGGCTGCCTGAGGCCCTTTTGAGGGGAAGAGAAGGAAGGTTTGGGAAGGAAGCAGTGAATACTTACAGGAGCAAAATATGTGAGGACCCATTGACTAATTGATTGGGTGATTGAGTCATTCTTCAACCATGTCTGGTGCCTACTGTATGCCAGGCTCTGGGGATACAAAACACAGGACATGTCCTTGCCCATGTGTGAGTGGGGGTGTAGACACCAGGCTGTGAAGGAGGAACAAAGGCTGACAAGCCTGGAACAGGGTCATTGCACACAGTTGGAGACACCTCAGTTGGCAGAGTCAACATTCAACAGGGAGAATGGTGGTTAATTAGCAGGAAGGACTTCCTGATGATGAGTGATTAATATACAGGAGAGACCCCATAGGCTTGGAGAAGGGGGATGGGGATATTCTGGAGGGAGGGTTTCTCCAAGGGAACCCCCAGCACTAGGGTCCCCCACTTCCATTCTCGGTCCTAGCTGAGGAGACTGGGGAGGCAGCAGGGCCTCCTCGGGCTGCGTGGGAGGCCAGACAAGTTGGTGTCGCTGTGACTTGGTCTTTGGTCTGGTTTTCCAGCATTTCTGGGAAGCTCCAAGGTGATTTCTCAGAACTCCAGAGAAAGCCGCCTGTAGGCGTCTTCAGTGACGCCAGCAGTGAAGGGCCTCCCGAAGACCACTCCCCTTTGCTTGCCTGGTGCTCTAGCCAGGGGAGATGGGGGGGTTTGCGGAGGTTTGTCTGTGGACATCCCCAGCCATGACTGCAGGCCCAACCCACTGTGGAACAGTGGTTCATTTCAGTGTTGGTTCATTTCAGTGACATAAAATGTCAGTGAAGCCCCAGTAGGCTTGGCGTAGGGAGTCCAGAGGAGCATTGTGATCCTGGCAGGGAAAAGATGCTAGAGGCAGGATCTTTCCCAGCCCTAGAGCTCTGAAGGACTTGGAGAAGTATGCAGAGAGGACCCTGACTCCTTTAACAGAACAAAGACTCTTCACTCAGGTACCTGCTTTAGGAAGGATGGGAAATTGACACTTCACTTCAGTGTCCTCTCCTGACTTCTCAGAACCACCAAATAATAGATGGTTAGTTCCTGGTGCTGTGGACAACCTGTGTATCTGAATACAGCAGTCTTTTTTCAGATGAAGAGTCAGTGTTTCCCCTTCATTCTGGGGTTTCCCAGGTAGATGTCTTGGGTGGTCCCTGGGCTGGGAGTCTGCACAAGTGGCTGGGCAGGTCCCGTGAAGGAGGAGGCTAGTAGTTGCATGGTATGTGGTGCTGACGGAGAGCGGCATGGCGTGGCCTTGGGTGAGTGGGGGAGGGAGGCAGGGGATCTGTAACCCATTGTGCATGTGGCCCCGGTGCATGTATAGCACAGTGTGCATAGGAGGCCAGGCAAGAGGACTTTTCTTGCTAAGTGACTCAGTCTAGGAACGAGGTCTCCTAGTGCCTACCCTGGGCGGGCTCTTGTGTGTTGACGTGAGTTGGACTACGTCCTTGTATGTGTGTGTGTCCACAGGAGGGTGTGGGACTGAGCCCTCCCTCCTTCTCCTGGACAGCTCCAAAGAGCAGAACGGGTGATTCATTGGCCCCCACCCACCCACAGTTGGTCTAGCCAAGGCCAGAGCTCAAAGAGGAAGGGTGTTTTTGGAGGGGAACATGGTGGTTCCAGACAATGAGGGCCTGGGGCAGACTTCACTGGATTCCCCCTTAGTGCTTCCTGGGAATACTTTTGGGTTCTGACCCAGCCTCCTTTCCACCCTCTAGACCCCCAACAATTGTCCCTGGGCAGAGGTGAGGGCGAGAGGAGGGGAGGGCTGGTGGGCAGGGGACACTGTGGGGAAGAAATAGGCCTGTGGAATGGTGGGAGGGGAGAACTGGGCCCAAGGAGCGGGAGAGGGGAGGAGGGGAAGGAAGTGGGGAAATGCAAACCAAATGTTGGCCCTGGGTACAGTCAAGAAAAACACACTCTCGCGGGAGGCTGGAGCGGGGTTCCCTTTCAGAAGGACAGGAAGGGCTGGGACAGATGTTTGGAGGAAAGAAAGAAAGAAGGGGAAAAAAAAAGAAATAGGAAAAAAATTGGAATGAAACCCACAGCCTGGGGGCAGGGCCATTCTTCCCCAGTCTCGGGCCTGATTTCTTCTGTGTTAAGGCCTGTTCTGGGCGCCGAGCTTGGCGCGTGGGCACCAGAGTCTGTCCCAGTCTGTGTGTGCAAATGCATGTGTGTTCCAAGGAGGCCAGGAAGGCAGGCACGGGTACTCGGAGAGGGGGAGGGGCCAAGGCACCCTGAATGTGCCGACTGTGCGGGCCTGGAGCTGCCTGTTCATCCATCAGTGGTCCCGAGGGTTCCAGGAGTGAAGGCCCCCAGGCTGGTTTGCCGGGGGTGGGCGTCTGCAGTGAGGAGGGAGGACTCTAGGCCCACCAGCACCAGATCAGAAGACGGAGGAGCCTTAGTGGCACACAGGGGTTTTGTGTCCCGGGGTGGGGGCGCGGCTTACGGGGGCCCTGCCTCTGGTAGCTGTCTCTTTTCCCTGTCCCCTTTACACCCCTGCAAAGCAGGGCTCCTGACCCTCAAGGCCACCGGTGGAGCCTGGGAGGAGGGAGGAGAGAGGAGGCTGGGACGAGTGGGTGGAGTGGGGGAGAGGAGGAGGAGGAGGAGGGAGGGTGAGCTGGAGGCAGCAGGGCGAGAGGCCCGGCAGATGCTGGCGGAGCTGGAGCAGCAGCGGACTCAGAGAGCCCTTCTACCAGCGCCGCGGGGACTCTAGCTTCAGGGGCTCTTCGCAGGCCCTGGGCGTGCCCGAGGGACGGGACCCAGCAAAGATGACGTGGATCTGTCTGTCCTGCATGCTCTGGGTAGGTCTGGCTGCTTTAGCTACGACATTACTCTTCCTTAAGCCTCCCGTCCCCCAGCGGCCCCTGCCACCTTATCCTTTCGCTGAGAGCCTGGGGTGGGGGGTGTCAGTCTTGAAGGAGGGGCCTTTCTGCCTCTGACCTACAGTCTGACCTACAGAAGGACAGACTGACTTGAGCAACCCTCAGCCGGAAGACTTTCCTCACCAACAGGGCCCAGGCCCAGGGTCCCCGGTCAGTACATCCCCTGTCCCACCTCCCCGCCCCCCAGTGGAGTCCCAGAGCTGTAAGTGGAAGGAAGCCATTGAGAAGTTTGCTTCTCTTTAGAGCCTTTCCCCCTAACTCACATCCCATAATGGGGTGAAAATTCTTCACCGCCCCCCCCTCGCTTGCTGAGCCCAAGAGCTTGAGGAGGAGGCAGTGGTGGGGCTGGGGAGCAGAGAATAGTAGCCCTGAATGTTAAGTCTGGAAGAGCCGGACTGGGAGAGAATTCTCAGATTCCATCCCCTTTATTCCTTCTACACCCAGTTTCAGCTTCCACCCACTGCCATCCCTTCCTCCACAGCTCTCCCCTGCTACCAAGACTCCCCGTCCCGGAGGAGGGAGCCATGGCCTGCTCTTCCCCCTTTCTTTCTTGGCCCCAGGTTCAAGAAGGTGGGTCCCAGGATGGGGATGCCTGGGGGGCCAGGAGAGAGGCCTGGGAGCCATGTGGTGAAGGTTAAAGTCTTAAGGCCAGACCTAGGCTGAGGCTCCCGGGAAAAGGGGGATGGGAGAGGGCTGCCTGCTGCAGAAGGGCTGGGGGTCGGAGGAGGAGAGGACCCCTTCCTCAGAGGGGCTCCTGTGGGGCTGTCTCGGCTAGGCAAAGGCATGCATGGGGCCAGGAGGGCGAGGAAGTCATCCCTGGCTGAGGTTACTGTCGGGCTCTGAGAGAGTGATGACTGGTTTGGGGGAGGGGGCTTGAGGACTGTGATCCAGATGTGGCCTTTCCTGCCCCTTTCCTTGTTCTGGCCACTCCTTGGGAGGGCCCTCTTGGCTCAGGCAAGCCCATGCTGGGGTCAGTTGTGGGAACACAAACTTGGGCAGCCAGGTATCCTCTGGGCAAAGAAAGAAAGGGTTGTGGAGGGGGCCTGGAATGAGGAGGTTTGGGTGGCACATTGGGCTGGGGTGCTGGGATGGGTTGGATTAATAGATTGAGAGTGACTGGGGAGGCCTGCATATAGGATGCATTTGTGGTTTACTAGGCTGGTGTTGACATCTGGAAAATGGGAGCCTTGGCCAGGTTCGTCTCTGTGCTGAGGACAGAGGTGGGCAGGAGGGAGATCTGCAGCAAGAAGGAGGGCAGGTAGATGTCCAGGGATGACACAAGAAGGAGGACAGGTAGACGTCCAGGGATGACACAAGAAGGAGGGCAGGTAGATGTCCAGGGGTGACAAAAGAAGGATGGCAGGTAGACGTCCAGGGGTGACACAAGAAGGATGGCAGGTAGACGTCCAGGGGTGACGAGCTGCTATGAATGGAGAGAGGGCTCTGTAGTCCCCTTCAGCTGACTGATATTGGGAAAAGTGCCTCATCCCGGTGCGCCTCTGCTTCCCCATGGGTGAAATGCGGATTTTAGAGAAACGGGGTGCAGAGAGGTAGGGATGAGATTTTGTATCCCTACCAGGGATACAATTCCCCAGGGCAGTGCCTGGCAGGTAGAGTGCTCTACGGGTGTTATACCCTCCCCGAGAGGAGGGGGAAGAGTCTGGGGACCAAGGCAGCTGTGGGTCTCCTTGAGTGTCTTTATTGTTATTTATTCATTTTTTAAAATGAGATGGAGTCTTGCTCTGTTGCTCAGGCTGGAGTGCAGTGGCATGATCTTGGCTCACTATAACCTCCACCTCCTGGATTCAAGCAATTATTTGCCTCAGCCTCCCGAATACCTGGGACTACAGGTGTGCGCCACTATGCCCAGCTAATTTTTATATTTTTAGTAGAGATGAGGTTTCATCGTGTTGGCCAGGCTGGTCTCGAACTCCCGACCTCAAGTGATCCACCCGTCTCAGCCTCCCAAAGTGCTGGGATTATAGGCATGAGCCACCATGCCCAGCCTTGAGTGTCTTTGACTAGAAAAGCCTGTGTCCCTCCCCTGCCTCCTTTTCCTCTCCTCTCCTAGTCCCCATTCTTTCTTGGCTGGCTGTGATGCCCATGGCCAGGGTGGGCCAGAAACTGGGGCAGTAGTGACTGGACAGAGGAAGCAGTCCTGGCACCAGACAGGACTAGGCTCAAACCCTATTTCCATCATTTGGTGTGGGCAGGCTTGGTAAAACAGTTCCCTTCATGAGCCTCAGTTTTCTGATCTGTAAAGTGGGGAGAATAATATAGTCCTTGTATGACTAGGGTGGGGAAAGAGACAATAGATGTCAAAAGATCAAGTATGTAGGCATACAGTAGGTGCATACAGCAAATGCTGGCCCCTTTCCCACTCCACAGTCTCCTGCCTGGTTCTTGGGATCCTTTGTATCCCAGACCTGATGCTGGGGGAGGATCTCCCTGGGAAGGATGTCATGGGACAGGGCTCTACTCCTTGGGCTGAGTCTCCTGACTGCCCAGGGACTCTGACCAGCTACTCTGAGGCCAGGAACTGGCTGGATCGGTGGTCTCAGGGAGGATCTGTCAGAGATAGGTCTTGTGCCCTAGAGTGAGTGCTTGCGTCTATTGGTTCACATGTTCCTATATGGGGAAAGCTGCAACTGTGTCATCTTGTCATCTAAGAAGTAATATATCTGGAGTGCATAGTTTTAACAAGCCCTAGGAATAAAAATCACTTTATTAGCTGAGGAGCAGAGCTATTTATTATGCATAACTTGATTTTCTCATCAAGTGAGCCCATTTGCTATTACATATTCAAGTACGGTTTATTTAGAAAATAATTGCATGGCTAGCAATTGAGGCTTTTTGATGTTGTGCGGTGGAGTTAGAGGTGCAGGCCCTTCCTTCCAGAGGGGCTCGCTCTGTGCTCAGGAACAGGGAAGGGGCTCAGGGTGAGGCTGAAAGAGCCACCAGGCAGGGTCTGGGAGTCAAGTGCAGCTTTGGCCCTGCCCTGAGCAAGCTGAGTGGTCTCAAGCTGGTTACTTGACTTTTCTGGACCTCGCTGAAACTTGGACACTGTTCTCTAAGGCCACATCCAGCTGCAGATGATAATGTATTCTGTTTCCTGGAGTTGGTGTCCTGCCCGGTGCTAAGCACACATTTTCAACAGAAGGGTCCTCATGAGCTCTGGATTCTTTGTGCACAATTCTAGCCATGCAGACCCCAATCTGTCGCTTTGGTCCTGAACTAGTTCTCTCTAGTTTGGTTGACCTGTAAGGGCCTCCTGACTGTGGGTTTGGGAGGTAGGCTGGGCTGCATGAGAATCGCCAGGGTCTGAAATAAGACTCTCCTTTTGTAAAGTTTTGCAAAGTGATGTGTGAGGCACAAAATTGGGGAGCAGCACTGCCCTTTTATTCTGCACTGTTGAAAGGAAGTGTAGCATGCTGGCCGAGAATGCAATGCCTGGGCTGGATTCTGGGTGGGCCTGTCACTTGACAGCTGTGTGACCATAGGCAAGTAGTTTCACATCTCTGTGCTTTAGTTTCCCCACCTACCTATAGGGTTGTTCGGTTTTGAATGAGCTAATCTACACATGCATTTAGTAAAGTGTCTCTCACATATAAGAGCTCAATAAATGTTAGCGTTTCTTGTAGGATGGCACATTTTCAAGGCTACCCAGCAAGTCAGAGTTGAGACTCCAACCCCATCTGCTGCATCCTCTGCCAGGGTTCTCCATTCTGGGAATGCTTTGGGGCAGGGCATGTGGGGTCTGTGAGAATCAAGCCCTAAGAATGACGCATGAGCCCTAAATCAGCGAAGAGGACTGTGGTGGGCAGCCCAGGGTCAGGGCATGGTGCTGGGAAGGTTGTGTGATGGAGGAAGCATCCTGTCATTTGGCTTTCTAACTACACCCCCCATGCACCTTTCCATCCTTTTCACGGATTATGATGGAGGGCCTGCTCTCTTCAAGCTGCTTGCACATATTGGGCACATGATTGCAAGCAGGATGGGTGTTACCAAGAGGGAACCTCTGGGGGATGCAAGTGGGACCTAACCTGGACTGGGGGAGGAGGTCTCAGGAAAGACTCCTTGGGAGGTGAATTTTAAACTAGATCTACAGGTGAGTCTGGCCAGGCACAGTGGTCATACCTGTGATCCCAGCACTTCGGGAGGCCAAGGAGGGAGGATTGCCTGAGCCTAGAAGTTCAAGATCAGCCCGAGCAACATAGTAAGACCATGTCTGTATGAAAAACAAATAAACTAGCTAGGCATGGTGGTGTGTGCTTGGTAGTCCCAGCTACTTGGAGGCTGATGTGGAAGGATCACTCGAACCCGGGAGGTCAAGGCTACAATGAACTATGATTACACCACTGCACTCCAGCCCTGGCAACAGAGCAAGGCCCAGGGCCATGCAAGAAGGGCCCTGGGCAGGTTCCTCACTCCAGTGTAGGGCATCATTGTGAGGATTAAATGAGAAAATCCATTCCAATCCCTCACTAGGGCACCTGGCCCCACTGATGGGGCCTCAGACTAGCCCCATCTCTGAACCCTTCCATGCCAGGACATGATTTTGTTGCAGTGCAGAAAATGGGCTTGATGCATCAGAAATGTGGGCAACCTGTATTGAGGAGGAGGGAGGGAGAGAGAGAGAGAGAGAAAGAGAGAGACACTGATGGAGAGAACTCATCTTGCTCAGGAAACTGAGTCAGGAGTTAAAGGCTCTTGGGCAGTGGCCTAGGAAGTGCTGGGGAAATGTCACTGTCTGCCTTCCTTCTTTCCTTGGCGATTCCCGGTGATTGGAGTCCAGGAGCATCTCCTCAACCAGAAGATGACAGCACCGGGTCACCTGGTGTCTTGGCTTGTGACGAGGGTGGTCCCACATTCTCTCTCTTCTGAGAGCAGGTCCATGGGAATGGGGTGTGATTTCACTACAGAAAACAGAGGCCAGGCAGTAGCTTTACCCATGTGATTCTTCAGACTTGTGCTGGATGCGGAGGACACGGAGAAGATGTGTGTCTGACACGTCTACCTGGCGGGTAGTCTGACAACACGAATCGCTCACCGCTGCTGAGTGCTCACCATTAGGCCCCATTCCACCGACTTTATGGCACAATCTCATTTCATCCTCACAACAGCCTGTGGGAGGTGACTGTCATTGGTCCATTGTACAGATTAGTAGAGTGAGGCAGAGCAAGTTAAGCTACTTGCCCAGGTAACAAATGCAGGGGCCGTTAGACTGCAGCAAGTACTGTGGTGAGGCTCAAAGAAAGGGAAAAGCAGGGGACACTGAGGTAATCATATTCCTCCCCAGAATCTTAGTCTGCACTGATGCATGAGGAAATGACCAAAATCCAAATCGAGGGGCATTCTGCAAAACATCTGCCCTGAAACCTTTAAAAACATCAGTGTCAGAAAGAAAAATGAGAGGTGGATAACGTGTCTAGGTTAAAGGATGAGAGACTCAGCCACTAAAGACAGTTCAGGATCCTGATTGCGTCCTGAATCCAAAATGAAAACGAAAACAACGCCCCGGCTCTCATGGACATTCTTGGGGCAGTAGAATGACTGTATTAGACAATGGGATTGTACTGATGCTGAATTTCTGAGTGTGATCATAGGGAAAGGGAACATGCGTGTTCATCTTTTCCAAAGCTTTTGCACTTTTCAAACTAAAATGAGGAGACAGCGGGTGGGGAAATGGATTCTGACAGGGATCCAGGGGTATCTGGGAAGACCCCTGCTGAGCGGATGAAGTTTGAATCAGGCCCTTGAAGGTGTCTAGAAGCTAGACAAGCAAAGAGAGGAGGAAGGGATTCTGGGCAGAGGCTCAGAGGTGCAGAGGGGTGGCGGGTGCTGGGGAGTGTGGAGCAGCCTGGGTGGACACAGGGCAGGGAGTCAGGAAGTGGATCCTGGGGATTGGGACTGGCAGGGTGGGCTGGGTAGGGACCGATACTTCTTCCCCTGCTGGCTCCAGGGAGGGCAGGGTTTATTCCGGACACTTGGGAAGACATGGCAGCATTTGGGGTGAGTGGACGTGTCAGACCCTATAGAGCTGTAGTTGTGATCCTAAGAGGCTGTGTAGTGTAGGGGCTATGGGTGGGAGCGGCCTGGTGTCGGGGCCCAGGAGGCTGCTGCAACAGCCCTGGGGAGAAGTGCCAAGGCCTCATATAGGGCAGAGGCAGTAGGATTAGAAAGCACAGGATGATGAGTGTTTAGGAGGCAAAATTCACAGGATTTGGCAACTGGTTAGTTGGGGGTGGGGGAGGTGCAGGGAGGAGTTGAGAGTGACTCAGAGCTTTCCACTTGGGGCGACCAACAACATGGTCAGGCCAAGAACATGGCTAGGCATGGGGGTGGGGGACTTGTGTGTGTGTAAAGGTGAAGTGGGGTTGGAGGAAGCTGGAATTTGAGGTGCCCATGGGACTCCCAGAAGCCAGCCTGAAGCCCCACTGGGGATCTGAGCCTTTCCCACATAAACGATGCTGGATGCCCACCAGGCCTCCCAGCCTAAGGGTGAGGGGGGATGGGGCAGTGGATGGCTAGTAGGCTGAGCGAATGTGAGAGGAGTTGACCTCCCAGGTCTGCCCTAGGCCTGTGTGTGGTGATCCCCTTCCCTGGCTTGCAGACTCCAGCCCTCTCCCCACATCATCCAGGGCTTTTCGGCCACAGGAAGGCTTGTGGAAGGTAGTGCTGAGGCAGTTTTGTAGGAGGAACTCAGGAGCTGGGAACCCCGGGGTCTATCACCCCCTTTCATCACCACCCAGTCCTCACTGCTGCTCTGCCCCCACGGGGCAGGGAGGAACCAACAAACAGACTTTCCCACCCCAGGGCCAAGGACTCTCGCCAAGGCTGTCCAAGCCAGATGTGCCACACCCCTCTGGCTGGGCCGCCCGGGCAGGAAGGCTGGGCTGCATGGAGGGAGGGAAGAGAGAGGAAGCCCCGAGGGCCACGAAAGCCCTCTGATGCTGGGTGGGCTGGTCGCAGGGTGGGGGCTAGAGCTCTGGGCTTGGAGGGAGGAGAAGAAGGACTTAAAGGCTGGAGCCCTTCCCCTTTTCTGGGCCCTGGCTCTTGAGAGAGGTGGGGCTGGGGGGTGGGGTGTGGAGAGACCAGGCAGCTCCAAGCTGTGGCTGTGTCTCCTTCTGCCCCTGAGTTTTCCCCAGGTAGGTTCCTTTGGAACCAGCAAAGGAAGGGCCCGGGGTGTGCTCCATGAGGCTGTCTGCCACTTGTCAGGAAAAATGACGATCATTGTCATAACAAGCCATTACCCTTGAACAGCACTTTGCACTTTATGGGGCTTGTTTACATCCTCTGCCTGTACCTGCAGAACAACCCGGGGGGAGGGCTGGATAGGTACCAGGCACCCCGCTTTTCTTAGCCCATATTTTAGCATCTGATTGTTAAGTTCTTTTTTCCCACTGAGTCTCATTATGCCTTCTTGCAGTGCCTGCCCACTGGTTTTGGTTTGGCCTTCTGAACTTCACAGATGACGTCTGGTGCCTGCTTACAATGACTCTTCCTTCATATATTTGAGGATAGGAAGCTAACCGACCCTAGACTTTCTCCTCTAGCATCTTGGGAACATCAAACCTATGGGATGACTGTTTTAACAAGATCACCTCAGTGACCCTGTTTTACAGTGGAACTAAGTGGATGCCAGCAGAGCCTGGGGCCATTTGCCTGGAGGTGGCAGAGCTAGTCCCTCGCTCCCACCAGAGTGAGGGACTTCACAGCTTCCACCCTTCACAGCCTCCTTCTTGGAGGAGTGATGTCTCCTCATTCATTCCACTCTCTGAATCATCCGCAAGTCCCACCCTCATCACTTTAAGTCCCTTCATTCCAAAGGGACTGTTGTGTCATTTCCCCCTCTCTCTACACTCAGACTGTCTGGTTCAAACTCCCCATTTTTCATCTGGGGACTCTGAGGCTCAGGAAAGGTCACTGATATTCTCAATGTCACATAGCCTAGAAGGCAGGTCTCCAGACTCCTCCCCCAGTGCTCGCTCAGCCACAGCCAGGACCCAGTAGGGCTGAGGGGCAGGAGTGTCCTGGGGCATCCCCTGTGGCTGCTTAGAGAGGCCTGAGCAAGGGCAGAGATGGACCTGAAGCCCTGTCCCTGCCCTCCAGGCCCCAGGGGCGAAAGATTTTGTAAACTGAGATTTCTTGGGGCTGGGCTGGCAGAGCAGGCAAACTGGGGCCCCTGGGAGAAGCTGGTCTGGAAGGCTGCACATGCCACTCATGGGGTCATTGGGCTGCCAGGGCTGTCTTCTGGGAGACTCTGCTGCGCTAACTGTGCTTTGGGAAGAAGGCCTATATCCCTCGGCTTTGGGAAAAGGGCTGGATATGGGGCATGGGGAGGGAAGTTTGCCGGGTAAGCGGCAATGGGCTTTGCCTGACTTAGTGGGGTGGGAGAGACAGGCTTGTGGATTGCCAGAGTCGGACCGGGAGAGCTGGCTTTAGGGTTTCCTTTCTGCCTCCCCCAGACAGCACTTAAACTGAATCCCAGGTCCCCCCTCTGCACCTCCCCCCACCCCAGGCCTGGACTGCTGCAGTTGACACTGACCAGGGCCCCCTCCCTGGAATGTTTGTGGCAGAAATCTAAGGGAAGTCCCTCAAGTCCAGGCCTGAGACAGAAACCAGGGGAGGTGAGACAGGTGAAGAGAAGGGACCTACCTGCCTCTTCTTGTGGGATGGGGGTCACAGAGTGAGGCCCAGAGTTGGGCAGTACCCTGCCCGACCCTCACCCCAGCCCCAGCCGAAGCTCCTAGAACCCAGCTCTCTGAAATATCAGAACCCAAGAGGTGGCTGGCTGGATCTATCCCGCAGAGGCCTCCCTGGCCACCAGGGGGCACTGCTGGGCTCCAGCTCCCCACCCTCAGCAGTCCCCACCTCTAGCCTGGGCTTTTGTCTCTGCTACCCCACCCCTGCTGTCTCTGCTTGTCTCTTTGAATTTCTAAGCAACTTTAGAAAGGTTGAAAATACAGTGCAAAGAACATTTCTCCCCTCCAGAACTCGGAGAGTAAGTTGCTGACGTGATGCCCCACCACCCTTAAATACTTTCCTGATTTTTCTACAAGGACTCTCTTACCTGACCAGCCCTGCTATCAAAATCGGGAAACTGACATGGATACCTTACTACCATTCAATCTAGACTCAGGGAAGTCCCGCCAGTGGTCCCAGTGATGTCCTGTGGACATCAACAGAACCTGGTTCAGAAGCTGCAGTTACTTTTGGTTGCCAAGTCTTTTTGCTGCCTTCAGTCTGGAAAACTCCTCAGCCTTTCCTTGATTTCCATGACCTTGTCACTTTTGGAGATTCCAGGACATTTAATGTGTAGGCTGTCCCTTAGTTTGGGTTGGCCTGATGTTTCCTCATGATTAGATTCAGGTTGAGGCTTTCTGGCAGGGATACCGCAGAAGTGGCGTCTGTTCTCAGTGCACCCCTGCTCCGAGCTTGGCTCCATCATCCCATTACCACTGGAGTGATGCTAACTTTGATCACTTGATTAAAGTGGAGGAAGCCAGGAAAAGTTACTTTCTTCCTCTTTGTAATTTCTAAGTATGATGTGGGGAGGTGCTTGGAGATGATGTAAATATCTTGTGCCTTATCAAACTTTGTTCAGTTACAGTCATGAGTCACTTAACAATGGGGATACATTCTGAGAAGTGTGTTGTTGGGGGATTTTGTCATTGTGCAAACATCATAGAGAGTACTTTTATATATCCAGATGGTACAGCCTACTGCACACCTATGCTACTGTATGGTATAACCTGTAGCTCCTGGGCTAAAACCCTGCACAGCATGTCACTGTACTGAACCCTGTAGGCTGGGAACTGTATATCTAAAATATCTAAATGTAGAAAAGGGACAGTAAAAATACAGTATTATAAGTTTATGGGACCACTGTCGTTATGTGGCGATGACTGCATTTCTGATTGTCAGCATACACACATTTAAGCCATTCCTATCATCATGTATTTTGATGCTCCAATCTTCCTGGATTTGGCCTTTGGGAGCTCCCATGTCCTTCTGTCTCTCTTTGAGCCTCTGACCCCCTTGTTAGTTTCTGCGTGTCTCTGTCTCATCTCTCTCGTTCTCTCTGTCTGCCTTTTTCTTGGTCTTTCTTCTCTGTCTCTCTATTGCTCCTCTCTCTCTGTCCTGTCTGCTTCCCGCACCCCTCTCTCTCCTTTGTCCTTTTCTCTTTCCCTCTGCCCCTCTCTCTATGCCTTTGCCTCTTTACCTCTCTGGCTTTCTGCCTCTGACTCAGTCTCATTTTGTCTGTTTTTCTCTCTGTGTTTCTATGACTTAGTCTCTGTCACCCAGGACTCACCTCTGCAGTGTCTTCAGATAGGAGTCCTAGACACACGGGCTTGTGTGTGGGACACCGTCATTCTATCTGCTCTGGACTCACAGTCCTCCTCTCCAGCCTCTATTTCAGACCCAGGGGGCTCTGGGGCAGGTGCAAGGAGGGGAACAGGAACAAGTGGACTTTCCTCCTGCATGCTCCGCACACCGCAGGGCTGGGATCATGTCTCTGTGCGTGCGCACATGTGTGTGGAGGGGGGTCAGAGAGATCTGTGTCTGGGAGAGGGGAGAGAGGGAGCTGCTGGTGTCTGTGTCTTGCCCCCTCCTGCTACAGCTGGGAAGGGAATCAGGTTAGACCGCAGGGTGAGTGCCTGGAGCAGGCGATGCTTTCCCTGAGGAGTCCTCCAAATAGGGGCACCCATCCCCCACCGTGGGGCCTGCAAGCTGGGCAGTGTCTGTGCAGGGCTCTGCATCTTGGAGCATGTTCCCATATGTGGTTTCAAAGGACAGACTGTCAGAGCTCCAGGGGTGTGGTGCCATCCAGAAAGAGAAACTGTGGTAGTGGTGGAGTGGTGACTGACCCAGGGCTTTATGGTAAGTCAGGCTCAGAGGAAGGCTTGGGCTACCAGCCTGCCTCTCATGCATAAGGTGGTGTCATTTAAAAAGGATAGCCACATCTCTGTGTTTTCATAATGCAAAGAATTGAAAATAAAAATAAAGATGGAAGAAGCCTTCCGGGCTGGGGCAGGGGATGGTGGAGAGGGTGGAATGGGGAGAGAATGAGGGGAAATGGCATTGTGGGGTCATGGGTTAGAGAAGCGAAGGCCTATCAGCAGTAGAGCAGACAAATACACCTGCTGCGTCTACACAATAGGATGGCGCATGGCAGGGGCAAAGGAGGAGCTGCGCTGGATGCAGCCACCTAAAGGGACCTCAGACTCATGGTGTGTGAAGGAAGCCAAACACAAGACTATGCACTGGATAATTTCATCTTGATGAAGGTTAAAAATCTGGCACCATGACTCTTTGGTGATGGAAACCACAATAGTATTAACCTTGGGGAGAGGGGACAGTGAATGGGAGAGGCCATGAGGGAGTCTTCAGAGAGGTGGCTCTGTGGGATGTATGTGTGGAACGTATCAAGTGATACATTTAAAATGAGTGCAGTCTGCTGTGTGTGAGCCATGCCTTCGTAATAAATGAAAAAAAGCCAAGGTAGGAAGCCATGTGGGGGCTGCAGGTCCCGGAAGCTGAGCTCTCCAGCTGCTGTCTGGACTCAGGCCACGGGCCCCACCTGAGTCTGGGATGAACGTCCTGCCACCCACACCTTTCTCTGTCCCTGGGACCTCCTCCCTCCTCTGGACCCTGAGGGGCTCTTGCCATCCTTTTCCCAGTCTCTGCCTACCTCTCCCCCAGGTTCCTCTACTCCTTCCCCAGGACCCCAGCCTTCTACCCAGGGCTGACTCTGTGCCTCTCCTCCCATAGCCAGAGGATCTGGAGGCCCCCAAGACACACCACTTCAAGGTGAAGACCTTCAAGAAGGTGAAGCCCTGTGGGATCTGCCGCCAGGTCATCACCCAGGAAGGCTGCACCTGCAAAGGTGAGCAGCTGTCTGGGCTGTGGGGGATGGGAGCACCCATCAGGGGAATGAGATGGCTGGGCCTGGGCCAGGCTGGGACTCTGCTGTGCACACATCCTTGGGGTCCCAACCTGATGCCTTGTTCTCGTCTGGTGGAGGATGCTGAGCTCACTGGATGACAAGCATGTGGGTGGGTGTGGTGGGCATAGCAGGTGGAGGGTGGTGTGGAAATGGAATGCTTGTATGAGGATGAATGGCATGAAGAAGGTATATGGGTGTCATGTGAGTGGCATGAAGAAGGTATATGAGTGGCATGTGGAAGATGCATGATTAGTATGTGGTGGCATGGGGAGGTTGTGTTGAGGGTGTGTGGATGGCGTGTGGAAGGTGTGTGGATGATGTATGCTGAGGGTGTGTGGCTGGTATGTGGCTGGTGTCTGGATGGCATGTCGATGATGTGTTTTGAGGGTGTGAGGCTGATGTGTGGTGGCATGTGGAGGTTGTGGTCAGGGTGTGTGACTGGTGTGTGGATGGTGTGTGGCTGGTGTGTGGATGATGTATGCTGAGGGTGTGTGGCTGGTATGTGGATGGCACGTGGATGATGTGTGCTGAGGGTGTGTGGCTGGTGTGTGGATGGCATGTGGATGATGTGTGCTGAGGGTGTGTGGAAGATGTGTGCTGATGGTGTGTGACTGGTGTGTGAATGATGTGTGCTGAGGGTGTGTGGCTGCTGTGTGGATGGCATGAGGATGATGTGTGCTGAGGGTGTGTGGCTGGTGTGTGAATGATGTGTGCTGAGGGTGTGTGGCTGCTGTGTGGATGGCATGAGGATGATGTGTGCTGAGGGTGTGTGGCTGGTGTGTGGATGGTGTGTGCTGAGGGTGTGTGGCTGGTGTGTGGATGGCATGTGAATGATGTGTGCTGAGGGTGTGTGTTTGGTGTGTGGATAGCACGTGGTCTGTATGTAGAAGCTGTGTGGAGGGTTTGTGGCAGGTGCATTGAGGTCACGTGGCTGATGTGTTTTGAGGTGTGTGGATGGGATGTGGTTGGTGTGTGGAATTCGTGTGGGTGGCATGTGCTTGGCACTGGGAGTTCTGCAAAGAAAGGATGCACCAGCCCTCTCCTGTGGCAGCTCAGAGGTGACTTTAAGAGGCCCTGAGTCAGACTTAGCGGAGGACCTGTTGTCTGCCAGGCTTTTCAATCACTATTTTCATGAGCTCCTGGAATGGCCTGGGGCTTGGCTGTCATTATTGCCTGAAAAGTTGGGTCTTGTCCCTGATCACACAGTGAAATCAGCAGGAGCTCCCTGCACCCAATATCAGTGGCTGACACCTTCACTCACCCCGTTGCCCCATCGGATGCTTCCCTCTCCTTCACCCCCACATCCCACCAATTGCAAGGCCTCCCAAGGACAGCTGGAGTCCCTGAGCTTCTTGGCATCACCCCCTCCCAATTCCACTGTTGTCATTTCTCATGTGGGCGACTGACTCACCTTTGCCTTCTCCTGTCTCCTAACCTATTCTCAGCGACCCACCCACCACACCAGCTTCCAGTGGGACTTAAAAACATAAATCCAGTTATGTCAGCTCCTGGCTTAAAGCCTTTGGGGGTCCCTCACAATCCCCAAGACAGAGCGCAGACCTCTTTCCGCAGCTGCCAGGCCTGGTGGGCTCAGCCTTTGCCCAGCTCTCTGCCTCATGTTCCTCTGCTCCTGACTCCATGTTCAAACCATTGGTACCTCACCTGACTCCTCACTATGTTGGGCATGCCAGGCAGGCCATGCCCTTTTTGCCTGGAGCCTTTGCGCATGCGGTTTTCTCTCCCTGGCCCCTCTCTCTAGCCCCCCTCTCCACATCAAAGTCCCAGCAGGCTGGAAAGCTGGGCCTCAGAGCCCGCTGAACAATCTCTAAAGCACTTACTGCATACCAAACACTCACAGGCATGACCTCATCTGATGTTCACATCCCCCAGAAGGTGCTGGTGTCATCCCCGTTTTACAAAGGAGGAAACTGAGGCTGAGAGTGGTCACGTCGCTTGCCAAGGCACCCCGGAGCTGGCCCGAGTGAGATTTTCAGGATGTGTGCTCTCAGTGGGAGGGAAAGTGGCCAACCGGGACTTTTGCAATACCAAAATCAGCCACGTGGTGTCACCCTCCTCCCAAGAGGTCTGGCTGGGACTTGCTGGCAGTTTAGGGCTGGAGCCAGGGGAGAAGTCACAGAAGAATTGCTAGGGGTGAAGTTTTGCATTTTGTTTGCAAAACAGCCCCCCACCCTGCCCTGCGAGGATGCATAAATTAGCCTCTGGCCCTTCCCCATGGTTCCTTCCTTCCCTAGTGTCTTCCTGTCACCCCAGGGACTCCCAATATGGTGATATGGGGCAGCCTGGGGGTGGGGGCAGAAGGAAGTCCTGCCAACATTCACTGTGTGACCTTGGGCATGTCTCTGGCTGCAGTCTCTGGTGGCCCTCGCATTCCATGGCTCTAGGTTCCCCAGCTGACCTGGCCTGAGGGCTTGGGTTGAGGAGAAGATTTGACCTCATGTGAACAGCACCCCTTGCTCCCAGGGTGAGCAAGACATGTCCCTGGTTTCACCTAGATCTCAGCCTGGCCCTGCTGGTGTGAACTGGAGGGGAGGGTGGGTGGCCAGACTGGTTTGGCAGCTCTGGCTGAGCTCTGGAGGGTGGGGAGTTTGGTGGGAAGAAAGCCAGGGCTATGCTGTAGCAGGACCAGCAGGTGTCAGGACTGGGCCACGGAAGGTGCAAGGGCCAGGCCCAAATAGGGAGAAGGGAAGAAGGTTCCTGGTTCTATAGGTGATGTGTGCAGCCTCAGCAAGGGGACTGGGATCACCAGGCCTGGGAGGAGGCCGGGGCTACTGGGTTCACTGGTGGGAGATGCAGGAGTGAAGCCACTGTCTGTGCTTTGGACTCAGGAGCTCAGGATGGCACGAGGTGGATAGGTCCCCTCGCCCATCCATTCATCCACCCGTCCAGGGCCACCCGATGTGGTTGTACGGGTTTTTCCCTGTCTGAGGGGGCATGTGTGGACCAAACTCCAGCCCATGTCTGTTCACCGAGCCTGACTCAATGGGTTTGCTCTGCTCTCAGCCTTCAAGTCTTGGCTACAACATGGCAACTCTCTTGATGAGTGGCTCGGGGTGATAGGTGGGGTGGGGTGCATGGAATGTCAAGGCCCTGGATTCCCAGTCTCCATGGGACTTGCAACATTGAAGAAACTTCTGCTTGAGGCAGGGCGCAGTGAGGAAGCTCTTTTAGATTTGGAGACAGTGGGGCATTTGGCCTGTCTCCCCCTGGTTGCCTGAACCTATAGCTTGGGCTCCTCTTCCATTTCCCTCCCTCTTGCATTTCCCATTTGATGTAATACGGCCGAAGGAGGTGGGAAAGAGAGGACAGGGACCTGGGGTCTGGTCCTGGTTCTGGAAGACTCAAATATGAATAAGGCAGATAAGAAACTAAGGTGGTGGACCTGCGGGCGTCATAGATGTGCAGGCAAAGGGGTTCCACTGGACCTGTGAACCCCTGTGGACTCCTGCATATGAACCCTGTCCTGGGTGTCTGGGTGGCTGCTGTGAGGAGCATTGAGGTTCTGTGTGCCTGTAGGATAGGTCCTCGTGCTAGGGATAAAGGCTCCGTGTGAAAGATGCAGAGATAGACGAGACAACGGCAGGAGAACAGGTGCAGGGGCGTTGTTAGTGGCCTGGGCTCTATTTCTGGCCCTGCTTCTCACAGCCTCTGTGATCTTGGATAAGTCAATTAATAGCTCAGGCCTCAGTTTTCTCATCTATGATTAAGGGAACTGGACTAAGAATACTTGCTGAGGCCCTGACAGTGGGAGGGCCTGGAAAACTCCCTGGATGGAGTCTGCAGAGGTAGGATAGCTCCCTCTACGCAGGCTGCTGCTCACCTCCTCTGCACTCCGTGCAGCCATCTGGCAATCAGGAACTGAGCCGTCCTCTGGGTCAGATGCTGTGCCCGGTCCTGGTGCTGAGAGCCAGCCCCTTACCTGGGAAGACAGACACAGTCAGACAATCATGGAGCATGGTGCCAAAGCTGACACAGGTGTGTGTGTGTGTGTGTGTGTGTGTGTCTGTGTGTGTGGAGGGCTGTCTCTGACTCAGTAGAGACATTCTTGTCAGGCTTCAGCAGGGAAGGCATGTGCAGGTTGGGTCTTGAGGGATGTGTAGGAGTTCCTCAGTCCAAATAGTCGGCTTCCCACAGGTCCCTAGGGAAGTGTTCTATGGAAGTCCATTTGCACTTGGGGCCCCAGAGGGAGGCTGTGTGGACTCAGAGCTTTGCTCAAGGGCCCTACCTCCCACCAGGCCGAAACCCACAGGAAGAGACCAGGATGGCGGCTCAGCAGCCTGAGGGCTGCCATCGGGGCCTGATCTGGGCCCAGACTTGGATAACTTCCATTCTCAGTGCTTCTGGTGAGCCTGGAAGGGGTGACAGTCACCTGTAGTTTCCTTAGGGCAGGATGCACCTGGAAAGATGATCCATCCTTTAACCGGACAAGCCTATGCAGAAGCCGGCACCCACTGGATTTGGGGAAACCTTGTTTGTAGGAACTCTTTCTCCCTGTTACTTCAATGGGGAGCCCAGCTTCCGCCCTGTGTCTGAGGGCCTCCTTGGAACCACCAGAGGTAGCCTGGTAGGGTGGGAAGACCCTGGGTGTCTAGCCCTGGCTTGCTATTAATACCACCTGGCTGTGTGACCTCAAGTGAGATGTTTAACCTCTCTGGGTCTGGCTTTCTCTTTTCTCTAAATGAGGAGGTGAGACTAGATTAGAGGCTCTAAACTGTGTTCTGAAGGAGCTGTAAGGTTTCTGGAGGAGCTTTAGGGGCCAAAGAGGGTAAGAAAGAGATGAATCCAAGGGAGTCTTAAGGGGTCAGGGCTCTGGGACCTCTGCCCACCTCAGTCAGAGAAGCTCTGGTTTTAGGAGTTAAATCCGTCAGGAGGCAGGATCCTGTGGTGATCCTGCCCTTGATTTAGATAACCTGATTCAAATCCCCTCTCTGAGCCTTACTAGTGAGAACTTGGGCTGATTGCTCACCCCTCTCAGCTTCAGTTTCTTTAACTTTAAGATGGGACAAAAGCTGGGCGTGGTGGATCACGCCTGTAATCCTAGCACTTTGGGAGGCTGAGGCGGGCAGATCACCTGAGGTTGGGAATTTGAGACCAGCCTGACCAACATGGAGAAACCCCATCTCTACTAAAAAAAAAAATACCAAATTAGCTGGGCATGGTGGACGTGCCTGTAATCCCAGCTGCTTGGGAGGCTGAGGCAGGAGAATCACTTGAACCTGGGAGGCGGAGGTTGTGGTGAGCCGAGATTGCGCCAGTGCACTCCAGCCTAGGCAACAAGAGTGAAACTACGTCTCAAAAAAAAAAAAAAAAAAAAAAAAGGGAAAAAAAGAAGA
>NW_016810185.1:874687-995109 GCF_001698545.2 Rhinopithecus bieti | reverse complement strand
AAAAAAAAAAAAAAAAAAAAAAAAGTGACAAACAGCAGTACCTCCCTCATCAGGTTACTACGGGATTAAGTGAGAATATATATATATATATATGTTGGACTCCAAACAGCCTGATATATAGCAAGCATTCAGTGAATCTTTCTTTTTCTTTTTTTCTTTTTTTTTCTCTGTCGCCCAGGCTGGAGTGCAGTGGCGCGATCTCAGCTCACTGCAAGCTCCGCCTCCCGGGTTCAAACAATTCTCCTGCCTCAGCCTCCCGAGTAGCTGGGACTACAGGCACCAGCCACCACGCCCGGCTAATTTTTTGTAGTTTTAGTAGAGATGGGGTTTCGCCATGTTAGCCAGGATGGTCTCGATCTCCTGACCTTGTGATTCGCCCTCCTCGGCCTCCCAAAATGCTGAGATTACAGGCATGAGCCACTGCACCCGGCCGCATTCAGTGAATCTTAACTAGAGTCATTGTGATTCCACATAGCCATCTGCTTGAGGAATTTGGCTGTAAAAATAAAAGATAAAAGTCTGAACACTACTGGATGGGATGGTCTAGAACAGGGTGTCCAATCTTTTGGCTTCCCTGCGGCCCATTGGGAAAAGAATTGTCTTGGGTCACACGTAAAGTACACTAACACTAACCACAGCTGATGAGCTAAAACACACACACACACACACACACACACACACACACAAAATTTCATAATGGGGCCAGGTGCAGTGGCTCACACCTGTAATCCCAGCACTTTGGGAGGCCAAGGTGAGTGGATCATGAGGTCAGGAGTTCGAGACCAGCCTTGCCAACATGGTGAAACCCCTTCTCTACTTAGAGATACAAAAAACTTAGCCAGGTATGGTGGTGAGCACCTGTAATCCCAGCTACTTGGGAGGCTGAGGCGGGAGAATTGCTTGAACCCGGGAGGTGGAGGTTGCAGTGAGCTGAGATCACGCCAGTGCACTCCAGCCTGGGTAACAGAGCAAGACTCCATCTTGTGGGGGGGAAAAAGAGGCCAAGGTGGGAGGATCACTTGAGCCCAGGAGTTCGATACCAGCCTGGGCAACATAGCAGGACCCCATCTTTACACAAAATAAAAAAAATAAAATAGCTGGGTGTGGTGGTGCATACCTGTAGTCCCAGCTACTCCAGAGGCTGAGGTGGGAGGACCACTTGAGCCTGGGGAGGTCGAGGCTGTAGTGAGCTGTGAGCACACTACTGCACTCCAGCCTGGGTGACAGATCGAGACCCTGTATCAGAAAGAAAGACTTAAAAGAAGAAAGAAAGAGTTGGGTGCATGTAAGAAACCATCTTATATGCCCCTCTGCCTTGCAAAAACAAAAAAAAAAACTCATAATATTTTAAGAAAGTTTACAAATTTGTGTTGGGCCACATTCAAAGCCATCCTGAGCCACATGTGGCCTGCAGGCTACGGGCTGGACAAGCTTGATCTGGAAGGTTTCTTCCCGTTCTTACTTCAGAGCCACACCATGTTCCCTGACCATCCCCTGAGACACCTTGTATCAGTCAGGGTTCTCTGCAGAAACAGAACCAACAGGATATGTGTAGAAAAAAAGATATTTATTTAAGGAATTGTCTCACATGATTGTGGAGCTGTGGCAGGTTCAAAATCTGCAGGGTAGGTTGGCAGGCGGGGTACCCCTGCCTGTTGTAGTTCGAGTCCAGAGCCGTGTGCTGGCAGAATTCCTTCTTGCTTGAGGAGGTCAGTTTTCTTTATTAAGGCCTTCAACTGACCGGATGAGGCTCACCCAAATTATGGAGGGTCATGTGCTTTATTGAAAGTTTGCTGATTTAAATGTGAATCTCATCTAAAAAATAAAAACCAACCAACTTTCTCAGAAACATCCAGAACAATGTTTCGCCAAATATCTAAGTACCACGGCCTATATAAGTTGACTCAGTAAATTAGCTACCGCACACCTCCAGCCCAGGCCCTGGAAATGAAACAGCAGGGCAGGCTGAGTGACCGGTGAGCAGGCAGGTGGCCAGGCCTGTGGCTCTGGGCCGGCCAGGGAAGGAGCTGAAGGTGGACCAGGCATGCGAGTGGTTATCGCCGGGGTCAGGTGCACACTGAGGCTATGTGCTCATTTTCCGACCCAAGTCCAGGAGGAAAAGGCCATTTAGATCCCAACAATGTTGGCTTCCTGTGTTCCCGAGAGGCAGGAAGCAACCCCAGGACAGAGTACCGGCAGCCCAGCTGGGGCGGGAGCTGGGGCCAAGGGCTGGGGGTGCAGCTCTTCACCCCAGCAGAGTAATCTAAGGGTCCCTTTCCACTAAGGGGCTTTCTGCTCCCTCTCAGGCCACCACTGGGCCCTGCTGTGCAGGGGCAGTGCTGACATTGTGGCAGAGAGGGGCTCCTGGGGCTCCATGGAGCTCTGGTTGGACAGGGTCACTGGTTCAGGAGGGTGCATGGGTGAGTTTGTAATTTTGGGGCCTTCTGAAGGAGCTGGGAGGTCATGATCTGCTCAGGTGGGGCCCATCCTGACATGTGTATCTGTGGAAGATTCAGGAGAGGAGAAGGCTGGGGTTTTCCTGCTCTTGTTCCTCCCTGTGTGTCCCCATCCTTCTGATGAGAAGTGGTACCTGTGGAGTGAGCATCCCTGTCACTCACAGACTGGTCCCTGTCACTCATAGACTGGCTGTCTCCCCAGCAGTATCTGATGTTCCCAGGGTTGGAACCTGGGTTTTTCCCCTTTCTCTGTTGAAGGGAGGAAGAGGTGGGTGGCAATGGTGGTGGGGGGTGTCTTAGTTGGGCTGTTACAGAATACCTTAGCCTCTTAAGAGTTACTTTCTGGAACACAATGACTAATTACTTGGTAGAGTAAGGGAAGTGAGGAAGGAGTTAAAGCGAGGGTTTGTAGGCACCAAGGGGCAAGGTACGACCCAGAAGATGGCCTCTGGCCTTGGTTCCCAGCATCCGCTACCTTTGGCTCTTGCATTCTGATGGGTCTTGTGTTCTGATATCAGTGATCTAGTACTGCATAAAAAATTACCCATGAACTTAGTGGTTTAAAATAAATATAGGCTGGGTACCATAGTTAACTCCTGTAATCCTAGCACTTTTGGAAGCCTAGGCAGAAGGATTGCTCGAGCTCAGGAGTTCGAGACCAGCCTGGACAAATGGCAAAAACCCCTCTCTATAAAAAAATGCAAGAATTAGCAGGGCATGGTGGCACATGCCTGTAGTCCTAGCTGCTTAGGAGGCTGAAGTGGGAGGATCGCTTGAGTCTGGTAGATGGAGCTTGCAGTGAACTGAGATTGTGCCACTGCACTGTAGCCTGGGTGACAGAGCAGTGCAAGACCATGTCTAAAAAAAAAACAAAAAAAAAAAAAGAAAAAAGAAAAAATCAAAATTATTATTCCACATGGTTTCCACGGCTCAGGAATTCATGAGTGACTTGGTTGGATGGGTGGTTCTGGCTCGGAGTGTCTTATAAAAGGTGCAGTCAAGATGTCACTGGGGCCGTATTCATCTGAAGGCCTGACTGGGGCCTTATGTTACCACATGGCTCACTTAATGTTGTCAAGCTGGGGCTGGCTATTGGCAGGAGGCCTCAGCCCCTCACCACATGGCCCTCTCCATAGGGCTGCTTGAGTGTTCTCATGACATGGTCACTGGCCCAGAGCAAATGATCCAACAGACCAAGGCTGAAGTCAAAGTGTCTTTTATGGTTTAGCCTCAGAAGTCACACACTGTCATTTCTATAATATCTGACTGATTATATAAATCAGCCCTATTTAGTGTGGAGGGGACTACAGAAGGGTATGAGTAGCAGAGGCAAGAAATATTGGCAGCTACCTGCAAGGCTGGTTGCCACAGTTTCCCTTTCTGCAACCCATCTGAATATTTCATCGATCTGAAAGTGAGAGACCAGCAGACTGGCAGGCCTAAACTTGAGATTACAGCAAGAGGGATACAAGTTAGAGAGAAGGACATACTGTCCGTTGGGAAGAGATGTGAGACAGGTGAACAGGCATGCATAGGGGGCTTCCCTGGAAGAAACTCAGCAAGCGGGCCTCCTTGGGGTTGGAGGCGGATGCTTCTGCAGGTGTCAATATTCATTCATGGGGGCTTGGCCAAGCCTGCCCTGCTTGGCATCTGCCACTTGCTTTCAGTTTGCTAAGCTTTTGTCTTCTGGGCTGGGAGCTGGAGTGGGGGTGGTCTTCCCTCGTTCTCCTCTGTAGAGCTGCCAAGGACAACCTTTCTGCATTCCAGTGTGCAGGAAGCACTCAGCATAGCGTATTGCAATTACCTGATGATTTCTCCATTTGCCTCCTCACTTGAGGGCATTTGCTGAGTGTGTGCCCACTGTGTGACAGGCAGGGCTGCCCTGTACAGTCATGCAGGCCATGTGCTGCCAAGGGTGCCTACCCGAGACAGCACAGGAGTCAGCCCACCCTTTGCCTACCAAGCCATGCATCTTGGCACAGGGCCGATCTGCCTGGAGAAAGGGCACCTTCTTACCATCTCCACAAAGACACTGTGCATGAACCCAGCTGTGTGTGCCCGGGGCTGCTCTGCCCAGAGGGTGGGCCTCCTTCTAGTTTGAACAAAGATGTTGTATGGTCTCGTGGGCCTGAAGCAGACATTGTTCTAGCTGCTGGGGCTACGGTACGAAGGAGAAAGGCATGCTCCCTGCCCTCCCGAGTGTAGTGTGGGGAGATAGACTAGAGAGAAGTTACCCAGGGCAACTTGAGAAAATAACCAGGGTGCTGAAAAAGAATAATTGGAAAGCTGCTCTAATTTGAGTGGTCAGGGGAGGCCTCTTTGAGGAGATGACTTTGGGTGGATTCCCGAAGGATAAGAGGGATTCGGTCCAGGGAACGATGGGGTGCTGGGGTGAGGGGGAGTGTTCCAAGCAGCTGACACAGCAAGTGCCAAGGCCCTGAGGCACTCTGGGAACTGTCAGAGTGTGGAGCATGCTGGAGGGAGGTGAAGTCCAGCCCCTATTGTGTCCCTCATGTCTAGACTGGGTGGATACTTAGAGACTCCTTTTTGGTTGGACATGAGACATTGAGGTGGCGGTCTACAGCTCAGGAACGATCTGAGAGTGGGGGGACATGACTAAATGGGGGTGCGTGTAAACCTCAGGGGAGACCTTCAGACAGGTCCAACTCAGCAAACATTTATTAAGCCTCGCCTGTGTACCAGGCTCCTCCTTCCTTCCCTCCCTCCCTCCCTCCCTCCTTCTCTCTCTCTCTCTCTCTCCCCCCCGCCCCCGTGTGTGTGTAGGAGAGAGAGAGAGGCAGGTCCCCCAGAAAGGAGCATACATTGTCAGACCCACAAAGGGGAAGTTTCCCCTATTTGGATGGGGTGGAGAAGGAGAGGCTGCTGGTGTCCAAAAGGGAACACCTTTGCAAAGGAAGGGAGTTGCTACCCGGGCTGGTGGGGGTGCTGAGGGAGAGGGAGAAGCAGAAAGGTCAGAGGGACGGTAACGCTTGTGTGGCTGACGGGGGAGGGGGAGTATGTCCTGCTATGGCCAGGGTGGAGATGTCCCTGAGCTGGGTTGGGTGGCTGGTGGGGTCAGGAAAGCTTTGCTCAGCACCGGTGAGTCACAGGCCTGGGCTGGGCCAGGACTAGGTTCTGAGAGAAGATCCCATGTTAGGGTCAGTGGCCAAGGTCCCTTTCCAGGCACCACCCAGTGTGCCTCCCAGCTTCTCCCTCTTCCCCATTCCCAGCCCCTTTTGCCTCAGACAAATCAGAAGAAGCCTTAGTGTGGGGAACCCCGGAGCCTCTTTGGGCTGCTCCTGGTCCTCGTCTGTGCCTCAACCTCCCTTTCTGCCCTCTGCTGAGAATTAGGCTGGTTCAAAGCTGGAAGGGGGTGGGGTACAGTAGATCTAGGAGAAGGAGGTGGAAGGCTGTGGTCCTGGGCTGTGGCTGTTCAGGATTTGGAGTCAGGGTACTCCCCTACCTCCCCCTCCCCATTTCTCTAACCAGAGTTCCTAACCCCCCAGCCTTAGCAGGTCCTGGGCAGCCAACAAGACCCAAAGCAGTGCAGAACCCAGAAGACCCCTCACCCACCCATGAGATCTGCAGGGAGGTCATCAAATCCCTTGGTGGAGTCCCAGAGCCCTGGTGGTGGGGCAGCAGGGCTGGGGACATTCCAGGCCTTGGGAACCTTATAGGAAATTTGATTCCAGCTTCTGGTAATGGGAAGAAGAGCAAGTCCTGTATGTGTGTGTGTGTGTGTATGTGTGTGTGTGTTTCAAGTCATGCACATGAAGTTTATGTGAGCATCTGTTCACATGTCTGTGTCCACAAATCTGTGTCAGGCTGCATCTAAGGGTGTCCCACAAAATTGTGTGTGTTGGTGCCCTGGGTCAGGGGTCTTCTTGGATGAATCTGTGTGTGAGGCTGTGTGTGTGTGCACGGATGGCTGTGTGGATGGGTGGGAGTGGTTCTGGGTGAGTGTGTGTGTGTGGGTGTAATGTGTATATGCCTGGACCCTCCCCTGGATTCTGAATTGGGTCTGTGTGTCTGCCTCTGGGGCAGAGTAAGTGTGATTGTGGTTTGTGATGTCGTCTGCCTGCCTGGTGTGTGTGTAAGGCGAGAAGGCCCCCCTTATTCCTTGGTGGGGCTGGCGTGGGGCCCGGGTCCCGGCTACCTCTGCCCCTGGCAGGGGTCCAGTGGGGGACCCCCCCTTGCTCCCCCCACCTTCCCGCACTCGGAGAGGCTCTGGCGCTAGGAGCCCCCTGCCTCCCCGGCCGCGGGTCCGCAGTCCCGGGCGCTCCCGCCCCGCAGGCCCGGCAGCCGCTCCCCTCCGTCCCCTCCCTCTCTCCCTCTCTCCTTCCCTCCGTCCCTCCTTCCCTCCTTCCCTCCTTCCCTCCCGAGCGCGGATTGCGGGCTGGGGTGGGAGGAGATTTCGCGGAGTTTCCATTTCATACCTCGCGGCTAAAACTTTCTTTCTGTGTCTCGCCCTCTTGCAGTCTGCAGCTTCTCCTGTCATCGGAAATGCCAGGCCAAGGTAAGAGGCCGCGGGCTGGCGGGCCCGGGAGGACTTGGGACAGGCCTGACTCGGGGTCCCAGACTGCAGCGGGGGCGCCTGAGGGGCGGGGGCGGTGCCCGGGGCGTCACTCCTCCTCTCTTTGTTTATGCAAAGCGCCTGGGCCTGGCAGCGGGCGCAGGTCAAGGTGAAGGCGAAGGCCCGGGGGCGGCGGCAGGGGCAGGCTGGGGAGTCGGGGGATCTGGGTTGGGGGCGCGGCGCGCAATCTGGGCGGTTACTGGGGGTGTCTGGTGGGGACCGAGCTCCGAGGGAGCGGCCTTTCAAGGTGTTTCTGCTGGTTCTCAAGGGGGAGAGGGGAAGGGGGAGGGGATCCATTTCAGTTACCCCGGGCCGCGCAAAGCCCCAGTTGGCCCAATTTGGCCAAACTAGAAAACCTCAGTGTCCACAGGCACAGGACCCCGAGGGCAGGAGAAGCGGGTGGGTGGCCTAAGTGGAGAATGAGGTCGGGGGTCAGGATTGGCTGGTCTGGAACCCCCTGAGAGACTGTCCCTTCCTCTTTATTGGCCAGGTCTCCTTTTGGTCCTCAGTTTCCCCATGAATATTTCCTGGCTGGTCTTGGTGAGAGAGGGAAACTGAGGCAAGAGGACTGGAGGAATTGCTGGGCCCTGGTTGGTCAGGCTGGCTCAGCCCCTGATGTATCCACTGAGGTTTGGACCCAGGAGTCATATATCAGCTTCTTGGAATAACAGGGGGTGGGGGATCCGCACCAAGATGGATTATGAGTTTGGGAAGGAAATGGTTCTGTCCAATGGGCTCAGCTCTGTCGGGGGGTGGAAACGGCATTCCTTGCCTTTCGCTTGCAGCAAATGTCTGCACCTTCTCCCATCGTTGCTTGTAACCCTCCTTGCCCTTTCACTCCCTGCGTTTGCTCTTCATATTTGATCTTTCAAGGAATTCAGGGAGTAGGAGAAGATGCTTCCAAAAGGAGCATTCATTGAGCAGTTGGGGACCTGTATCTGGTGCATTTCATGCTTAGCTTCTTATTAGCTGGGTGGCCTTGGGCAAGTTATGTACCTCTGTGAGCCTCTGTTTCATCCTCAAGGAAATGGGAATAAGAAGCCTACCTCATAAAGTTGTTACGAGAATTCAATGAGATAATGTATGTGAAGTGCCCAGCCCGGTGCCTGGCATAGGGTGGGTGCTCAAAAATGTCGTGACTGATGCTCAGCTACTAGGAACTTGGAGGGACAAGTGTTACCTTGGGGAAGGGGTGCTAATGGATCAAGCAGGTCTGGGAGGAATCTTCCTCCAAAGAAACTTTACTTAAGCCAAGCACACACCTTGCTGGAGGGCGTCTCCATCTGTAGACTCCAGCTGGGAATGCTCCCCTTGCAGAGGTGCAGAGGGCCTGGCTTGCAGCAGGTACCTCCATGCAGTGAGTTTTCTGCCCCTTCCCTTGTCTTCTGCTTTCCTGCAGCCTCCCTCAGCCTGTTCTCCCCTGGATGGAGAGTACGTTTCTGCTTCTCCTTCCACCTCCCTCCTTGTTCTGTTTATCCAGAGCAGAGTTTTTTTGCCTTAAACACCAGAACTTTCCAGTTTTCTTGCTCCTCCCCAGTCTACCCCTTCTTACTGCCCTTCCTGCAACCTTTTCTCTTAATAGCAATGAACGTTTGTACAGTGCTTTGGATCTTAGACAGCATTTCACACGCATTATCAGACTTTGTTCTTTTAATTCCTTTAGAGCATAAAACATTAGCCAAAAGATCCTGTTATTTTACAGATGAGGAAACTGAGACGCCCCAGGTTGAGTGACATCCCCAAGGTGTCCCAGTGTAATTCTTCACCTGCTCTCTGTCCCTGGGCCTTTGTGCTTCCTTCTCCTCATCCCTCACTGCCTACTGGCATGCATTTCTCCATCCTTGCCTGCCACTCCTCCTTTTTCTTTCCATCTCTTGACAGCAGCAGGATACATTTAGGGAGGATAAGGGGATAAACTTACGGGCAGTGAAGGATCTGATTATGGAAGATGGGTGGCCCAGAGAGGCCCAGAAAGATGTGACAGATGGCCCCTTGTCATGCAGTAGCCTTGTGCATGGGAGCAGGCAAATACCAAAGATGACTTTTTGGGGGCATAGCCTACTTCAGGAGTCTCACGTGTGCTAAGGGCTCAGAATGCACCAGGCTGCAGCAGTCCTGCTCTGCCCTGCTCAAGGAGGCCACCTAAGTGGAGGAGAGGGTATACTGGCAAGGCAGTAACTGGAGAGACAGATGGGCTTTGTATAGGAGTTTCCTCTATAGGGAATGGGACCCACTGATGGTGAGCGCTCCACCCAGCTGGTGGGTCTCTCCCTGAAACCACAGCTCTTACTGCTGCCCTGCCTTTTTCTCCTGCTGGGAAGGGCAGCGGGAGCCACAGAGCCACAGCAGAGCTCTATACTATGGATTTTATAGCCTTGTCAACTTGGAGGTCATCTTGTCCATCCCCTGCTTCCAGGCAGGATGCATTAATGAATGTCTAGTAATCTCCTTCCATGAGCCAAATGCTGTTCCAAGTGAACAGATAGAGAAAGTCTTGGCCCTCATGGGTCTTGCAATAGGGGAGACAGGCACTAAATAGGCAAGCAAGTTTTGAAGTGAATGAGCTGGAGCAACGGGTTAGAGAAGAATTCTGCTAATGTAGCCCAGGAAGACTCCTTGGAGGAAGAGATGTGTGAGGTGGGACCCAGATGATGATGTAGGGGAGGAGAAAGAGCAGGTGCAAAGGCCCTGAGGTGAGAGGAGCTTGTTACACTTGAAAGAGGGCTGGAGAGTAGTGAGTGCTGGGGAGTTTGGGCCTGAGGGACACGATTGGATTTCCACTCTGAGAAGGCCACTCTGGCCTTGAGCAGGCACCAGGATGGGAGTAGGGACATGGGCCAAGAGGCCACTGGTGTTGCCTACTCGAGAGAGCCTGGTGGCTTAGTCCATGGTGCTCGCCAGAAAGGCAGTGAGGAGGGGCTGGGTCTGGGATGCCTTCTGAGGGAGAGCTGGAGCCTCACTGAGCCATTGGATGTTGGGCGTGAGAGTGGGAGTGGGCTTAAAGATGACTCCCAGGTTTTGGCCTGGGAAACTGGGTGCACATGGTTTCACTTACTGAGATAGATGAGGTGTGTGAGAAATTTCTAGGAAAGACGGCTCCAGGGTTTCAGCTTTGCTTGGTCTCCTTTCACAGTACCACCATGCACTTGGGGTTTCTTGCTGATGTTGGTCCTTCCCTATTCAGGCTGCTCTAGCCACTCCTCCGGTAAGTGGCTGCTTCCTAATGCCTTCACACACCACCCTCAGACTGTTCCTGCAGCACGAAGCGATGGTTCTGGCAGGGGCTGTGTTATGTATACGGAGTGATATAGTGTAATAAATGGCCCCCAGATTTAGTAGCTTAAAATAGCATCAAACACTTATTATCTCATAATAATAAATGTTTTGGGGGGTCAGGATGTTGGGAGTGGCTTAGCTGACTGGTTCTGACTAGGGGTCTCTCATGGGGTTGCAGTTGAGATGTTGGCTGGGGCTACAGTCTTCTCAAGGCCTGACGGGCTGAAGGATCATTTTCTAAGGTGGTTCTGTCATGTGGCTATCAAGTTGGGATTGGCTGTTGCCAGGTAGCCTCAGTTGCTTGCCACACGAACCTCTCCATAGGGCTGCTTGAGTGTCCTTACAACATGGTGGCTGGTTTCCCAAGAGTGAATGAATGATTCAAGAGAGAGCAAGGCAGAACCCACATTGTCTTTTATACACTATCCTTGGAAGACACACTGTTATTTCTGCAATATCCTGTTGGTTACATAGGTCAGCCTTATTCA
Source organism: Rhinopithecus bieti (assembly GCF_001698545.2). Taxonomy (NCBI): domain Eukaryota; kingdom Metazoa; phylum Chordata; class Mammalia; order Primates; family Cercopithecidae; genus Rhinopithecus; species Rhinopithecus bieti. The sequence continues at coordinate 984,316 of NW_016810185.1, read as the reverse complement.
GTGTGGAAAGAATCTACATAAGGGCTTGAATACCATGAGGCAAGAATCAGTGGGGGCCATCTTGGAGGGTGACACTACAGATGCCCAGAGACACGGCAATGCAGACCTGGCAGCTAGGAGGCCATGGGAGTGTTGGGAAGGGCAGGGTACAGGAATCAGACCTACTTGGGTTTGAACTCTACCCCTGCTGCCTTCCAGATATGTGAGCTGGGTTGCAGAGGATTAAATGCACATTGGCATATAGTAGGCACCTTTCTCCTTTCTTGGAACAATAGTCAAAACCTGGAAAGAATCGCAGATATTCTGTGCCCAGCTCTCTGCCACTTGGACGTGCTTGAGAGAAAATGCTCCTGCTGGTAGAGGTAGAGCCTCAGTACCGGCTCACAGTCAGTGTTATCTATGTGTTGATTGCCCATCGGAAGGCTGAAAGCTAGGTTCCACCCCAGCTTCCTGAATAGTACCTAGTCCATAGTAGGAGTGCCAATAAAAGGATAGAAGGATGGAATAAAGGAATTTTGAGAAACAAGTCTTTCCTTTCTGGGGAGAGGCCGAGGGGATGGAGGAAAGCAGGAGAGAAGTAGCAGCAAAATCACTTTAAATACCCCTCCTAAAAGCCTTCCTACCTCCCGACACAGAGGGTGCTCCAAATAATAATTCTAATCATATTCTTTTTTCTAATTGGGGTATAATTCACACTCAATTATACAAAACTCAAATGTACATTCTGAGAGATTTGTACATACGTGAGAACCAGATCATGATCTAGAACATTCCCAGCACCCAAAAAGCAACCCTTATGTTCCTTCAAGTCAATATGCCCCAAAGGTAATTGCTATCTTTACCTGTATCATCAGAGATCAGTTTTGCTTGTTCTTGAATGTTCATTGAAATGGAATCACACAGTATGTTTGCTTTTGTGTCTGGCGTATTTCGCTCAGCATTATGTCTGGGAGGCTCATCGTGTTCTTGCGGGTTGCAGGAGCTCATTCTTTTTAATTGCTATGTTGTATTCCATTATGTGAAGAAACCACAATGTATTTATCCATTCCACTGTTGATTACCATTTGGGTTCTTTCCAGTTTGGGACTGTTAGGAGCAGACCTGCTATGAACTCTTAGTCACCTCTGTCTACACAGAACTTTGTAATCTACAACATGTTTCCCTCGTCTTTGCAGTTCTGTGAGGTGGGCAGGGCTCACGGTGGCCCCATTGTACAGATCCGACATCCAGGCCCCATGATGGTGGCCAGCTTGGCTAATGGCACCTTGGCATAGGGGCTTTGGATGTGATTCTGGTCTGCTCGGGGTTAAATGGGCAGGGAGCAGGTGAGGAGAGAGAACAAGAGTGAAAGCATCAGACACTGGAGAGAGGGGCCTGGGTCAGAGCCAGGAATCTTACTGTAGTTCATGGAAACCCCATTCTCCAGCCCTCCCACTACATCTCCTGAAGGAAGTGAGTTCCCAGTCTCCCTTAGTTCCCACCGTTACACCTCGTTGGGATCCTTATCTGTCCCCAGTTGTTTCTCTCCTGTTGAGGATTTAAAATGAATGGCCCAGGACTTGTCTTCTAATTTTTTTTTTTTTCCAGAGACTGGATCTCACTCTGTTGCCCAGGGCAGAGTGCAGTGGTGTGGTCACGATTCACTGCAGCCTCGATTTCATGGGCTCAAGCCATCCTCAGTCCTCCCAGCTCAGACTCCCAAGTCTGAGCTGGGACTGCAAAGTGTGCCACCATACCTGGCAAATTTTTTTTTTTTTTTTTTTACTTTTTGTAGAAATGGGGCTCACCATGTTGCTCAGGCTGGTCTTGAACTCCTGGGCTCAAGTGATCTGGCTGCCTTGGCCTCCCAAAGTGCTGAGATTACAGGCATGAGCCACCACACCCTGCCTACCTTCCACTTTTATGTTAGCACATGTGCTGTATGTATTAGCAGCTTTTCTTCCATTTCTCTTTTTTCTTCTGTCCCCTGCTGTATGACTCCATAACTTACAAATAAGTTTTATTTATATGTTTATTATTTTAAGTAGACTTTTAATTTTAGAATAGTCTTAGGTTTACAGAAAAGTTGCAAAGGATAGTACAGAAAGTTCCTGGGTGGCAAACACCCAGTTTCCCCTAGCCCCTGGATACATTTTGAAAAATGCTTTCCTCCCTGCTGATCTTCACTCCTTGTTTTGAAATAGCAGTTTCAGTTGACAACAGCAGCGTCTTCCAGCCAAATACTCTTTGTCCACTGCAGGTCAAGACAAGAGTTCAGTGAAAAGACCAGGCAGCTGCTGGGCAGGCAGATGGCCCAGGCCTCAGCCTCTTGGGCGGCTCTTTCTTACCCACTGGCTTCCTTCCTTAGCTCTGTTACCTCTTTCCAGGCCCTGTAACTTTCCTGTCCCAAGTACCAACTGAGGCGGAGGGAGGAGGCTGCAGCAACAACTTGGTCTCCTCCCCTGTACCAAAAAAGCTTAAATCTCATCCTTTAAGCTTGAAAGGAAAGGAAATCCCATAATTAACCCCCACCTTTCAGTCTCATTGCGCATTACCTTTCCTGCTAGTCTTGTAAACACACCTGCAGCCTTCTTTTACAGTTAGGCTGGAGGCTTGTATTCTCCTCTACCATAAATACCTGGGTGGGAGGAGGTTCATGGCCCCAGGACCCATCGATGGCTCTGAGCTTAGTGGAGTGTTTAAGCTCTTTGACTTTGGAGACAGGCTCAAGTTTAAATCCCAGCTGCATCAATAACTAGCTGTGTGATCTTGGGCAAGTTATTGAACCTCTCTGGGCCCCAGCTTCCTCATCTGTAACATGGTGATTCCAGTAGTACTTATCTTGCAGAGCTCTTGTGAGTGCTGGGAATGGTAACCCTACTAAAATACTAAGCTCAAAACTCACTTGTTAAAAAGTTGCTAACATGTGTTTATTATTTTGTATTCTTCTGGCCTTCTACCTCCTGTAAGGTGGAGAGAATCTGAGAGATCAACAAAGTTTTCTGCGGGCAGTGGTGTGAAGACTAGATAGACATTGCTTTTGTTTTTCCTTCTTTTCTCTCTCTCCATTATCAAGGAAGAGTGAGGAAATTCTATAGGCAAATATAGTATATCTTTTGCTTGTTCTCCTGCCGTATGGCCCCTGAGATCTCTAGCAGTGGTTTGAAGTCTTGTCTGCACAGTAGAATCACTTGGGTGCTTTAAGAAAACCAATGTCTGTATTCTACTCCCTGGAGATTCTGATTTAATTAGTTTTGGCTATGACCTGACCTGGGCATTGGGATTTTTAAAAGTGGTAACCAGTGGTGGGAATGTAAAATGGTACAACCACTTTAGAAACAGTTTGTCCATTTCTTATAAAATTCAACATACACTTGCTGTGTGACCCAGAAATTCCACTCCAAGATATTTATATGAGAGAAGTAAACACATGTCTGTAAAAAGACTTGTTCACAAATACTCATAGCAGCTTTATTTCCAATAGCCCCTAACTGGAACGAACCTTAATATTCAATGACAGGTGAATGGATAAAGAAATTGTGATGTCATAGTACAGTGGGATACTACACTGCAATAGAAAGGAATGATCTATGCGCAACGGTGTGGATGAACCTCTAAAACATCGTGCTGAAAGAAGCCAGACACAAAAGGGGCACATACTGGGTGATTTCCTTTTAATGCATTTTGGAAAAGACAAATCGCTAGTGATAGAGCAGATTAGTAGTTCCCTGGAGTTGGGAGTGGTGGGGGGATTGGCTGCAAAGGTGTGTGAAATAACTTCCTTGGGGGATGGAAATGTTCTCTATCTTGATTGTGGTAATTATGTGTGCACCTGTCAAAACCCGTTGAACTCTATTCCTAAAAGGGATGCATTTTATTGTATGTAAATTATATCATAATAAAGTTTATTTTAATAACATCTCCCATGTGCACTTCCTTTGCAGTCACATTTGAGAACCATTGGTCTATGGCTTCTGGAGATCAAGCTCTGTCTTTGTCTTCTTGGCCAGCGCTAGCCCAATACCATGTATTTAATAGTGCTTCCTGGGTTTGAGGGCTTTCTTTCCTGTTTTTTTTTTTTTTTTTTTTTTAAACAACTTTATTGAGGTATAACTAATTCACATACCATACAATACACGCATCTAAAGTATACAATTCAATGATTTTTTTTATATCATCGCAGAGTTGTGTGACCATCACCGCAGTCAATTTTAGAAGATTTTCAGCAGCTCGGAAAGAAACCCTGTACCCTTTAGCTTGAACCCCTAATCTCTCTATCTCTCCCCCACCCCACCCCAACAATCAGTAGCCACTAATCTTTCTGTCTCTATATATTTGCTGATTCTGATGATTTCATAGCTGTGGACTTCAGGACTGGCTTTTCTTTGCATAATATTTTCAAGGTATGTCTGTGCTGTAGCTCCCTTTTTATGGTTGAGTAATATTCCATTGTATGAGTGTATCCCATTTTGTTTTTCCATTCATCATTTAGTGGACATTTGGGTTGTTTCATTTTTTGGTTATTATGACTAATATTGCCATAAGGATTCATGTACAAGTTTTTGTGTGGACATCTCTTTTCATTTCTCTTGGGTGTGTGTAGTTGGGAGTGGAATTGTAGAGTCATAGGGTAACTCTATGTTTAATGTTTTGAGGTGCTGCTCAGCTGTTTTGCACAATAGCTTATACTGGTTTTCTAGGGCTTTCCTAAAAAAGTATCACAAACTAGGTGACTTAAAACAACAGAAATGTATTGTCTCACAGTTCTGGAGGCTGGAAGTCAAAAATCAAGGTGTTGGCAGGGCTGTGCTCCCTCTGAAACCTGCAGGGGCCCTTCCTTGCCTCTTCCCAGCTTCTGGAGGTCTCCAGCGATCTTTGGTGTTCCTTGGCTTGTAGATGCATCACCCATCCTCTGTCTTCACATGGTGGCCTCTCTGTATCCTCACATCATCTTCCCTCTGTGTCTGTGTGTCTCTATGTCCAAATTTTTTTTTATCAGGAACTGTCATAGTTGGTTAAGGCCCATCCTCATGACCCCATTTTAGACCTTGATTACATCTGTAAAGACCCTACTTCCAAAAAGGTGCTGGGGGTTAGGACTTCAGCACATCTTTTGTGAGGGACATAATTCAACCCATAACATAGCTGTGCCATTTTACATTCTTGCCAGCAATATGTGAAGGTTCCAATTTTTCCACATCCTTGTCAACACTTGTTATTATCTGACTTTTTGATTGTAGCCATTCTAGTGGATATCAAGTGGTATCTCATCGTGGTTTTGATTTGATTTCCCTGACGACTAATGATGTTGAGTGTCTTTTCATGTGTTTATTATTTGTGTATCTTTTTTGGAGAAGTGTTTATTGACATTCTTTGTTCATTTAAAAAATTGGGTTATTTGTCTTTTATTATTGAGTTGTAAAAGTTCTTTATATGTTCAGGATACAAATTCCTTATCAAATATATGATCTGAATTTTTTTTCCATTCTCTGGTTGTCTTAAAAGCCAGTTTTGAATTTAGATGAAGTCTATTTTATTTTTTCTTTAGTGGCTTATGCTTTTGCTTTCGTATCTAAGAATTTATTGCCAAATCCAAGGTCACAAAGATTTACCCCTGTTTTCTTCTAAGAGTTTACAGTTGGCTCTTACATTTAGGTCTTTTATCCATTTTGAGTCAATTTTTATATATGGTGTGAAGTAAGGTAAATGCTGTTTTGCATGTGATTATCCATTTGTTCCAGCAGTATTTGGTGAAAAGATCATTCTTTCCCCACTGAATGATCTTGGCATCATTTGTATTAAGTTTCAAAACTGGGAAGTGTGAATTCTCTGACTTTATTCTTTTTCAAGGTTGTCTTGGCTATTCCATGTCCCTTAAATAAATTTTAGGATCAGCCTGTCAATTTCTACAAAGAAGCCAGTTGGAATTCTGATAGGGTTTGCACTGAATCTGTAGGCCAGTTGGGGGAGTAGTGCCATCTTAACAATTTTGAGACTGGGAGTGGGGGCTCATGCCTGTAATCCCAGCACTTTGGGAGGCCGAGGTGGGTGAATCACTTGAGGTAGGTCAGGAGTTCGAGACCAACCTGACCAACATGATGAAACCCCATCTCTAGTAAAAATACAAAAATTAGTCAGGCATGGTGGTGCACAGCTGTAATGCCAGCTACTCGGGAGGCTGAGGTGCGAGGATCTCTTGAACCCGGGAGGCGGAGGTTGCAGTGAGCTGAGTGAGATTGCTCCCCTGCACTCCAGCCTGGGTGACAGAGTGAGACTTTAATCAAAACAAAAAACAAGAAACACCAAAAAACAATTTTGTGTTTTCTGATTCATGAGCTTGAGATGTGTTTATATTTATTTATATCTTCTTTAATTTATTTCAAGAATATTTTGTAATTTTCAGAGTATACACTTTTACTTCTTTTGTGAAGTTTTCTTTAGTATTTTGTTCTTTTCGATGCTGTTTTAAATGGAGTTGTTCTTAATTTCATTTTTAGATCATTCATTGTCAGTATATAAAAATATAATTGATTTTGTGTAGTGACGATTTATCTTCCAATCATCACTGTTTATTAGTTCTAATAGTTTTTAAAGGATTCCTTAGGATTTTCTACATACAAGATGATGTCCTCTGTGAATATAGTTTTAGTTCTTCCTTTCCAACCAGGATGCTTTTATTTCACTTTTGCCTAATTGTCCTGACTAGAAATTTCAGTACAATGTTACTAGAAGTGGCAAGAGCAGAAATCGTTGTCTAGTTCCCGAACTTAGGAGGAGACTATCCAATATTTCATGACTAAGCATGATATTAGCTGTGGGTTTTTCATAGATGCCCTTCATCAGGTTGAGGAAGTTTCCTTCTGTTCCTAGTTTGTTGAATGCTTTTAAAATCATGAAACGGTGTTGGATTTTGTCAAATTCTTTTAGTGATGATCATGTGGCTTTTATTTTTTTAGTCTATTGATACAGTTTATTACATTAATTGATTTTCAGTTGTTAAAACCACCTTTCATTCCTGGGATAAGTCCCATTTGGTCATGGTGTATAATTCTCCTTCTTAAATGTTTCTGGATTCACTTTGCTAGCATTTTGTTGATAATTTTTGCGTCTATATTCAAAAGAGATATTGGATGGTATTTTTCTTTTTCCTGTGATATCTTTGTTTGGTTTTGGCCTCATAGAATGATTTCAGAAATGTTTGTTTCTCTTCTATGTTTTGGAAGAATTTGTAAAGAATTGATATTGATTCTTCTTTAAAAGTTTGTGGAGAACATTTACACCTGTGAAGCCGTCTGGACCTGGGCTTTTCTTTGTGTGTAGTTTTTTGATTGCCAGTTCAATATCTTCATTTACTATAGATCTATTCAGACTTCTAATTTCTTCTTGCATCAGTTTTGGTAGTTTGTGCCTTTCTGGGAATTTGTCTATTTGATCTTAGTTATCTGATTACTTCATGGTATTTCTTCATAATTCTTTTTATTTCTGTAAGGTTGTAGCAATGTCCCCTCTTTCATTTCTAATTTGAGTCATTTGAGTCTTCTTTCTTTGAATCCTAATCAGTCTAGCTAAAGGTTTGCCAATTTTGTTGATCTTTTCAAAGAATTTACCTTTTCCTTGCTTTTGCTTATAGCCACTGTTTATTTTTTATCTTTATTTTTATTTATTTATTTTGAGATGTAGTCTCACTCTGTCCCCCGGGGTGGACTGCCGTGGCGCGATGTCGGCTCACTGCAAGCTCTGCCTCCCGAGTTCACGCCATTCTCCTGCCTCAGCCTCCCAAGTAGCTGGGACTACAGGCAGCGCCTGCCACCACGCCCAGCTAATTTTTTTGTATTTTTAGTAGAGATGGGGTTTCACCGTGTTAGCCAGGATGGTCTCGATCTCCTGACCTCATGATCCGCCTGCTTTGGCCTCCCTAAGTGCTGGGATTACAGGTGTGAGCCACTGTGCGTGGCCTATAGCCACTATTTATTAAGTATCTCCTGCATGGTGACTACTTGACACTCTTCTCATTTAATCCTTGAAACACCACATATAAAGCAGATGTGATTGTTCACACTGTCAAATGGGCCATTGAAGGGAAAGTCTTACACCAGTTATGCAACCAGCAGGCAGTGACGTGGGCTTCCTGCTCAGGTCTGAGAGTCTGGCTCTAATATCTGATAGATTTCAGTACAGCAAGGGACTTCTCTTGTTCTACACTCAGCCTCTACTCCCCACAGCTGTGACTTCATGATTTTCTGACTTTATCATTGCTTAGGGGAGAGCGATGGGTCAGTGTTCCCTCGGGGTGTTCAGTGAGCCTCAGCATCGCTTGGTGAGCCTGTTCGGCATACTCCTGCCCTGTCAAGTTTGGCTCAGTGCATCTGGGGTTAGACCTAGGGATCTGCATTATTTTTCAACATCTGATGCTGGAGTCCCTGGCAGCACTTGAGGAGTCCGTGTTTGCCCCTGGAAATGCCTCTTCAACTTGACTGGATGCAGGCCCTGGGGAAGTTGCTGCTTCCCCTGGTCTCTGTTCTTCTGGCTTCAGCTTGACTGGGGATGGGTTCAAGGATGAGGCAGGTTTTGGGGGGAGAAGCTACTTCCTCTTGCTTTATAACGACTTTGCAAGAAGTTTTAACTTCCCCTGACATCTTTGAGTCTCTCTCTCTCTCTTTCTGTGTCTCTCCTTACACATGCGCACACATACACACACACACACACACACAGGCACACACACGCAGCCTGCTCCCCATAGCAGGGAGGGGCAAGGCTGGGGGTGAGGAGACACTGAGCTGTGACTGGCTTCTCATTTTCCTGGAATGTGGCTCCCCAAAGGTCTCATATTTTTCAGCGTTTCTGACTCCAGGGCTGTGTAAACATCACACAGGGGTTTGCTGCATCTGAGAGACCAGAGGAGTTACAGAGGGGGAGGGTAGGAGCCCAGAGCAGAGAGAAGGGCAAATGGGAGACGGAGAATGGAGAGGGAGAGAGGAGAGGGAAGTCCCGGGGTCCTGGTGGAACAGGATGCTGAATGAAGTGTGCTAGAGGGAACAAAGACCAGTGGAGTCCCACTGAGCAGGTGAGGGATCTAGGAGGGCGGGGTTCGTGGTGAGGTGCCAGGGGAGGGCAGAAGGTCCAGTTTAGGTTAGGAGTTCTGTCAGTGGGGTGGGAGGAGACCCCTGGTCCACACCAGCCAACCTGGCTGCTTCTGGCTTTTAGCTCGGCGGGGGGGCCTGTGGTGCCCATTGAGCTGGCTAGGCAGGGAGAATGAGGCCTTTGCTGGTGGATCACCTCATTCCGGGGTGTGGTGAGCCTGGCAGTGGGGAGTAGCAGCTCCTTGCCTCCTGGGGCTCCACCTTGGCTGAGAGAACCTGCTGGTATGGAGGGAGGCCCAGGATGCCTTATGAGAACCCAGCATTCTCTGCTGCTGGGCTCTGCCTGGAGGCTCAGACTCAGTCGTAGTTCTCTGAGCCTCCCAAGCCACTGACCTAGGACTATCCGCTTCCTGAGCCTGGACAGCCGGAGATGTGGCCTTGTGCATGCAGTTGGAGTCCCTGTGGCCTCCAGCTTAGGAGGCTCTTGACTCTGCTATTTACATGAACCATGTTGTATCAGGCAAGTCACTCCCACTCTGAAATCAGGTTTCCTCAGCTGTATAAAAATGGTGACATTGATATCTTGCTGATATCATGCTGACCTTGCAAGGTTGGGGGGAGGATTAGAGAGAATGTAGGTAAAATCCTGGCATGTGATAGGTTTTTGCTCAATAGATAACTCTTGTTCTATTCTTCTGAGATCCTAGGATAATAAAGAGCTAAGTGCCCCAGAAATAACAAACAGCTAACTGCCCCAGAAATCCACCAGCCAGCAGGCCAGGGCAGCTCCACCGAATGACTGTGGTTGGCGCTCCCTTACCCTGTTCCAATGGATTCCTCTGCCTGCAGCCACCTGCTGGTCATGCATGCCCCCCTCCACCACAGTTGTTTCTCTCTGCTCCTCCCTTTCAAGGACCTTTGACACCCCTGCCCCCTCTCTCTCAGGGTTCTAGCTCCTGGCTGATGAGTGACTTGGCCAATGCCCCTTGCAGCGGGCAGGTGGGTGGGATGTTAGCGGGGGGTCATTAGGAGGAGAGGGGTGTATGTGTCTTGGGGCACAGAGGAACACAGAGCGAGTCACAGATTAACCCCCAGCCTGTTTCCTCTGGCACTGACCCGGCGCACCCAAGCAAGGGTGTCCAGGGGTGTCTGGGTTCAGACTATGTCCTGTTCGAGGAAGCAGGGGAGGAAGGTCACTCGGGGGTCATATGTGGTTGGAGGAGCAGCAGGAAAGCCCTAGAGCTCTCTTCTGCATACAGAACTCACACTGGCTTGAATTCCACATCAGTGCACAGCTTCCAAAACTCCTATATCTTTGCACATACAGGATCTATTTAATCTTATCCTCACAGCAACACTACAAGATAAGTATTAATATAATTGCTAGGGCACAGAGGAGGAAACGGCTCAAATGGTTGAGCAATGCGCTCACACAGCCAATAAGGTGGTGGAACCAGGACCGGGGACTTGAGCCCAGGCTTAGGGAGAGGCTTGGGGAGAGAATCTGAACTGAACTCCAAGTCTGACTTTTCTTCTTCAACGCTCACTATCTCTGACACTGGGCAAGTTGCGCAGCCTCTTTGTGACTTGAGTTCTTGATCTGTAATAGTCATAAACATAGTTTTTGCTTTATAAGATGGTTGTAAGAATTAAATGCATTAATGCCTACGAAGTGCTTAGAGCAATAGATAAATGCTAGCAATTATGATCAACACCCCTCTGTGAATAAAGTCTGAGGACAGAGGTTGCAGTTGGGTTGGGTGGAGGAAGTGAGTGTGGACTGGCTCGTCGTGTTTTGCTTTACTGAGGCCTGCCGAACCTCCAGGGAAGACAATTTGAATGTTCTCCACTGGACCAGCCATCTTGTGAGGTGGTGAGCTCTCAGTAGCTCTTTTACATTGTGAGGAGGAAGGTTGGGCAGGGAACAGTCAGTCTCTTGTTTTAAGATTTGGGGCCTGGGGAGTCAGAGCTGATTTTTAAGATATTTTATTTTATTTTGTTTTATTTTATTTTTATTTTGAGACAGAGTGTTGCTCTGTCACCCAGGCTGGAGTGTAGTGGCGTGATTTCGGCTCACTGCAACTTCCTCCTCCCGGGTTCAAGCAATTCTTGTGCCTCAGCTGCCTGAGTAGCTGAGACTACAGGTGTGCACCACCACACCTAATTTTTTTTTTTTTTGTATTTTCAGTAGAGATAGGGTTTCACCATGTTGCCCAGGCTGGTCTCAAACTCCTGAGCTCAGGCAATCTTCCCATCTAGGCCTTCCAAAGTGCTAGGATTAAAGGTGTGAGGCCTGGCCCTTTTTTTTTTTTTTTTTTTAGTAGATGCACATATTTTCATGGCTCACATGATAGGTTAATACAGTCATATAATTTATAAAGATCAAATCAGTGTAATTGGGATATCCATCACCTTAAATATTTATCTCTTCTTTGTGCTAGAAACACTGGAATTATTCTTGTCTAGCTATTTGGAAATATACATCAGAGCTGATTTGCTTCCTGCCTCCCCTGCTTATCGCTGAGTAGCCTTGGGCCATTTTCTGAAGTGCACAGGTTCTCAGCTTCCTGGTCCATAAGCTGGGGTCATGAGTCCTGCCTGCAGTCTTGTGGTGAGGATTAGATGTATGGAGAGTGCTTTTCTGCTCCTGGTGCGTGGTAGCCAGTGACCTGTGATAGCTGTGGTGGTGTGGCAGTGGTATGGTTATTGTCCTTTGATGCAGTCTGGCTCTCTCCAGGTGATGACCCCATGCCGGAGCACCTGTGCCACTTATCCCTGGGCCAGCTCTGTTTGCCATGCTCCCTGGGTGGTCTGCATTCTTCCTCCTCTGCCCTGTTAGTCTGAGCATCCCTTGTCTGATTCCTGGGGGTGTCTCGGGACCCTCTCAGGTTGAACTTCTCTCCCCTTCCAAGGACTTAATTCTTAAACTGTCCTCCGACTCTCATCTGACCCTAATCTGTGTCTTCCTTAGGACCCAAGTTTTTGTTTTGTTACTTTGTATTTTGAGATGATTAAACTTACAGAAAATTTGCAAAAATAGTACAGAGAGTTTCCTTATATCGTTCACCCAACTCCACCTAATGCTGACATCTTACATAACCATGCACGGTTATCAAAACCAGGACATTCACATTGATCTGACGTTAATCTGAGGATTGTAGTAGAATTTGGCCAGTGTTCCCACCACTGCCCTTTTTCTGATCTAGGATCCAATCCAGGATCCCACATTGCATGTGGTCATCATGTCTCCTGAGTCTCCTCCTATCTGGGACAGTTCCTCTGTCCTTCTTTGTTGCTGATGAGTTTGGCACTTTTGGAGAGTGCTGGTTAGTTATTTTGAAGAATGCCCCTCAATTTGGGTGTGTTTGATTTTCTCTTTCCATCATTCCTTCTACATTTATTAATTGGAATTCTGCTGTAAAGAATGGTGACTTATCCCCAATTCACTTATTTATTTGTCAGTATGGACACCTTGACATTTACTTTATGGATCATAAACTCGTATAATCATTTTTTTTTCTTGGATCCAATTGATCTAGCTATGGCCAATGGGAGCTCCTTATGTTGGTAGGACCCATAGTTCCTGACTTTTTTTTTTTTTCTTTTTGAGATGGAGTTTCATTCTTGTTGCCCAGGCTGGAGTGCAATGGCACGATCCCGGCTCACTGCAACCTCCGCCTCCTGGGTTCAAGCGATTCTCCTGCCTCGGCCTCCCAAGTAGCTGGGATTACAGGCATGTGCCACCACACCCAGTTAATTTTGTACATTTTTAGAGATGGAGTTTCTCCATGTTGGTCAGGCTGCTCTTGAGCTCCCGACCTCAGGTGATCTGCCCGCCTCGGCATTCCGAAGTGGTGGGATTATAGGCGTGAGACACCACACCCGGCCCAGTTCTTGACCTCTCTTATCTGCTCACTTTATTCGTCAGGGTTCTCCAGAGAAACAGAACCCATATTACGAAATTTATTGTAAGGAATTGGCTTACACAATTGTGGGGCCTGACAAGTGTGAAGTGTGTAGGCCAGAGACTCAGGTCACAGTTGATGTTGCAGATTCTTAAGGCAGAATATCTTATTTTTCAGGAAACCCCAGTTTGTGCTCTTATGGCCTTCAACTGATTGGAGGAGGCCACCCACCTTTTCAAGGTTAGCCTCCTTTACTTAAGGTACCTGACTGTAGACTTTAATCACATCTACAAAACACCTTCACACGACACCTGGAGTAGTGTTTGGTTAAATCACTGGGTGCTATAGCCTAGTCAAGTTGATAGAGAGAACTCATCATCACACTCAGCGAAAGTTCTTTTCTTGGGAGTATGGAAGTCATTTTCTATATCAATATGGGTGTGGTGGATGAAGAATGGGTGGGGGGCTCCCACCAGGCTGATTTGGGATAAAAGTGTATCATTCAGGTCCTGGCCTCTTTTGTTTTCAGCTGTGACCTTTGATTCCTGCTCTCTGTGAGGGTTTGTGCAAATCCCTCCTTTCATTTGTAAGATGGGAGAAGCATTGTTCCAGGGTATGTAGGGGATTAGAGGATCTTAAAGGCCTGCCTTTAAGTCAGAGTGGGAATGCCTCTCCACAGGGCTTGGCTTCAGATACTTTCAGGACTTGGACCTGGAGATTTCACTCCTCCTGGGGACACACCTGGGATATTCTTCCTTTCAGGGACAGGCTAAGGTGATGCCAACCAAAGTGGTTCCTCTCTCTGATCTGATCAGTTTGGAAGAGGGTAACCGAGAGACCAAAGTGGGTCAACCACAGAGCCAAGGCAGGAATTGCGGCTTTAGCCTGCGTGTGTGTGTGTGTGTGTGTGTGTGTGTGTGAGAGAGAGAGAGAGAGAGAGAGAGAGAGAGACCCTGAGATGGTGGTGGGAAACCCTCTGGAATTTGAATGGAAAGCCACTGAACAAGACTCCCTAACTGGGCGGAGTTCCCTGAAGTTCTGTAGGCTACTGGGGGAGGACAGGAGGAGAGGGAGTACTTAGCTTTCCAGGATTTGGGAGGGAGACATGGAAGCTAAGGAGAGAGGAGCCTTCCTGCAAGGGGAAAACCCTATATACATCCCAAAGACCGCCCTCACTGATGGGGCCTTGGCATCCTACTACTTCCCTGGGTGCCAGTTGTTTTCCTTTTTTCCATGAGGAGAAACTGAAGCTCAGAGTGGTTCATGATTCAGTAGAGGAGTGGCTACCGGAGAGTCACTGAGGGTAACTAGATGCTTTTCTTGGTCTTCTTGGAGGACAGCCTAGGGGGCAACAGATTGAACTGCAGGTGGAGGGAATTGGGTTTGTCCTAAGGAGGGGTCATCTTCTGGTGGTGGGGACCCGGGAAGGGGGACAGGGGACTGAAGGAGCAGCTGGGACTCCCTCAATTGGAATCTCAAGGATGGAAATGGTTGTGTTGGGCAGGGAAAGGCTGAGCGTTCCCGCACTGGTGGGGTGTGTGTCTGGAGGGGTGGATCAGGAGCTGGGTGCTAGAGTCCCAGCCTGCCTGGCATTGACCTGGGAAAACAGCATGGGCCACCTGTGCCCTTTAAGACCACATCTGTTCTTACATGCCCCCTGCCCTGCATCCACCCCTGGAAACCAGCCTCCGACCCCTGGCTGTGTTCCCGAGAGGCTGAGGCTGAGGCCCCTACTGGCCCTCCTTGCCCTCCATCCTCAGAGGCATCCAGCTGCCTCTGTATTCTGTGCGGAGACCAGGAGATGGGGTTAGTATCAGTGAGCATTCTTGGCAGCACGCTTGACCACCCCCAGCCTCAATTTCCTCAAATGTAAGACAGGGATAATGAAAATAACACCTAGCTTGCAGGGTTGCTGTGAAGAGCTTTGCAAATGGCACACGCTGTGGGGTGGATATCCTGTTCCTGGGTGGGCCAATGAGTGGGGGACACTCCTTCTGCCCCCCACTCACTGGATGAGTTAGTGGAGAGACTGGTGGGGTCTCCCAGGACCCCAGTGCAAGGGTAGGTGAGGGACTGTGCATTGGTGGCCCTACTGAGAGTCCCTCCCAGACCCTCTGCAGCTGCTGCTGCTCCTCCTCCTCCTCCTGCTGGCTTCCCTCTCTGCCCTCCTCCCTTCACACGTGAGGATGATGATAAACACTCTGCCAGCTCTGAATAGGGCCTGACCTCAGCGGCGAGGCATCTCCCCTCACCCCAACCCTCCCAGCCCCAGTTGCATTCCTGGAGAGGCTAGAGCTGAGGCCCCCACTTGCCCCTCTCTCCCTCCACCCACAGTGGCATCCAGCTGCCTCCATGTCCTCCGGCTGCTGCCCACCCAGCTGCTTCCCTCGGGCCAGTCTCATCAGAACCTTGAATACCGAAGGGCTTGAGTGTGGATATTGGGTGGGATAGTCCATAATAATAATAATAGTGGTTATCATTTATTAAGCAATTAGACACCAGTCTTCATGCTAAGGCACCAGGTTTTATGCTAAGATTCCATGCTAAGGCACTGGGTTCCATGCTAGGGTTCCATGCTAAGATGACACCAGGTTCCATGCTAAGGTTCCATGCTAAGATACCAGGTTCCATGCTAAGGTTCCATGCTAAGGCCCCAGCTTCCATCCTAAGTGCTTTATGTGAGTTGTGTTGATAAATATTTCAAAAAACCCGTGAAGAAGTTGCTATTACTACCATTCCATTTTAGCAGGAACAGAAAGTAAGGTGGGGAGGAGGGGAAACTGAGTCTCAGAGAGGTGAAGCTGCATGCCTTACATTACACAGCTAAGGAATGGGTGAAACCCGGACCCCTGGGCTCCTGATGTCCCAACAGCCCCCTCCCCGCACAATGCAGCACTAGGTTCCCTTCAACCTGTCTCATCCTGGGGCACAGGACCCCGGTCCTGAGAGAAGATGCAAGAATGGGAGGCAAGACTTGCTCAGTGGCCTGGGGCCTGGGCTGCCACGAAAACTGGCTGGGGATCTCCGGATGCTAAGAACCCTGTAGAAGGTTTGAGTTCCTCATTCTCCCATCCTCAGTTTCCTAGAGGTGTAGAGTTAGAAACCTGGGCAAGCAGGAAGCCTTTTCAGGGCACTACCCTAACCCACCCTAATCCTACCCCACCCTCTGCTGGGTCTCAGGTTCCTGCTGGACTGGTTGCTTACCTGCCTGCCTGCCTGTCTGGGTGGTTCAACAAGTGGAGGTTTGGGCATCAAAGAAATGTGGGTTCAATGTCCGGCTCTGCCACCCACTGGTCTTGGGGCCTTGAGAAGGTCGCTTCTCGTCTCTCAGTCACACTTTACCTGTCTGTAAAATGGGCATGGTTAGGTCTACCCATGAGGGCTATGTGGGGATTGGAGAAAATGGAAGTAAAGAACTAGTCCAGAGCCACCCTTGGTGAACAGCCACTGTCGTCATCATTTACCATCGTCATTCCCCATTCCAGCCATCCACCCACCCACTGCCAGCGTGGTCTTCCTCTGTGATCGATGTCTCCCGTGTAGCCATGAGCCTGCATGCTCAGGACGCAGAGGACAGTTTGGGAAGAGGGTGCGTGACTGCCGTGTGGGACTGCATGTCAGCTTCCCACGAGGGGGCACCTTGGGAGAGCTCACTGTTTCCAAATGGCATCCAGCATTTTCTCCTTTCCCATTTGACCATGTCAGTTACCA
Organism: Rhinopithecus bieti; assembly: GCF_001698545.2. Lineage (NCBI taxonomy): Eukaryota > Metazoa > Chordata > Mammalia > Primates > Cercopithecidae > Rhinopithecus > Rhinopithecus bieti. Next base: position 967,641 of record NW_016810185.1, on the reverse strand, counting down.
CCATCCTACATGACTGCTCACTTCATTAAAAAAAAAAACAAAAACCGATTTGCTTTTTTAACCTTTTATCTGTTCTAAGTGGTAGAAACTGTGGGTTTAATCTATGATATGTTTTTAATTTTTCTTGAAATACATGAATATTGAAATAAAATTGCTGAGCCATATTTCCAACTAAGATCATCTTGAATCTCACACTTTAGGAAACATGGAATCAGATTGTGGAGATGGGAGCAGGCTCTTTGGTGCCTGGGTTCCGTGGGGTGTGTGTGTGTGTGTGTGTGTGTGTGTGAATTCTTTATTATGGGAGATTTAAAACCTATACAGAAGTACCAAGAATGGTCTAATGAACTCCTTTGTACCTACCCCCAGCTTCAACAACCATCTACTTTTGCTGTTTTGTTTCATCTGTTCTCCCTCTTCTCCCCACCTTTTTTTTTTTTTTGCTGGGGTATTTTTCAAGCAAACCCCAGACATTATATCACTTTACTTGAAATACTTCAGTATGCATCTTTAATAGATAAGGACTTTTTGTTTTAATATTACCATAATACCATTATCACAGTTAACATCATTAATAATAATTTCTTATGATCAGCTACTACCCCATCTGTGTTCAATTTTCTCTAATTATCTCAAAAACGTCTTATTTGGGCTGGTTTCTTTGAATCAGGCAGAAGAACGTAGAAACCGTGCTCTCTCAGGCCTTTGTCTATTTCCATAGTAATCATGTATTGACATATATCATTGCCACCACCTTCACCGACAAATTGGTGATACATGCTGACTGTTTCCGGTGGGTCCTTATTTCATGGTTTCTACCCCTCGCCTACCCTTCCCCCTTCCTTTTAGGCTCCAAGCCTAGAAGGCTTGGGATGGGGAATGACAGTGGTAATTATGACAATAGTGGCTGTTCACTGGACTCCTGGTGAAATCAGGAGTCCAGCGTCTGGACCCCTCTCATGTACAGCCTTAGCCTGCCAGTCCCACCTCCTTGTCCCCAGGAAGGAGAGGGGGCTCTGGAAGGGGCTGGGTGTGTGTGCAGAGACAGTGGGAGGAGCGCGGCACCTTGGGGTGAAGCTGGGCAGGGAGGGGGAACTCGCGCGGCTGCTTCGCTCGATGCCTCATCTCATAAATACCACGTCCCTGAGATGTCCATGTAAGGCTGCCTGGCTGGCTCAGAAGGGGCTGGCCACCATGGGGCCACTGGGCTCTGGGAAGCACAGCTGCCTTACCATGGTGGGGGCAGGCCGCCCAGAGGGTGGCCTCATGGGAACACCCCGTCTTTCAGCTGCGCTCCACACCGTGGTCCTGCTCCTTGTGGACCCAGCCTGTGCTTTCATTGCCAGCCAAGGTCCTGTCCTCTCTGAGCTGCTGTCAAGCTTGGGTCACTGCTGTGACCCTCCCTGATCCTGTCTCCTTGGGGCTGGGAAAGTCACGCCCCAGAGTCCCTGAGCTGCTTCCTTCCTCTCCTTCCTTTCCTTAGGAGGCCTCATGCCTCAGTTCGACTGGCTGGTCTTATTGCCTTCCGGGAAACTGAGGCCATGGGGACACATAGGTCCTCTTCCCAATGATCTCCCTCGGATCCAAGGCACCTCTGGGGGAAACCACAGCCCTTCTGTGGGCCACAGTGTTCTCATTGGAGAAGTGCCTGGGACAGCTCTAGGCCTCACTGACTGAGCTGCCCAGAGGGAAACTTGAGATTTAGGGGTGCATGTGTGTGAGTTGTGTGTGTGTGTGAGTGTGTGGGTATGTGGGTGTCCACAGACTTTAGAACTGCAGCCCTAGAACATTTGTCATGTTACAGGGGAAGAAAGAGACTGAAGTGAGGGCTGTTCCCTGGGACCACCAGGATCCCACAGGACTTTCCAGTGCCTGCGTCTCCATCTTCTCCCTGCAATGTTGCTCCTTTGGGTGTTTCAGATCCCCTCCCTGTCTTTATTTCTTTGTTCTTTCTCTTTCCTGCCTGACTCTTCTGTGTCCCTGTTACTCCCCCTTCTGCTGTGCCCCTCAGGATTCTTTATCGTTCATGTTCCCTCCAGAAGCCTCCCTTGTTCCCCAGGTCTCAGCCCTTCATCCTGATCCATAGCCCAAAGTTCAAGAGTGGTGTGGTGGCTTATGCCTGTAGTCCCAGCACTTTAGGAGGCTGAGTCGGGAGGATCCCTTTAGCCCAGGAGTTCGAGACCAGCCTGGGTAACGTAGCAAGACCCTGTTTCTATATAAAAAAAATTTTTTAACCAAGTCAAACAAAAAAAAAACAAAATTCAAATACCCCGTCCTCTTGACCCCTGGATGGGGGACCCCCTTTCTCTGACTTCACAACTCCCAAGGCTTCCAGAGCCCTCTGTGACTCTGGGACTTGGTGGGGCGGGGGAGGGCTCATGTCCTTCAATCTTCTGTTCCAAGGACACCCCTCCCACCTCAAGGGAGCTGCAGAGGCCCCAGATGCCTGACACTGTGGGAGCATTGCCTGTTTGTATGTGCTGAGAGTCCCCTGTCTCTGAGCCTATAATGAACATGAGTTTTTTTCTCTGAGAGGGACATTTTCCCTGATCTACCCAGTGTCACTGAAAATATTCAGTTCCACGAGTTGGCCAGGAGGGAGGATTGTTTGAGGCCATGGACAGACCCCTGGCTTAGGACTTGAAAGACCTGGGTTCACATTCTGGGTGCTGTCTCAGTGAACTCCAGTCCCCTCGCCTGTCAAATGACCACAGTCATGATGAGATAAGGTGTTGATCACATCCCACTGCTTAGGAGGGGCTCTGTAACCTCCAGCTGCCCAGGCTCTGCCCAGGCACTGAGGACTTGGTGCCTGAGGCAGTACAGTGGGGTGTGTGTTGGCCCAGCTTGGAGGGACTGGTGGTGGATGAACACTGTGCGGGAGGAAGGCTTGTGTTTGGGCCCCCTTCTCAGGATGAATACAGACCTTCCCCTCCTTCCCTGTGTGGATGTCTCTGAGGGGAAACTGAGGCCCACATGGGCCTGGGGCCCCACGAGAGGGGGAAGCTGGCTAGAAGGGAGAGCAGCTGGTTCCTGGCCAGGGCGCCTGTGTTGGTGGTACCACCTTCTGCAGTTCCTCCCAGTTAGTACTGTGGGCATGGAACCCACAGGGGTGAGACACCGAGGCTGGAACGTGCTGAGGTGCCAGGAATGCACCGCAGTGTTATTAGCCAGCAGCTTCTCCCCTTTGGAGTAGCCCCCTGGGGACTATGGCAGACACCTGTCCAACTCTACCTGCCCAGACAGCCCATGGGTACCTGCACCTAGCCGCTGTTGGATGGAGTTCACGAGTGTGCCTGTGTGTGTGCATGTATGTTCGCGGAAGTGTGTGCATGGATCTTTTGTGTGTCTGAGGACCCTTGTGTGCATGTATATGTGTGGGAATGTGCCTGTGTGGGGGCAAGTGTCTGCCAGTGTGGATCTTTGGGTCCTTTACTCATGAGAGTGTGTGAGCAGCATGTGCGTAGGAAGCCCACAGGGGGTCTAGGGAACACAAGGGAAGCAAAGGCCCAAGGAGGCTGGATGGTGGAAGGAGAGGCCAGCAGCATGATGTGTAGGTAGGGCAGGAAGGGCTGCTGGGGCTCTTGATGGTGGGGTCTGTGCCACTCTCCTTGACCGGACTCTCTAAGGCAGCATGATAAAGAGCCCTGAGGCCGGATGACCTGAGTCCAACTACTGCCTTGATCATTCCCTAGCCTTGTGACATTGGGACAAGTGACAACCTCTTCAAAGCTCAGTTTCCTGTTTATCATGGTGAGAATCACAGTACCTGCTTAGTTACCAGGAGGAATAAACCAGATAGAGTACCTGGAGCACCCTAAGAGCTCCACAGATGATAGCTCCATCATCATCGGCTTCATCGCTATCACCATCGTCATCATCAGGATTAGGGTCCACGCTGGCTGCACTGCATCTCACCTTGGCAGTCCCTTTCTGGCTGACATTCCCACGCAGGATGGGGGACTGCAGCACATTCGCTTGCAGCATAGCAACAAGATGGAGACCCAGAGAGGGCATGAGACTGGGCAGGGTCACCAGGGAACCAGAGTAGAGCGATAGGAGTCTAGCTCTGGGCTCCTGCCTCTTTCCACGTGTGGCACTGCCTTGCTCTGCTTAGATGTTTGGGGAGGCAGCATCTTGCCAGGCTGGAGAGGCAAGGAGAGCCTGGTGGGCTTGTTAGCCCAGGCCAGCTTTTGCAGATGGCCCAGGACCATTCTGTTTGAATCTTCTTACAGGACCAGTGTATCCCCTTCTGGCCCTAAATGCTCTCCTGAGTCTTTTGCTTTTGAGCTCCCCTGATCTGACCACAAATTTTGAATCCCATATGGAAAGCAGCTGAAACCCAGGAGAGGGACCCAAGGGGGACAGCTGGCCACCTAGTGTCTCACTCAGCTCCTCACACCTGCTTGGGCCATGCCAGCTCTACCTTCTGCTCCTGGCACAGGCCAGACAGGAGTGGAATTCCTAGGAAGCACTGGCCCCTTTAGAGCTGGACTCCCTCTGCCTGCCAGCATATCCCACGTCCCCTCCTTCGGTCCTCCTAGGCCACCCTGTGGCTCCTCTAGGGTAGCTGACCCAGGGCATCACCAGGATTGTGGAGATGGGAGCGGGCTGTTTGGCGCCTGGGCTCAGTGGGGTGGGTGGGAGTGGGCAAGGCAAGTGGAACTGCCAGGGTCCCCCAGCCAGGGCAGGCTATGATTGGCCTGAATGCTAGCCAGAGACTTGTTTCTCACATCCACCACCAAGTATTTGGAAGAAAAACCCAAAACCCAACAACAACAAAAATAACCACCAGACTTTTCTTTCTTTCTTTCTTTTATATTTTTAATTTGCAGTTAATGGCCGATTGGCTGTACATTATTAAACAGGCAGCTGGAGATTTGCCACGGTAGATTGCTTGAGCCAAGGCTCACAGCCTGAACACAATGTTCCAAGAAAACAGTCACCCATGGGGTACCTAGTGAGGAGCACCCAGAGGGAGGGGCTCTAGCTGTTGCCACTCACTCTCCCACCCCTCCTGCCCCAGCCTCTGTTTGGATCATCTAGTGGAGGGCAGGACTGTGCTGCTCCTGGAGCCCGAGCATCCTTCATCCGGGCTCTGCAGATCCCTCACTGCCCCAGGGGCCCGAGCTGCTCTTTCCCTCCTCGTGGACATTAGAAATGGACGTGAGGCTCTTGCTTCCATCCCCAGATGGCCAGGCCAGCACCTCCCCTCCTGGGGACCAGTGTGATGCAGAGGCCTGAGCACTGGGCTGGGAGCTGGAACCCTGTCTAGGGTTGACGTCGTTGAGCTTCTCCCTATGGTGATTTTGGGACTCCCTACTTGTCCTCCCTGGGCCTCGTTTCCACGTCATTACGAGGAGAGGATTCGGCTGCTCAATTCTAAAGCCTGAACATTTTGTGAGCCTTGATTGGGTGGCCTTGGGGAGGGCTTGGAGTGATTGTTTCCTGGGTTTTGGGGCCCTTCTTGCTCCAACCCTGTTTGCATCCATGAGATAAGGAACCATTTCTCAAGCAAGCCCTGCTGGGAAGGGGTTGTCATCAGCCCCATTCACACTGTTTTAGCCAGTCCCTCAGCCACCTTGAAGCCTACCAGGGTAAAGGTGAAGTGTCCAAGCCATCTGAGTGGGAGAACAAGCTGAGTCTGGAGGTTGGGGACTGCCCTCTTGGTGAAGCCAATGCTGCATTTGGGCCTGCTGCCTTCTGCACTGGGCAGGTTGCTGCTGGCTTGTGTGTTTGTGTCTGTGTGTGTGTGTGTGTGTGTGTGTGTGTGGTGTGGGAGAGTCACCGGTTTGGGAACTGGGCCTTAGTGAACCCTGTCTGCGCCTCTTAGAGGCAATATGACATAGTGGTTAAGAGTACCAACTTGGGAATCAAGTCCTATCACCCCTGCTTATTTGCTGTCTCATTATCATTGACTTTGGACAAGTGGCTTCACCTCTTGAGTCTGAGCTCCCTCAACTGCACAAAGTGGGGTTAGAATAACATCTACTCCCAGGTGTGGGGAGGGGAGGGGAGGGAATGGTGAATGCAGGCACTGGGGCTGTGCCAGGGCTTCTCACATGTTAAGTGCCCATCAGCCGTTGGAATCTAAATGTCTCTCCCTCCAGCCGCATGTTCTTTCCCTTCAGGTCACTCAGTGTGATTTGTGATTTGTGTCGTATGTATGTTCGTGTTTGTTCCTTCAGCGGCTCCCTCTCCTAGATCAAGTGCTCCTTGAGGGCAGGGGCCCATCTGGCTCTGTTCATGTTCAGTCTGGAGGGCCTCACAGGGCCTGGGTCACTGCGGGCACTTAGAAAGTATTTGTGGAATGAAAGGGTGAGTGATAGATGGGACGGAGCCAACTGGAAAAGGATGAGAACCAGAGAAAGAACCACTGAGTACCTGTCATGTGGAAGAGTACAGAAACTGAAAAACCTGGGGACGTCCAGCCTGAGATGCCACCACTGTGGGAGGCTTCCAGTGATTGCATGACTCCGTGTGTGTGTGTGTGTGTGTGTGTGTGTGTGTGTGTGTGTGTGTGTTGAATAAAGCTTTGGGAAGATTTGTTCCCTGAAGCAAAACCAAGGGTTCCAGGAAGCAGGTTTCTCCCAGTGGTGGGAGCCACCTTGAGGATGGAGAGGGAACCCTGAGGGCCTGGGGTGTGCAGGCAGGGGCAGAAGAGCCCCTGTCAGGTCAAGGAGAGCCCTGATATGCCGGAATGTGGTCCAGCCAGGCCCTGAGGCCCTGCTGGCTTGCTGCAGCTGCTGTAGTTAGGAGAGGAGTAGCAAACGTAGCTGATGTCTCTGAACTTCAGTTTCCTCCTCTGTAAAATGGGGTTCATAAAGATCAATACCCAATGAGGTGTTGGCAGGATTAGAATGAGTTAATCCTCACAAAGCTCTAGGAACTGTATGTCAGTTGGGGAACACTCACTAAGTCTGAGCATTATTATGCAGGCAGATATATGAGAGAGAGATGAATCGTAATTCTGGGATGGAGGTGGTGATGGCTTCTTTGAAGAAGGAGAATGTCGGGGGAGCTAACATTTATGGAGAGCTGCTCTGGGCCAGATCTTGCACTCAGTACTCAGAGCAGTGAAATAACTTGCTCGAGGTTACGCAACTTCAGATGTGGTCGGTGCACTTCCAAAGCCTAGGCTCTCTTCTCCACTCCCGGTAGGATGGGGCCAGGTTTCTGTGATTCCCTTCCCCCTGGAGGGATAGCACCCCATTTCAAAGTGGAGCAAGGTGATGATTATTTTCTATAGGAGCGGGTCCCAAGTCCTCGGGAGGGAACTCTCCAGCTCTCTCCAACCCTGAAAGTGCTACATCACTAAAAACTCTAGGGAGCAGAGGAGGGTGCAGCGATGGGGAGATTTTCCCTAGGAGCCCGGGGCAGGGAGGATGGCCATGAGCAGAGCCCTGGAGGATGGACTTAGGGAGAAGGAGTGTGAGGCAAGGGGTAAACTAAAGCAGGGGAGGGGAAGGAAGGTGCTGTGCAGAGGAGTGCAGAGGAGGAAGAGGGCTGTGCAGGTGACAGCAGAGTAGGGAGGGGAACAGAAGAAGGAAGAGAAAAGGAGAGAGAGGAACCAAACTTGGACCTGGGCCAGTGGACAGCTCTGGGCTGTGGGCGAGGATGCCCAGCTTGGGTGGGTCCCCATAGGGCTACTAGATGGTGGCAGGAGGGGAGGCCTAGAGAGTGGGAAGCCAGCTGGCCAGCACCAGGGCCTGCCTGGGACAGCACGTGTGAGCCAAGTGTTCTGCCACCAGCCAGGCCTCCTCACCTCCCCCAGCCCAGCAGCCAGCTTGGCTAAAGGTCAGCTCTCGGGGTGTGGCCAGCACGCTCCCCACTGACCGGGGCCCACAGGCCTGGCCTTGTCAGGATGTTATCCTATTCCTAGCAGCTGCTCCTGGTAGTTTCTGCCTCTTGGCCATTCAAAGGTGAATGGAAATGGCCTTAGGCTTCAAGGAGTTCCCAGATGAAGGGGCAGAGAGACAGAGGAGGCGCACTTGGGCAGTGGCCCTTGCCATGGTTCACTTTCCCAAGACAATTTTTTCAAGGAGTTGATGGTGCTTGCTATGTTCTTTACTATCTGAAACAAAAATTGGACTAGGTTTCTTTAACCTTTCTTTGTGGTTTTTATTCAACAAATATTTACTGAGTGTCTATTGCTGTCCTCCTCTGGATGCTCTTTGGCTTATAGGGTACAGAAAAGAAACTGACATTTCTGATGGTGTCTGGTGGAGTAGAGTAGAATTCTTATCTCCTTTGGTCTAGTGCTATACCTCCATGAATACAGTCAAAAGTGCCTGTGCCTTTTGGGGGCAAGCGTATCCTACTGTTAGCTAAACTGAATTTCTGTTTTCAATAAATTTTAGACCTTTTACTGTATGAGCTATTATTGGTTCAGGTTTTTATGGCTTCAGAACCCTTGTTTTGGACATTACCCCAAGAAAAATAAAATGTTCCCTTGCTAATTCTGGCTCATTTATAAAGTCAGCTTTGCATTTCAGTTCACTTCAGCATCTTAGCTTTTCCTTGTGCTTTTTTTTGTTTTGTTTTTCCTTGGTGTGCTTGGTAAGCCTCCCTTCTAAGTTGTAACCTAAGTTACTGATAAGTATGTTGAACAAGCCAGGGCAGAGGACATAGCCCTTTGGCAAGTCAGGAAATTGACATTGATCTATTCATCAACACCGTTTGCTTGCTGGCTAGGAATCTACTCAGCTTTCTCTCTTGTCTCCAGGAATTTCATCAGGGATCCTGCCAACACCTTCCTGAGATACAGATAGTCTAGGTCTGGGGATTCCCCAGTTATCCGGTCTAGATGCCTCAAAATAATGGGTTTGGGATGGTAGGTGTGATGCTATGGGAACAAGGGCTCCCTGAAGGCATCCAGGCTGATACCAGTGGTCTTTGCAGGGATAGACCCAAGGGAAACCCTGCCCTGGAGGCAGCTAGAGCCCCAGGGTCCTTCCTGCTTTAAAATTGTGCTTCTCAGGGGGAGACAGGGGGTTTGTGTGCAGTACTTTCTGCCAAGGACCAACACCTGCCTAGAAACATGTTACTGGGTATCTGCAAGAGACCTTAAGGCCATCAGATGCAGAGATTGAAGCCAAGAGGGACTGAGACTTTCCTCTGGTCTTCAAGGGTGTTGGAGGCTGAGTTGGGTTGGAAACTGAGGCCTTGACTCCTAGTCTGAGGCTCTTGGTGCTGGACCCAAGTGCTCTTCTGGCTAGAAACAGGCAGGGTGAGAGGATGGAGGGGCTGCCAGTGTGTGCCTTGGGGATAAGCTGTTGGAGGGCCGTTTTCCTCTGACTCTCCTTCCCTTTCCATCCTCTGCCCCGAGACTATGGTACAAATCTGAGTAGGAAGCTGGAATGTGGAAAGGCCAGCACTTCTCCTTCCTGAGGTGGGGGTGTGCAGCGAAGGGCCTGGTGCTGTGCACATTTCTGCACTTTGAGAGAGGATGCAAATGCAAATGCATGCCAATGAGATGTCATAGAGAACACAGCGGTGAGCAGGGAGTGCCCCTACTCCTGCCTCCTTCTGGCCTGAGTTTTAAGGATGATACATAGAAGAAGACCTGACATTAGGAAAGAAAGGCGAGGACGGGAGGCTTCAGGACAGCAGTGTGAATGTGGCTTCTCGGGTCATCTTTGGAGTGAGCCCTAGTGAGGGGGGTCCAATAGGGGGTGATCCTGAGATGGAAGCACCCTGGGAGACAGTCCAAACTTATCCCTAGCTGTAGGGGGGACAGCATGGTCAGAAGAGGGAAGGTGCAGTTCAAATGCACAGACATTGAATGCCTAGAGTGGCCCCCAGGGCCTGGCTCCCTGCGGGGTGTGTTGGGCCTAGCAGGATTCAGAGGCCCAGAATAGCCTCTGCCCCAGGACATCTTGGGAAGAAAGCAGAGCTGTGCCCCAGTGGCCTCTCTCCTTGGGACCTGGGCATGTGGCCCTGCCTTCTTTGTCATGGAGGGGGAAGAAGAGAGTGAGGGCCCAGGGTGCTAGAGGAGGTGACTCCAGTAATTGCCCTAGAAACTAACACTTCCTACCCATCACAGGACGATTTGGGGAATGGACCCCTCCCTGCTGGGAATCTTGTCAGCTTTTAGCCCAGCTCAGAGGAACTTCTCCTTAGTGCTGTAAGAACCTGAGAGTCTGGCCCCTTGAGCGTGGGAGTCGGGTGATGTGGCGCCCTCCGGAGGTGGTGCTGGGACCTGGAATTCCTAGTTGTGTCATATGGTGACATGGTCTTGAGTTGGAAGAGCTAGATTCAAATTCTGTCTCTTTCATTAGCCACTTTGTGCTTTTGCTTAACCTCACTGCTCTAAGCCCATCTTTAAGACTGGGGTGAGAATCATAGCCACTCCCACATTTTCATGGGCATCTGTGTGGAGTGCACATGGGAAAAGCTTTGTGCAGGGCAGGATCTTAAATGTTGATTAAAGTGAAATGAAGGAACAAATGAAGGCATCTCTGGGTTGAATTCCCCTTCCTGTCCCTGCCACTGAGGGGCCCTGGGTGGGGCTGGGGCTGAGAGGCCAGGGAAAACTGGATTCATGAAGCTTGGACCTTGCCCCATCTTTCTCTTGACTTTCTCCTCTCCTTTCTTCTCTGCTTCTCTGTGTCCTTTGTCCCCTTTCTGTCGCGTCCCTTCTCTTCCAGTGGAAGTGCCTAACTCAGCACCTGGCCCCAACACACACAATTCATTGCTCCCTGCTCTCCTCAATGGCCTCTCTGTTGCTCCAGGCTCTGTCCCACCACCCCCAGCTCCATCTCTTTCCTCCTTCTGGGTCTCCGTTTCTGATACCCTCTTTGTCCCATTCTCTCTGCTCCTGGCTCTCCTGCCATCTGTTTCTGCAGCCTCTGTCTACAGCTCACAGGCATCCACTGGGCGCCTGCTCGATGCCAGGCACTGCCATCTCCTCTCTCGGTTCTGCATCTCCTCACCTCTTGCTGTTGTCTTTTCTCCCTCCCCCACCCCTTCAGCCTCCTGCCCTCCCTTACCCCAGTTCCATCGGGCTCCAAGGCTGGTATTATTCAGGTTTATGAGAAACCCCCAGGCCTACCCCTGAAGGGACCAACCACAACTGGAACCAGATGTGCAATCCTGCATTCGGGTGGGAGGGGGGATGTAGAGACAAGGAGAGGGGCATGGGTTGGCTTAAGGAGGTGGGGAGGAGGCTGGGGATGGGAGGTGGAGACACTGGGAACCCTGGTCCTCAGGGGCTTGGAAGGAAGAATTGGGAGGAGGGAGCCAGGGGGCTGAGCAGGCTTGTTCAGAAAGCAATTCTCACTGTGTGTGTGTGTATGTGTGTGTGAGAGAGAGAGTATGTGCGTCTGTGTGTGTGTGTGTGAGAGAGAGAGAGAATGAGAGAGAGAGAGAGAGAGACTGAGATGGTGAAACTGACACTGGGGAGAGCTGAGGATAGATGATGGGCTATGGGCAGCTCTTAGAATTAAGGAGGAAGGCTGCTCTTTTTCTGTGAAATCCTCTAGCTTGTCAACTTCCTTTCTTAAGGTTTCAAGGGACTTGCTGGGTTTATAGTTCTATACCCAGGTGCTGGAGCAGGCAGGCTGTAAAGAAGGGTGATGGTGGGGTAGGGGATGGACAGTGTAACCTCCAAAGTCTCCTGAGAGTGGCTGGAGGAGGGGTCTTCCAGCACCCCTGCCCCCCCGCCTGCCCAATCTGCCACAGACCTTTGTGGGATGTGACTGGGATGTCCTGGGTCCTAGCAAAGCCCGTGTTTCTGCCTGCGATTATATAGCTTCAAATATAAAAGTCTTCATAGGATTATCTTTGGTACAGCTTAGTGCTGTATTAAGCGTTTTAAAATGCCCTTTGATTCAATCATGAACTGAATATCCATCCATCCATCTCTTTATCATTCATTTATTCATTCCACACTTACTGAGAATCTATGTGTCAACCTTGTGCTGGGCACTGGACAAATGAGGAAAGGGGTAGGGAAAGAATGAACGAATCCCTCATCATTCCAAAAATGGGAGCCATAGAAGTGCATCTGACCCACTGCATGTCAGGGCGTTAGTGAGCCACAGAAGTCCCAGGTGTTCAGAGGAGGGGACAGTGCCCGCCAAGTGGTGAGTCTGGAGAAGGATCCAGGGAGGATGGCTTCTGAATTGAGCCCTGAATGCTGACAGGGAGGAGAGAGAATGGTGTATGAGAAAGGCCTGACCATCAAGGTTGGGGGATGGAGGGAGAGAAGGTTGGAAAGGCCGGGATGTTCCACTGCAGAGCTCGGACTGGAAGTGGCAGACAGTGGGGAGCTGGGACCCTTTGATGTCAGTTGGGTTAATATGGATGTGGGTTGGAAGGAAGAGAAGGGGAAGATGGACCATTCTGCTGTTCTAGGTACCTGCTAGTGGGAGGAGTTCTAATTTTATAGCACACTCCCCACATCCACCTCTAGAGAGCTAAAACAGACCCAGGATCCTCCAACTTCCCTCACCTAAGCAGAGCTGACCCAAGCCCCAGAGGGGCCCTTAGTCTGCAGTGGGGGTGGCGGGTAGGGCCAGTGAGTGGGAGACTTGGTTTGAGGCTGGGCCGACGGCTAGTGAGGACTAGGCCAATTGTCCCCATAGTCCCTCTGCTTTCACCATCCTTGCCATTTGTGGACAGCATCCACACTCTCACAGATTGAGGTTGCTGTTGAGGCTGGTGGGTTCTGGATGCTGGAATTTGGGACTCAGAACCCAGACCCTCTTTCCAGCTAGGAGAGGATGAAATCTTGCTCTGGAGGCAGACGATGAGGGGAGCGATGCCTCTATCTCTGCCCTCCCCGTATAAGGTCCCGAGAAGGTGTCCTTCTCTCCCCCATCCCCAAGGGTTTCATTGTCCCTGATTGGGGGCGAGCCAGCCCTCCAAAGTGCTGGCCATCTCCCTGTGGCTCTGGCTCCACATGCTCCAAAATCTTATACCCTCTCAGGGACTCCCCTGTCGTTGTACTTCTGGGGAAAACTGAAGCTTGGGGAAGGGTTTGGCTGAATTAATAAAATTAGTGTGTGTTAGGACTGGAAAAGTTCTTAAAGATCTTTGTGTTGCAGGGGAAACTGAGGCTCAGAGATGCAGGCCACTGGCCCAGCTGGGGAAGAGAAGGAAGGGTCTTTCAACCTCTGGATGTCTGAGTGGTGTTGAGCTCGGCTCTGGAGCCAGCCAGGTTAAGGTGTGAGGTCCTCCACACCGTCCTGCTTGGACTTCCACAAGTCACCTCTGGGCTCCGAGGTCATGATCTTCTGCTGTCATAACCAGGTGATTAGAAGACTAAGTGAGAGTTAATGGTCGTTAGTGCCCAGCGTCTGATAGGTGTGGAGCAAATAACTTTTCTCCTTCCTTTCTAAATAATCCTATCTGCTTCTTCACTTTTATCATTCATATGGTGCTCTAGACTTTTCACATCACTTTCCCCCATTATTTTTATTATGGAAAACTTCACGCATGTACAAAAGTTGCAACGATTATATGGTAAACTCCCTGGATTCTACAATGAACACTTTAATATATTTACTTTATCACATTTCCGTCAATTTCCATCTTTTTTTTTGGTCCATTTCAAAGAGAGTTGAAGCATGTATTTCCTTCACTGGAGCTCAGCTTAAATGACTTTTGAATGTACAGTCACAAATGTCCTAACTCAGCCCAGAGAAAACAGCAGAGATTACTATCTCACATTTGACAGCTAAAAAAAAAAAAAGCAGGTTCAGAAGTGAGATTCCTGGCCTCCAGTCACAAAATGAGTTGGAAACAGCATAGAGCAGAGTGCTGTAGAAAAGCTAAGAGTTGCTATATTATGATTATTATCATCATCACCATCTCAGCAAACATTCTTCTCCACCCAGCAGCCCTTTGGCCATTTCTCTGCACCTGTGTCTTTTCTATGGAGTCTTGATCCCTCCCTGCCCACGTCCCCACCCCTGTCCCCCAAGCCTTCTGGCCCTGTCCCTCCTGTCCCCAGGGAGGCTGCTGGGCCAGTGGCTGAAGGAGGAGCAGCCACATTCCCTGGTGATCTCCTGTCCTAGGTGTCTGTGACCTGCCAGGGCCTGGCCAGAGCCGGCTAGAGTGCAGCCAGCAGAGCACTGCAGGGGTTAAAGGAGGCCATGGCTGGTGGAGGGGGCCCACTGCTGGCTGACTCCGGGAAGGAGGCGGTGCACTGTTGGCCCGCCCCCTGGGCTGGCCTGGGAGGGAACCCGACTAGCAGAGCCCTCTGCTCAGTTGCTCCCAGCAGTGGCCCTGGGACCAGCTCTGCTCCTTGCACCCTGCTCCCTGCCTGGACACAGGCTCACTCGCTGCCTTCTTCTGGGAAACCAGCTTCTTGCCAGCCACAGCTGCTGCCTCCGCCACTGGCCACCGCCCCTGTCCTGGGAGTCCCTTGGCTCAGACACCCACCTCACTTAGTGGCTCCTCTGCAGGAAAGGTGAGTGAATGAGTATGCGTGTGTGATGGTGTACGTGTGTGTGAGTGTGCGTGTGGATTTGTGTGTAGAGGGAAATGAAGCGGGCCAGGGCTGCTGGGCTGTTGATACTGATGCTGTCAAGACCACAGATCAGATTAGGAGAAGGTGAGGTCAGCCTGCCTGGTCCCATGTCTCTGGGTTAGGCAAGCTGTTCAGAGGCCAACCTTGTCAGTCCCCTGTCTTCAGATGTTTCTGTGGTTCTGGCAGGGATGTCTGGGGTGCGGCTTGTCCCTGCTCTGAGACAGCGACCAGTCAGAAGGAGTTTTGTTTGCTGGGGAAGTTGCTGGTGTCAGTGGCTGCTTGGGACTGAGGCCAGCTGGGGAAGTAGGGAGGGACACAGGGACCAAGGGAGGGAGAAGCTTGGGGGTCTCTTCTGCTACTTGCCTGCCCATTGCGGGGGCATGAGTATTTTTTCTTCTTCATCTCTTTCCTTGTCACTCACTTGAGCTGCTATGAGGGCACCTTTCTTCTCCTAGGGGCTCGCTTAGCTCCCTGAGGTCTGACCTTGGTTGCAGGGAGGGGCTGGCAGGCCTGGCAAGGTTAGGGGTCAAAGCACTTTTCCCATCTCCACTCCTCAGTGTGGGCCCTGCTCCCTTGGCCATGGGCACAGTCTGGCAGGAGTGCCCCCTCTGTCCTCTCCAACCATTAGCCCTTACTCCTTCCTCATCCCTCTGGGTAGAAATGGCTAATCCAGGTGGTTAATGAACAGACAGGGGCAGCTGCCTTCCCCTTCTCCTCCTTCTCCCTCCACCCCTCCTCTCCTCTGACTCTGATGCCCTGCTTGCCACCCGTTCCCAGGCTGGAGAATCCATACAGAGCTGACCTCAGTGTCTGTCCCCCAACCCCCAATCCAGGACTTGGGCCAGGACTGCCTGCCCAGATGTTTTAGGCTGGCCACTGTTCTAGAAGAGGAAACTGGGTGGGGGCGATGGGCGGGGGGAACCCGGAGAAGCCTGCTGTGCTCCCAGGCTAGGATCCCTGCAGGGGAGGGGATGGGGTTAGGGGACAGGATAGGTGCTGGGTGGGGAGGAGCTGGAGGAGGAGGGCAGGCAGGCAGGTGGTTGTGGGGTGAGAATAGGTGGAGGACCTGGAAACTGGGGTGCCAGGATCTTTGGAGACAGGGGCTTCTCTTCTGGAAGTACTAGCCACCTCTTCGATGTGGCAGCAGTGGGGAAGGTGTAGGGGGAGCACCCTCTCTTCCCCTCTAAAGCTGCCTGGGGTGGGTGGAGACCATGGTGGCTCAGATGTGACTTCAAGTTGCACCTGCCCCTGACAGCTGATGGCCACTCTGTCTCTCCCACTCCAGGTCTCCCTGGACCTCAGCCCTTGCTACAACTGGGGCACCCCCTGCCTGACACCTCTGGCCCAGGGTTGTGGGCGAGAGTGAGGGAGGATGTGGATTGAGATGGAGAGGTGGGTGGGAGAGCCCCACATGGGATCAGCGCTAGAGACCCAGCCTGGGGTTGGCTTGGACTTTGCTGCTCATGGAGGGAAGGGAGTTGGAGAGGAGTGGGCTGGACCAGGCGGGGGTGGGTCTCAGCCAGTCCGGCTGACCACCAGAGCTGGGAGCCAGCACTGTAACCAGGAGCTGAGGGTTCTTGGCGGTGGAGGAGGCAACCTGGGACCCTCTTCTTCCAGGCGCCTGGCCTTGAGCCCTTCTGGCTCTGCTTCCCCATCCTTCATCCCATGCTTCTTCACACTTCACTTCCTGCAAAGCCCCAGTGAAGAATTTCCCAGGGAGGTGGTGGTGTCCAGGAAGTATAAGCACAGAGAACCTGGTGGCCAGGTGGAGCGGGGCTGGGGTGGGGTGCTTATGGGTTCAGAGAAGATGTTGTTTTGTGGACCAACTTCTGGCCTCTGATGGACTGTGGCTGAAGGCTTGGAGTCTGGGGACACTCATACTCCTGTTTCTACCCAGATAGGAGCAGGAGTCAAGGGGGGCCAGAAAGGACTTTTGTTTAGTCTGAGGAAGAGGAGCCTCAGAGGTGGAATCTCGGCTCATGTGAACGAAGAGCTTCCTAAGGACCCTGGTGGGTCAGCAGGAGGATGGGCTGCCTTGTAAGGTGGAGCACATCTTGTCCTGGGGGGAGTTTAGACAGAGGCTGGACAACGGCTTGGAAGGATTCCTGGGCTGGGATGTGGTTAGAGGCGATGACCTGGATGGTCTCTTGGGATGCTGAGGGCCTGGGATACTTGGAGTCGGGGAATTCTGACACCAGAATGGGGGATCAGGAAGCTGTGTCCTCTGGCCTAGGGCGTGGGCACAGACCACTCGCAGGGGCCCCTCCTTCCTGCCAATGTGTGAGGAACCAAGAGCCTGACGCTCTGCCCTGGCACTGTGCCTCTCCCTCACACCCGTGGCTCAACTGCCTACCAGGTCTGCCACCAGCTGCTTCCTGCAAAGGTTCTGAGGTTCTTCCTATTCCTCCTGGCCCACTCTGCCCCTTGCCTGTGGTGGGCTGCGTGACAGTGTGGAGTCGAGGGGACAGCAAGCACACAGGCTTCACCCCCAACCCCTGCAGTTAGAGCTCATGTTCCCTGTTCCCTGTTGCGGGGCTCTGGTGCCAGTGTGCAAGGACTGGGGTTGGGTGCTGGGATGTTGGGCACCTTGAACCCCTGCTCAGTTTGGCCGCCCCAAAACAGGCCTCCTTATCCAGCCTGGAGATGGCAGACCGAGGGCAGTGCCAAGATCTGAGATGCAGAAAAACTCAGGCGTGGGTCTCATTTGAGCCTCAGTTTCCACGTTTGTAAATAATGCAGGGTTGTCCGGGCAGCGTCAAGTGGGCTTGCGTAACTGGCATGGGGTGAGGGTTGCAAGGCAAGGCAGTTGCTCTCGAGGGCCTCTCAGGAGGGCGAGTTGGGGAGGAGCAGTACCTCTCACAGGCCTTTCCAAACATGCTTTTCCTGAGATGGGCAGTGAGAGGAGAACCAGAGGGGGCTGGGACCAAAGCTTTCCCCAGACCAAACAGGTTTGGGCTTCCCATGATGGAAGTGCCCATGAGTGGTTCCAGGTGGGCTTGAAACCCACCCTGTATTCCATCCTTCCTACACCAGCCAGCCTCCTCCACAGCCCCTCTGTGGATGCCTGTGCCCCCTTTTCTCCTGATGAGAGGGTGACACAGTTGGAGACTGAGATCACCCAGCTCAACCACCGCCTCTGACCCGGGGAGCCCCCTCACAGTCTTGGTTTCATCTGAGAGGGAGGTCCTTTCCGATGTCTAACTTCAGTCCCTCTTCTCTAGTCAGGGACTACATGAGGCTGCTAAATGATGACATTCTTTCCTGGGGTTTGAAAGAGACTCAGTGATGGTGGGAGGGGCATGCAGGGAAGGATCGGGAGACCTGAGTGTGCCATGAGCCTGGGCCACCAGGGCAGGAGCGAGTGTGACAGGCAAAGGCTCTTGGCTGCCAGTGCTTCTGGTTTCTTGGCTTAGTTCTGAAGCCAAAAGCCACTTTGACCCCAGGAAACTGAGGCCCAGTTGAGGGATATGTTTGGAGGTGGAGGGCAGAGGAGATAGGCAGGAAAGCCCTCCCAGTTACCAGCCTCCAAATAAGCAAGTCAGAAGTGGGTGGAGGGAGAGGGTGGTTTCTGGAGATTGGGATTTGGGAGGACTGGCCTAGACTTTGTCCCCATTACAATCCGCCAATGGCCCCTGGCTCAGTAGCTCCCTGGCCAGATGGGTCTTAGCTTTCTAGGGCTATTAGGCTTGCAGAAGTGTGGGCATAAGTGAGCTGGGACAAGGGGGTGGGGATGGCAGGGTGGCAGCTTGGCAGGCTGTGCCCACATTCCCTGGTGCCACTTCCATTATGCAAGGTCACACCGGCCCTTCCCTCTTTCCTTCCCTCCGATGGTCTGGAGCGCTTTCCCATCCGGGAGGTTGCTAGACACTAGAGAGCTCCAGTGCAGCCTCTACCCAGGTTGGTGGACTTGGCCATCTTCCTACTTGCCTCACCTCGCCATCCCTCAAGGGAAGAGGCTTGTCTCTGTGGAGTTCGAGCCCGTGTGGGAGGGGTGGTGGGTGGGCCCGAGCCAGTCCTTGGCGCTACCTCCTCCAGGGCTAGTCTGGGCTGTGCAGTCCCTGCCTTTTTAGGGCTGGAAGCCTGTAGTTCAGTCCTGGAAGCCTATAGTTCAGCCCTGGGTGTGGGAGACAGGAGGGACTGGACCAGCAGGGTGAGGGCCTGGGGAGCTGATGGGGGTGAGGGGTCACAGGAATGGCTGGGGGGAATTCTGGCCCTTTGGCCACTATGGGGTCCCAGACATGGGTCCATTTCCCCCAGGGACCTTCCTCGACCTTCATCTTCTCCCTCAGAGAGACCCAACAGTGTTCTGTGATCCTTGCAAGTTTCCCGTTTGCTCACCTGTCTTCTGGATGGATTACAAGTTCCTTGAGGGCAGGCCTGCACCTCTGGCCTCTCTGGTGATCCTTGCTGTGCTTGGCAGAGTGCTGCTCAACACACAGATGACTGACTAATGGAGGGCAGAGGGGTGAGGGTTTTGATGGGGCCTGGTGAGGATTTGTTAGACTTGGACTGAGAGGTCTGTTTTGAGGCAGAGAATGTGAGTCTGGTGCCAGACTGTTGGGGCTCATCTCATGATGACCTGGTTTACCAGCTGTGTGGTCTCACCTTTGCCTCTTGACCTTGACCAGACCTGGGCAATCAGCTGGTCTCCTCAGTTTCCTCACTGTCAAATGGGATAACATCTGCTTCAAGGTATGGGTGTGAGGATCAAATGATTTAATTTATTTAAAGCACTTTGGGCGGTGTCTGGCACATAGTAGGTACTCAATGAAGGTTAGTTATTATGGTTATTATTGGTGGTGGTGGTGATGGAGTTCTCTCTCTCTTGTCTTGTTGTTCCATCTCTAAGATGAAGAGAATTATGGGACCAGAGAGTGGAGAAGATGCTGGTGTCATTTTCCCTTAAGAGGTCCTAGCATCAGATCTCAGGGCAGAATCTTCTCTGCTCCCATTCTGTCTCTCTTTCTCTGCAATTAGAGGGCAGGCAGGGAGCTGAGGGGCCCTCTGGAGGTCTTGTCTGTTCAGGGAGCCCATGCAGATCTGTGTTTACGGAGGACTCTGAGAAAGTTGCCATCACTGTAAACAAGATGCATTATTATAAACCAGCCCGAGCTCCCCTTCTTGGATCCCATCCCATGCCTTGATGAGAGTCACAGAATCGGAGACTCCCAGGCTGAGCAAGGACCTAGCCTGGCCTCCAGGAAGCCTGCCTGGACCATGGGCTACACCCATAGAGGTGGCATCTACATTTTAAAGTAGGATCCCCAAATAACTGCTTCAAATTATTGTGTCTTATGCCCTCTAGGTTCCCCCAAAATCGAACTGGCATTCCTCTTGTTGCAACTTTAGTTCAGTCTCTTGTTGGTAGCACGTAGGGGAGAACCATGTCCACTCCTCCTGCATGCCATATAAGCTGAGAGCTTTGAAGCCGTGCAAGGGTAGGGCTCCTGGCCATAGTCCCTCTCCATCCCAGGCCTCTGCCCTCTCTGGGGTCTCCTGCTTTCCGGTGCCACTGACATTCCTCATTAGCAGGGGTCAGCCCTCAAGGCCTGCCAATCTATATTCTCCACCCAACCCGGTTCCCACCCAGGGAGGCTGGGGTTGCTCTGGGTCGGGGGTGAACTCCATTTCCGGACCCCTGGCCCACCCAGTTGCAGCTGCAAAAGGCATTAAGCTTTTTTTTGGAGAAAGAATGGGCTTGGGTTGATGATGATGACAGCTGGGGAGCGTTCCTGAGCTCAGCCCGGCCCTATCTTGCTTTCCTTCCTTGGCCCCTGCTCACCTCTGCCCAATTTCTAGGCCATTGCTCGTGTAGAGGTGGGCCTCACCTTTGCCCCTTGACCTTGACCAGACCTGGGCAATCAGCTGGTCTCCAGCCACCCTGTATGGGAGCAGTTTGTGGGTTCAATGCTGAGCTTGGTGCTGGGGTAGGTGGTAGGGGTGGGGAAGAGGGCTTCAGGGGAAGCCGAAGAGAGGGGCTTCACCCTGGGGTCCATCTGGGTGGGAGAGCAGTGTTCCTCAAGTGAGCAGATCTGAGTCTAGGCCTGACTCTTTCCCTAGCCTCTGGAGGAGTCCCGCCTGAGTCCCTTCTCTCGCTGGGCCTCAGTGCTCTCACCTGTAAATGAAGGCCTGAAGAGGTGCAGGGGTGGGGGGTCTGTAAGTCCGTCTCCCCGGGGCCTCCGCTGGGCGTCCCCCAGTCCCAACGCTGTGGAACTTCACCTTGGATTGACCTTGCTTCCCTCCCCGCCCCGCCCCCACCTCTGGCAGTCGCTGGCAGGAAGTCCTGCTGATTAGGGCCCTAATCACCGGCTGAGACTTCCAGAAATGGCAGAGCTGGTTGAGCGAGAGGGGCCGCCAAGCCAGGAAGGGGGGGCTGGCATGGGGACAAGCCTCCACCCAGGGATATGAGCTGGGGTTTGGGCTATGATTTGGGGGTGGCAGAGATGGGCCGGCCCCAGGGGTCGGCTCCTTGGGTCTGGGGCGGTGCCGGTGGACCCTCTGTGGACGCTGTGCGGCAGCAGCTGAGTCCAGCGGGGCACATGGGGCCGCTGGATTGTTCACTTTAAAAGCCTTTGAGGGCATCCACCCTGTGCCAGTCAAGGTGCTGGGTATGAGGCAGGAAAGACCGGGAGACACGATCTAGTCGGGAGACTAGGGGAGTAGACAGAGTGTTGCTGCAAAACGCAGGGGGAACGTCAAGCAGGAGGCAGCTCACGTGAGCTGGCAGAGAGGAGGAAGCTTTGGAGAAGAGGTGCCATTTGAGATGGATTTTGAAGTTTGGGAAGGAGTTTTGCAGGGAGGAAAGGGGGCAAAAACTTCTTCAGGCACAGGGGAAGGCATGCACAGAGGCCCAGTGGCATGCAGGTAAGGAGCAGTAACAAGCGTGGGTCTCCCTCCCAGCTCTGCTACATGGGTCTGAGCCTTAGTGTTTGCATCTGTAAAATGGGGTTCATATTTCCAACCTTGTAGTGCTAGTGTGGATATGAAATGAGATGCTATTTGTAGAGTTCTCAGCCCGGTGCCTGGCATGGAGCAAACTCACAGTATATGGAGGCTTAAAATGGCACGTGTGGGAAAGGATGGCTTTGGGGAGAGCCTGAAAGTGTTGCTTGGGGCCCAAGACCGGGGTGGGGGATATTCTGAGCCAGGTTAAAGAAGGGAGCGGTGGGGGTTTTAATATAGGGAAGACTTGATGAGACTGTGATTTAGGAAAGGCAACTGGGCCACTGTGATGGCTGTACTGGGCAGGGGAGTCCTAGGGACAGGCCTCAAGCCAGGGCCTGGGTTCCTGGAATCCTATGTTCAAATTCCTCAGCCCTGGGGCTGGAAAATCCTCTCCCAAGTCACTTCATCTCCCTGATCCCTCTGGGCTTCCTTCCAGCATACCGTCCACCCCTCCTGGATTGGGAGGCCAAGGAGGCCCTGGAATCTCCTTCCTGGGAGATCTTTCAGGCCAGGAGAGAGCCATCCTTGGCAAGTCTTCACACGCAACCCTGGGATGGATGAACTGCAGCAGGCAGGAGTGAGGGTAGACTGTAGGCAGCTTATATTTCTAAGGCACCGAGAGGATCCTTTTGGAGGCCTCCTTTACCATCTGGCCTGGAACACAGTAGCCCCTCACTGTTTGTTGAATGAGTGAATGAATGAATGAATGAATGAACAGCAGTGTTCCCTGGTCAGGGTGGAGGAGCCTGTTTGCTTGGAGACAGCCATGCCCAGCCTGGCTCTACATGGCCTGGTGAGTGCAGAGAGTGGTTGCCTGTCCAGAGCTAGATGGGATGTTGAGTGTCTCAAAGGCCAGGTGCCTGGCATGTTGCAGATGTTCAGGGACTGTGTGTTGATGGAGAGGGAATTTCAGCAGCATTTATTTCCTAGAGCAATGACCTCTCATGAGGCAGCGTGATGTGGGGGTCAACTTCACAGACTCTGCATCCACATGGTCTGCATGTGAATCCTGACCCCACCTCTTGCAGGCTCTGTGACCATGAACAACTTACCTGACCTGCCAGTGCTTCCCTTTGCTCACCTGTAAAATGCAGGAAGCAAATAGAACGGGGTCTGGCACGCAGGATGTTCTGCATAAACCTTGGTGATTGTCATTGCTGTTTTTGTTATTGTTATTACTATTACTGGTGCAGTGGGAGAGAATGGGGCTGGTGCAGGAGTTTCTTGGCTGGGATGAGTGCAACTGCCCAGAGTGGGAGGGGAGAGCACAAGAGATAGATGAGGCTCCTATGGAGGCTTAGAAGGAATTCAGTGGCTCACAAACGGCTTCCACCACCACACATGTGGCTGCCTCTGCTGTGGCCGGCTGAGCTGAGCCAAGCGTGGGAGCGGAGGCAGTGGTCAGGCCTGGATTCCAGGCTGGAGCCCTGGGAGAGCAGGGGCGAGCCAGGGTGAGGGATGGGGCCTGGGGGAGGAGAGGTGATTAGAGAGGAGGCCAGGACTCTCCCAAGTTCCCAGCTGGGACCCTAAGAATTCCTCCCATCATCTCCTGCCAGAGGGCCTGGCCCTTGAGCTCCAGAGCCTCCGGGGGCCTGCAGTCCATCTCCCTGCCTCCTGGGCAGATTGCTCTGAGTAGGTGGCCTGGAGTCCAGTGCCCCTTCACTGTTGGAAAGTGATTCCTCCCCAGTAACCACTGTCTGATTGCAACTCCTTCCTCCCCCTCCTCACCTTGCCTTCAGATCTCCTGTCTTCAGTGTTGCTTTGCAACAGGAGTGTGAGAGAGTCAACTTCAGGGGCCTGCTCTGACTTGGGGCAGAGAGAGAGGTCTGTGTAGTGCCACAGAAGGACCCATGGCAGGGGTGTCAGGTGGCCTGCTAGTCCCTCTTGGCACTGTGAGACTTTAGGCAAATTGCTTCCACTTTTTGGGCTTTGGTTTCCTCAATTGCAAAATGAGAAGTTCGAGTTAGGGGCGTTCTGTCTTTTCAGCAGTGCTGAAATTCTGCAAGTCCACGAATCTTTCTGAACAGAGAGGCTCCTAGTTTTGGGGCCTTTGGCAGAGCTGTCCAGCGTGGAGGTAGGATCCTGTCGGCTCTTCAGGCATCTGCTGGGATGCCAACTGAAATGCTGGGGAGGTCCTTCCAGCACTGGAATTGGAACGTTCTTTGCCCAGTGACCACTCCTCCAGGCAGCTTGGTTTCTCAGAACAGAGCAGAGGGCAACAGCTGTCAGGGTTGGACTGGCCAGAATCTCCTGTCTGTGTCCCAGTGACTCAGGTGGGGATACACTTGGCAGGATTGGAGCCAATGAAGCGAGGGAGGGGACTGGGGAAGATCTGCTGCCCCACTTGGCCACCCAAAGGGAACAGAGTGGGAGGAAGTGATGTGATGGGGACGTGGGTGCAGAGGCAAAGTGAGTAACAGTTGTGAGTAATGGCTCAGTGTCTCCACTGGGTAGGTGGCTCCTAGACTGCACAGAGCTGTCTGGGGCTCCGGAAATTCTCCCCGAAGGCCCAGCCACTGAATCACAGCAGCCTGAGTTCCTCCCTCCCTGTGCTTCTTAGGAGCTGGAGGTCCCGGCCAGCAGGGTGCCATACCTCATCCCCTCTGCCTCTCTGTGCTTCTCTGGATCAGCCCCTCCCATCACCTATGCCTTCATACTCCCTTGGCCCCATCGCTGCTCTGTCTTGTCTTCTAAGCATCCAGGTGACTTGCCTTGCCTCAAGGAGTGTAGAATTTGCAGTCTGGCTGTCCTGGGTTTGAGTCCCAGCTCAACCACTCATCACTGTGTGACCTTTGCCAACACATTTCTCTGCTGTAAGGTTCAGTAGCCTCATATGTAAGGTTCAGTAGCCTCATATGTAAGGTTCAGTAGCCTCACATGTAAGGTTCAGTAGCCTCACATGTGAACAGAGGCTACTGCTTGTTGAATCTCTTGTTGGAAGGATTAAATGGGATAACCTGTCTGAAGTACACGTTCCTTGTATGTGTTCACATAATATGGTTGTCCTAAGCCTTAAACTCTGTTTTGTCCCTTCTCACCACCTCTGTTCCTAAAATTCCAGCTTCCTGTGCTTCCACCCCATAATGTTGAGGCTGCATATCCTCCTATCTACTCCACCCTGTTGTTTGTGCACCTGCTCTTCCATTTCTGACACCTCCCACCCAACTTCTGCCCGTGTGCCTTATCCCTTCACCTGCTGTTCTAGAAGGATGGGCGGGGCTCAGATGGGACAGGCAAGTGTGAGGGGAATTTGCTGCTTGCCTCGGCTGCGGTGGGCACTTTGAAAGGAGCTCAGAGGTCTGGGTGTGCTTCAGGGGCCCTGGGCTGCTCTTGTACCCCCAATCTCTGCTGGCTCATGCTCCCCCTGCCCCAGTCTGTACATAGGGACTCCTTTTCCCTTCTGGCTTCCTGGAATTAGCTGTGCTTGGGGCCATACAGAGTGCCCCTGCCAGTGGATGTGTTGGCAGTGCTGATGTGTTTCTGTTTGCGTGGCTCTACTTGGGGTGGGGCCCAAGCACCAGGGGGTGACTTTGCATCTGGGTCTGGCAGTGGTCACGCGTGTGCACTGTGTGTGCCTTGGGCTGTTTTGAGCTGTGTGTATGCAGGGCTGCCGTGTCTAGGTCACCGGGTCTTTAGCTGATGCCAGCTTTGTTTTCTGTCCATTTAAAATCTCTCAGTATTTTCCGAGCCACAGAGAGCCAGGTCTTCTTCTGCCCCTCCATTTGCCCTCCTCCTTCCCCTCCAGACCTGGTTTCAGATACGTGTATCTTTGAGGTCTGCCTGGGAGCAAGGAAGCATTACCAAGGGTGGATATGCGTCAAATGGAGCCAAACAATGCTGGTGACAGCCAGGCCTACTCTGGCCTTCAGTGCTGGCTGTGTGTCAAGTCTCTGCTGCCTGATAATTGGAAGTGAGAGGGGGCTTCCTGCCACTCGTCCCCAGATGGATTTCAAGGAGCAACAGAGAGCGGGGCTGCTTTGCCCTCGGGACTTTCTGTTTCCGGGGCCTCCTGGTGCAGACTTGTCCATCAGAGCAGATGGGGTTCCAGAACACCAGCCGCTGATGTGCACTAACCGTGTAGAACAATTGCACTGCCTCCTGTCGCTGCCATCTAGGGGCTAGGAGTTTTCCACCTGGGTGAATTTTCAGATAACTGAAGCTTATGCATGGAAGAATTCAGAGCTCAGGAAAAACAGTGGATTTTTTTGATGGAAAGTTCTCGCATCGTACAGTATCCCACTCTTTGACTTTGACAATAGATGGGATCTTAAAAATCAGCTCCTTCCTCTCCCTCTATTGTTTCTCAGTTTCGTCTTCTATAAAATGGGGATAGGAATAGGACCTATTTCACAGGGGTGAGGTGAGGATTAAGTGCTCTGAGATGCGTAAGATGCTTAGAACTGAGCCCGGTGCATAGAATTTACTGGTCTGTAAATGAGGATGCTGAGCTGCAGAGAATGCCATTAATCACCTCCAGGCTAACACAGAAGGGAACTAACATCTCCTAAGCATATTCCAGACATTTTTACTTATGGCACCTAAGTCAACTTTATTGAGTACTTCCAGCCACTCTGCAAAGAGGATCTCACCCCCATTTTACAGAGGGGCAGACTGAGACTCAGGGAGGTTAAATAAGATCTCAATAGCTAGTCTGTAGCAAAACTGGCATTTGAGCCCATGCCTGACTCCCAGTCCAGGTTTCTTTCTATCCCTCCTCTTACCCTGTAGTTGGAAACTCCTGGCTTCTTAGTGTGTTGACGAATCTGGAAATGAGGACCCACAGACAGAAGGAGTTACGATCTCATAGAGCTGAATCTGCTCCCAGGTACCAGGTTTGGGCTTAGTGCAAAGCTGTCTGGAGTCAGGCGATGAGAAAAAATGACCTCTGTGGATGTCCAGGGAACATAAGGCCATAGACCAGCTTTGAGAATGTGGGATTTTTTTCCTAAATAATATGTGGTTGGGTTGCTTTCCACTCTGTTCCTCCCTTTGGCCAGCCTTAACCTCTTAAAAGGAGACATAGGTAGACATCAGAAAGGATTTCCTGATTGTCCACCATATAGGGCTGTGATACAGGCAGCGTAGGGAACCCGAAGAGTCAAAAATTTAAGGCACATCTTCAAATCTGAGATGTCTTGTTTTAAAAAACATGTTAACATTTCTGAAATTGGAATGCACCTTAGGATTGATGTGTACAATTCAAGTGGCCTTCCCCCTCCTCAAAAACTGTTATTCAGTTGATGATGCTACACACAATCAACAGCATCCTTGAAATTAGGAAACTGGGAGGTGAACACCTGTGGTTTGCAAGTAACTGCACAGGTGTTGAAAGGGGAGAGGTCTCTACGCCCTTGTCCTGGCTGGCAAACAGACGATGGCCTAGCTTCAGAAGACAGGCGTTGATGTCTGTGTGGGTCTCTGATGTCTGTGTGGGTTTGAGTGTGGCCCCAGCCCCAGAATTCTCTATTTTGGGCCTGACTTAGCCCCACACAGTCTGCTTTCACACATCTCCGTGGTGGTTGGCATGGTCCTCAGCACTGCCTGAGACCTTTGGCTCCTTGGGTTTTCCCATTGCTCTTAGGTTTTTTTCCCATGCACCCTTCCTGCCTTACTGTTCTAGCACAGCTAAGGTCAAAGACTTTTGTCCCTTCAAGTTTCCATCTAGAAACAGAAACCCTTGGTGGAAAGTGAGGGGGTGGGGTGGGCAGCCTCCCTCTGGGTGGAAAAACAGATGGACTTGAATCCCAGTGAAATCCTAGCCCTCTTCATACCTCCATTATAGCATTACTGGGGCTGTTTTATAATTCTCTGTTTACATGCCTGTCTCCCCCGCCGGGCCACAAGTTTCCTTTCCGGGCGGGGCCATTCTCATTCATCTGTCTCCAGAGCTGGGAGCCTGGCATGGAGGGGCACTCAGTGGGCATTGTTGAGTGAACACGTGGTCTCACTCCCCATGCCTGTCACCTCCTCTCACACAAGTCCCACTAGAACCACGACCACAGACCACAGCCCTTTCCTTGAGCAGCTCTTCTAGGAACTTCCTAGAAGCTCTGTTCTCTGTGCTGCTGGCCCTGTCCCCCAGCCTCCCTGCTTCAGAATAGGCCGGGGAGAAAGGATGGGGTTTTCCTGCTCTTTGGGTTGCTGGAGAAGGCAGCTCTGAAGTCTGCATTCCATATTGCCTGTTCACACCTCCTCTTCTAGCATGGCGGCTGACTTACCCCCAGTCCTCCGGCAGCGTGCCTCAGCAGCTCTGACTGCCCCACTTTCCTGCCCCTCCATCTTCTTATGTTTCTGGGAGCCGCTCTTTAACCTCTCTCCTCTGCTCCCTGCCCAGCTCAGAGCCTCTTCCAGGCCGGACTCTCGGGCTCCAGCCCCACCCCTCACCCATGCCTTCTCACTGGCTCTGGGGGCATGAAGCCACTTCAGGGCCCTGGACATTGGCCTCAGCCTGGCCCTCTAGGTCATGTGCAGTGTGGCATTAGCTGCCTCTCTGACCTCCTTTCTCCATTTGGCCAAGTGTACCCTGGGCACAGCTAACTGGTCTCTTTGTGTTCTCTGACCCCTGGCATCTCTCCTCCCTACCCACCTCAAAGGCCATGTTCTCCATGAAACTTTCTGTGATTCCCGACTGGGCAAGGTGGTGTGGTCCTGGGCAGATATGAGACTTTGGACACAGCCACTGCAGAACTTGGTTCAATATCCGTTATTTACTGGTTATGTAACCTTAGGCTGAGAATGCAACCTCTTAGTGCCTCATTTCCTCATCTGTAAAATGGGCTGATAGCCCCTAGCTCAGAGTGCACCATATTGAATGAAAGCGGACCCGAACGTGGTTTTCTCTGGCCAGAGCAAGGGCTTTGAGGTGGAGAGGTGAGAAATGGGCATGGAGAGGGAGGTACAGCCAGGTCCCGAAGGGCCTGATGGCCATATTAGGACATTTGGACTTTCTCCCGTGAGCTGAGAGCGATGCAAGGACTTTAGGCAGAGAAGCGACACTGCTGGATGTGCATTTTAGAAATAGCTCCCTGGCTGCCAAGTGGAGAATAGGGTGGAGGGGACAAGGCTGAGGGCAGGAAGACCAGTGTTGAAGGCTGTTGCAATCATCTCTATGATTAATAGGACCTGGGAAGGGGTGTATGTGGCTCAGAGAGGTATTTAGGAGGAGGAATTGCCTAGGCTTGGTGGAAGGGAGGGGAAAGAATGAAGGAGGATACTCGGGCTTCTGGCTTGAACAACTTTGGTGGCCAGGGTGGGTGGGGGGTGCAGGGCTGAGGGAGGGGTGATGGGTGGAGCTGGGGGTGGTGGCTGGGGTTGTCAGTGCCATGCAGGAAGGCCAGGATGTGGCCGAGTGTGGGCAGGATCGTGAATCCAGGATGCTGACGGGTCATGCCCTGGGCCCCTCCATGCCCTCTGACCCCTGCTGGTGCTTTTCTGTGGCCCTGCCTGGCCTGGCCTTTTGTCCTGGCTATTGCGGGGACCCTCTCACCCAGTCCTGGCAGGCTTGTGCTCTCTTGTGCTCCCTGGGTCTGGTACACAGTAGGTACTCAGTGCAGCTTTGCTGAACCCCACGTCTCTGACCCCCATGCTCATCCGCACATGCTCCTAAGAAGTCCAGCCTAGCGTGCAGCCTCACCTCTCCCAGCTTCCCTGATTCGGGGTGTGGGTGAGTGTGGCCCCTGAGCCGGGGCCCTCGAGATCCCTGCTTGGGTTGTCTGGAGGCAAATCTTCAGAGAAGATTCCCTGCATTCACCTGGGGTGGGTCCATCTGAATGCCATGGTGTCATGCCTTCGTCCAGACTGGCTTGGGAGGGGCTAGCTTCAGTGGGTGGGAGGCCCATGGGTCCCACAGCTTGACCTGCTGGTCCCCCTGAGTTCCCCTTGCTGTTGTCAGCTTCTGACTGAAGCTGCCCGGAGCTCCACATTCCACAGGCTCCTGAAGGGCCAGGCACACCTGCTTTTCCCTGCCTCGTTCAGGTATGGTTGTTGAGTGGCCTTTATGTGTGGGCCTGACAGCTGCTCTGTGTGTGGGTGTGGTTAGAGGTGGGGAGGTTCTTGTCTGAAGAGGAACTTCTCTGTCTGGAGAGCCCATCTCGAGTGACTTGCAGGATAGAGAGCCTAGCGATGGGCTGGGGGGGTCAATGAGTGGGGCCAGGAAATAGGATCCTGAGACAAGAAGAGGAAATGGAGGAGGAAGCAGTGGGCAGCTGCAGCTTTGGGGACAGGTTGATGAGGCCAATGATCTAAGAGGAGTTCGGCTCAGGAGGATTTGGGGAGGGGTGGGGCCTGGGGCCTTGGGGACAGGGCTGAGTCAGCCCCCTGGGACTCTTCTGTGTCCTGTCTGCTGCGGGTTCTGGGTCCCAGCCTGTTCTGGGTTTGGGGAAAGGGCCAGGCCCGCTCCCTGTTCCCACTGTCTTTGGAGGGACACTCAGGGCTTGGGCGTGTGTGCCCTGGCTTGGTGTCGCTGGGAACAGGCCCCTTCTTGCCTCCAGGAACTTGATGCGCTTTGTTTCCTGGTCCAAACAGAACTCTATATAAGGGAAGGAAACAGCCTTGCAGGCCGGGGAGCCTGAAGAGGCTGGAGCAAGCCCCGGTGAAGGCCAGCAGCCTGGTGGGGAGGGCACAGGCCTGGGGAGGAAACGGGCCGGGGCAGTGGCCACCTTCTCTCCAGGATCCCTCCTTCTGAGGGCCTGAGGCTCAGCCTGGGAGACCAGTGTCTTTGAGCTGTGCTGGGACCCTTGAGACCTCTGGCCCTTCCAGGCAAGCCTGGTAATCTTGTCCCCATGCCCTCCCTCCATGGCCCTGGCATTCTTGCAGCTCCTTGTCTATTGAGCATCCTCAAGTCCTGAAGGAGGCCTGCCTCCCTCCTGGCTGTCAGACCAACAACTGGCCTTCTCCCCTGGGCCTCCCAGCTTGCCTTACCGGGTTGGAGGGGCTGTCTGGGGCCTTCCTGAGTTCCAGTGGACTCATGGTGTGAGCCCTGTCCACAGATGGGGGGTCACCTGACTATTTCCTCATCACTGGGGCCTTCTGAGATCATTGTCTGGATTTTTCTGGACCCCTCTAGTATTGTCTCAGAGGCCAGGGCTCAGAAGCTGCCTGCCTCCTGGCCACAGGTTCCTGGGGCAGGGCCCAGAGGGTGAACTGCAGGCAGAGCTGTGGGCATGTCAGGTCTGTCTGCTCTAAGAGTGGGTAGTGGCACCCTCCCATGCTCTGGGTGAGGAAGAGAAGTCAAGGATGGGGATGGGGGTCACTGCAAATATGTGTTTTGTTGGGGTGGAGATGGCCCCTGGGTTTCAGGGTGCCTGATGGCCTCTTGTCTCTGGGTTATAGGGTCCTCTTCTCCCCCACTTTCTCCTTCCCCTTGTTGTTATTAGTGATGTGACTGTACATCCTTGCTTGCCTTAAATTTCCACCCGTCACCTCCCCCAGACCCTACTCCTGGACATCTTTATCTGGAGCATAGTTTCAGCCTGGTCCTTCTCCTACTCAAGTGCCTTCAGTGGCTCCCCAGTGCCAATGGCTAAAATTTAACTCCTTCACTGGGCATTCAAGGTTGCCCATGGTCAAGCCTAGAAAGACAGTTATGTCATCCTTCTTCTCTTCATCCCTTCCAATGCCTGCTTCAATGCCCCTCTTCCTTTCCTTCACCCATCCTGTGTCCCAGCCAAAGGGGGCTTCTAGCGGTTCTTTCAACACACCAAGCTTTCCCACCTCCGTGCCTTTTTTATGTGTTATTCCTACCCGCAAATGTCGTTTCCCCATCTCCACCTTTTAAAACTGTATCCACTCACCAAGTGAGCATCAGGCTCTGAGACAGGCATGGGGACTTCTCAATGGAAATGATCCATGTGCTGCCTCCTCTCGGAGCTTTCAGGGGTAGTGGGTGAGACACACAGTGGACAAACAGAAGCAATGCATCCTCCATGCCAGGCTCAGTTGTCCTTGCTTCATGGAGCCTGCCTGGATCCCAGACTTGTCTCTGTGATCCCGCAGCCCTGGCACCTCTGCCACAGCATGGGCCCTGTCCCACTGTAGAGGCAGCATGACAGGTGGGGCAAGGCAGGTGTTTGAGTCCGGCAGACCCAGGTGACAGCCCTGATACTGTCCTTTGGAAGCTGTGCCTTCTCGGGTCTGGCAGAATGGTTGAGAGGACTGCCTGAGACCCTGGAGGATGGGGATGCTAATGCCTGCCTCGTGGGTGGTTGTGAGGAGTGAAGTGATGCATACACAAAAGCTCAGAACAGTGCCTGGCATGCAGAGATCTTAGCAACGAACACTGCTGTTTCCGCCACAGTGACTACCACTAGTTATTCCACTTGGGGCAAATTGCTTAACTTCTCCAAGCCCATTTACCTGAAAAACTTGTCAAGAAAATCACAAAAAATAAGACATGTAAAACACCCAGCTCAGAGACACACAGTGGGTACTCTACAAACCCCAGTTTCCTTCCCTCCCATGTGCCTTTTGGGGCAGGGATGTGAGGTAGATGTCAGCAACCCAGGTGTCCATGGATGGATGAATGGGAAAACACGAGGTGGTGTAATCTATACAATGGAACAGTATTCAGCCTTAAAAAGAAGGAAGTTCTCGTACATGCTACAACATGAATGACTCTTGAAAATATGATGCTAAGGGTATTAGTCTGCTTGGGCTGCCATAACAAAATACCATACGCCGGGTGACTTAAACAATAGAAATGAATTTTCTTATGGTTCTGGAGGCTGGAATCCAGAGGCTGAGATCTAGGTATCAGCAGGGTTGGTTTCTCCTGAGACCTCTCTTCTTGGCTTGGAGATGCCACCTTCTCCTTGTGCCTTCACACGGTCTTCCCTGGTATATTTCTGTGCCCTCATTTCCTCCACTTATAAGGACACCAGTCAGATTGGATTAGGGTCTCATTTTAACTTAGTTACCTCATTAAAGACCCTGTCTCCAAATACAGTCACATTCTGAGGTTGCTGAGGGTTAGGACTTTGATACATGAAGGAGGACATAGAATTCAGCTTCTAACACTAAGTAAGTCAGATATCAAAGGGCAAATATTGTATGATTACTCTTATAGGAAGTACCTAGAACAGGCAAATTCATAAAGAAAGAGAGTAGATTAGAGGTTACCAGGGGTTTGGGGAAGGGGAAATGAGGGCTAATGAGTGTAAGGATGTTTGGGATGATGAAAAGATTCTAGAAATGGATAATGGTAATGGTTGTACATTACCGTGAATGTTCTTAATGCCACCGAATATATTTAGAAATAGTTAAAATAGTAAAGGTTATGTTATGTGCATTTCACCACAGTAAAGAAAAAGGGACTAGCAGGAGATGGTGGGGCGGACCCCTTTTCCACTCAGTCTTATATGAAATGCTGAATTCCCAGATGCACGTGGGTCTTGTTGAAGCTGGGGGCAAGGCTGTCCTCTTCAGTCCCAGGGGCCAGGTGAGTGTGAGTGTGTGTGGAGGGCCCCTTTGGAGGGCTGGGCAAGCTTAGGAGTTTGGGATTTTACATAACTAAGGCTGAGACGTTGGCTTTTTCTTGAGGGCCTGGGGACAGGAGTGTCACCCAGTTGGAGCCCTGGTCCTGCCACTTGCAGGGTTGGGAGGTGAGAGGGGCAGTGCTAGGCAGATGCCTGGGTTTTCTCTTGATCTGCAAAGCGCAGTGCCTGGAGTCCACAGACCAAGATTCCACCTGCAGATGACCTCCTCCCGTGGGAGCCGAGCATAGTTCCAAAAGACACAATCCTGAATGTCATAATCCCAAATGTTAAAATCCCAAAAATATAATTTTGGAAAAAATAACAAAAATTCTTTAAATGATGTTTATTTACATTTTAAAAGGGGTTTGTTTGAGAAACATGTAAAAACACGACAGAACATTTCATAGGCCATTTTACACAATAAAATAGGCAATAATAACACTTATATTTTTGCAAGCATAAACACTCAGGTGTTTAATGATAGTCACATTGATATAACAGTTATGAGCAGATGAACTATATTCATAAATAAATAAGCAAAAGGGAAATGTATAAGCACATATTGCTGTGGTTGGTCATTGTGTACCCCCAGCTGTATAACTGCCATCACCTGAAATACCATGATGGACAACCTAAGTCTTGTGATGAGACTGATCAAAAACCTCAATGGGTTACCACTGCATAACCACTGCACCAGACACCCAAAGGGCCAAGATCTCAAGAAATTTTACCTTTCACAAATGCAGATGTAGTGGGATTATGATCTAAACTCCTTCCCAGCTGATAACCTGAGCAAACATCGTGACCTTGTGGAGCTTCTGTTTCTCCACATGTGAAATGGGAGCAATATTGCTGACTCTGTGGGCTTGGAGGGTCTCAGAGAGATCAGGTGTATGACAAAATTAGCCCCAGTGCCTGGCGCATAGTACGTACTTAACAAATAGCAGTGATTGTTACCACAAGTGACCCCAGGTGCCTCCCTTCTTCAGGCCTTGAATCACTTTCATTCCTTCAACAGACATTTAGTGTGTACCTACTATGTGCTGGCTCTGTGCTGGACTAGTTTGGTGGATAAGATGTGCTTCCTGCCCTCGTGACACTTGTGTTCTAGAGGGGGAAACAGATTATAGACAAGGAAGCACACACACCTATAATTACAAATTGTAATAAGGTCTGTGAAGGAAGAGATATGAGTGTGGGAGAGAGAATATTGTGTGGGTGTGTGTGTGTGAGAGAGAGAGAGAGAGAGAGAAACATAAGGGAATTAGGGAGGGTCTCTGGGGTGGTGACATTTAAGCCAAAGCTAGAAGGACAGGAAGGACACAGCTATGCAGACAGCTGGAGGAAGAGCGTTCCAGGCAGAGGGAACTGCGTACGCACAGGCTCCGAGGAAGAACAGAACTAGGTGTTGGAGGGATTGAGAGGAATCCATCCCTGTGCGTGGCTTCGGGTCCCGGATAAGGGGGCCGAGCATAGAACGAAGAGGGAGGGGACAGCAGAGCCTGGGTCATGCAGGGAGCTCCCTGCCTGGGCTGGCTGCTCTCTAGCGCTTTTAGGCCCTCGTGTCCTGGAGGTGTCTCCGCGGGTGTGCCCTGTTGTTGCCATTGTGCTCAGGGACCTCTGAAGTTGAGAAAATACTGGTGGGTGTGGGGGCTGACGAGTGCCAGGCATCAGCCCTGGTCTGGGAGGCTACCATGCTCACCTTCCAGCTGCACCCCCGGGGCTCCACCTCGAAGCCTCCAGAGCCAGACTGCTTTGCTGCAGTGCTGGGCAAATTGTTAACCTTTCTGTGCCTTAGTTTCTTCATCTGTGAAGTGGGGGTAATAGCATCCAATGAGAGCAAAGGGCTTGGTACAGTAATTAAGCTTTGGTTAGTGTGAGCAAAGGGCTGAGTGTAGACATAGCGCACTCACTCCATGAGCATTGTTCCTGTGACTGTGGATGGCTCTGTGGACATGTGTGTTTCTAGCACAGAGGACGAGAGCATGTCTCCAGACCCGGACCCCGACTTTGCATTGTGCCTCCTGTTGGCCGACTCATTAGCCTCTATGTGCCTCAGTCTTCTCATCCACAAAATGGGGATAATAGTGATTACGCTCAGCATTGTTATGAGAATTAAATGAGTTAATTAATGCAAACTGCTGAGAACAGTGCCTGGCACAGAGCAAGGGTGATGGGAGTTTATTTGCTGCTGTGATTTTTATTGCTATGTTATTCAGAGTGAAAAGATTGAGCAGGACACCCTGTCGTTTCCAAATGTCTAAATGGTTTGCTTGAGGTCCACTGGGGGAAGGGGGCTTACCTGAGGCTGACTTTCTGGGTCTGAGCCCTGGAATCCTGCACTGACAGCTCTGGGAGGTGAGCCTATGGCAGGGCTGGCACCAAAACCCCCTATAGCCACCCCCAGAGTCTGCCGCTCTGCAGAGGGAGGCTTCCTTACCTGGGCCCCCTGGGGACTCCAGGACTGTGGGGCCACAGGGCGTGGGCCACAGAGTGGCAGGGGCCCTGGCTCTCCCTGGCACATTCTGGACTCCTGAGAGGGTGGCCAGGGGCCAGGGTGCCGGAGGGAAGGCGAGAGCCTTTTAAGGAAACATTTCTCTGCTTAAAAAAAAAGAGAGAGACAAGAAACATTGAAACACACAACAAAGTCAGTGGGCTGGCCGGCGAGCGGGCCTGGAATGCATGACTGTGGGTGGAGGATGGAAGACGCCGTGGGGGGTGGCAGGCCACGAGGGGGCACCCAGGCATCAGGCCCTCGGGCTGGGGCTTGACAGCTCCCCCGCAGGGCCAGGTTCTTAGGGGGTGCCTCTGCCTCTGGAGGCCAGGGAAGGGACCTGCGGTCAGGATACCTGGGCCCCCTTCTGTCCACTGCCTGAGAGTAGGTCTGGGAGGGAGACCTTCCTGTTCGTCTCAGAGAACACCTGTCTCTTCTGCTCCTAGTTCAAAATGTAGCCATAACCCCCTCCCTCCCTTTTCCAATCCCTAGCTTCTAAATGGAGAGCAGAAACACACCTCCTGGGAGGGAGGGGACTGGTGGAGGCTGGGGCCCTGGCAGCGGCAGGCATCAGCCCGTCCTCTGGCAGCTTGGCCTGGCTCGCGGTCCCTGCTCAACCCAAGCTCAGAAGAAAGAACACAGCAAGGGTGCTGTCCTGGGAACTGTACTCTCTCCCCCAGGACCGAGGGACCCATGGTGACAGAGTGGGTTGGGGGAAGGCACCCTGGGGCCCTGGCCCATGACCTTGAAACTTCCCAGTCCCCAGAGCAGGGTTTGGTGCTGTGCTTGGCAGGGACAGCAGTGTCCCCTGTAGCTGAGACCTGGTCTCGTAGGCAGAGCAAGCAGAGAGCTCTGCAGGCCACAGCCAGCTCTGGGGAACTCCCCTTCCCTCCCAGTCTGTTACCCTGGCACCCTCTCCCCCAGCCCTGGGTTCTGTCCCTCAGAGACCTCTTCTAAAACAATCACTCATAGCCCCGTGCTGGTGTAGATTAAGGATGCTGGGCTTCTGGGGGCAGTTCTGTTCCCCCTGTGTCTCCTCATTCTCCCGAAATTGGGGCCACGAGTGATAAGCTTCCCTTCACATCTCATCTTGGGACTTAGACTGCCTGGGTTCAAATCTCGGCCACTTATCAGCTGTGTGACCTTGGGCAATTTAATCTCTCCATGCCCCGTGCACTGCAACTGGGGGAATTACAATAGTAACCCATCTTACTGGGTGGTTGAAAGGATTAAAGGTGTTAACAGAGGTAAAGCATTTATAATCATGCCTGTCATCTAGTACACACTCAATAGTATTGGGTATTATTTTTGTCGGTTCTGTTTGGTCCCCTGTAATTCTCCCACCAGTTCTAGAATTCTGTGGAGCAAAGGGGAATAAATGCTAGGACTCCATTTGGGCCTCTTTGCTAGAGAATGAGTTGGGCAGGGAGTCTGTAGCCTGACTGTGTCAAGAACCCAGGAATGCCAACTCCCAGCCACCTTTGCCCCTTCCAGAGCTTGGAGCACACTGGCCCACAGGTGCTGTCCTTGTCTGGGCTGGTGTGTCAAGCCTGGGGAATCCCTGGGCTAGTGGGATGACAGCATGCGGTCAGCTGGAGGGAGGGCTCAGCTAGGGTGCCCAATGCCCAGTCAGCACCAGCTGGGGCTGGGCTGAGGGCTCTTGCTGCTACCACTCCACCGGGCTGGTGGGTGGGGAGGGGTTGCCCCCTGTCTGGGGGAGGCAGCTACCCACTCTTTGGACATCCATGGCTTGTTCCCAGATAGCCTCATGCCCGAGGGAGAGTCTCCCACTTTGTGCCCACTGTGGGCCCCTTGCCTGGTGTTCAGGTCAGGAATTGGAGCCAAGGTTGAGGACTGAGCTCCAAGAAAAACGTGTCCTGGCTAGAAAAAAGGAGCACATTCAGTCTCTGATAATGCCCCTGCTAATTGTCAGGGTAATGGCTCGGCTGCCAGGCCTGGCCAGGAAAATGTTATCTCAGGGAAGGGAGCAATGGAGCCTTCCCTCCCTCCCCTCTACTCTCCTCCTCCCTCTCCGTCCCTCCCCTCTACTCTCCTCTTCCTGGCTGCCTTCCTCCCGTCTACTCTCCCCCTCTCTCTTCTTCCCTCTGTCTGGAGGTTCAAGTTGCCATCAAGTTGCCATCTCCGTCTCTGGAT
Organism: Rhinopithecus bieti; assembly: GCF_001698545.2. NCBI lineage: Eukaryota > Metazoa > Chordata > Mammalia > Primates > Cercopithecidae > Rhinopithecus > Rhinopithecus bieti. The sequence continues at coordinate 930,101 of NW_016810185.1, read as the reverse complement.
CAGAGAGGAAGATGAGGATCATGAAACTCGTGAAGATCATAGCTCACTCACAGAGGGTGCTTCTGCCTCTCCAAGCCTTCCACATGTATTAGCCGCTCATGGCTTTCTTCGGAAGGGCTGGTGGGTCACTTTACCAACCCACTCCCTGCATGCTCTGGGAAACTGCCAGAGCTGGTAGGAGGCTTCTGCAGCTCTGAACTTTGGGTGAGATCCCTTAGCAATGGGGAGAACCAGGGAGGTGACTCTCCCTTTTCTGATGATGGTCCTAATCACAGTTTTTAAAAATGCAAAATGAATTTTACCACATTATAGAAATTTCAGGACATAGAGCAAAAAAAAAAAAAAAAAAAAAAAAAAAAAAAAAAAATCCTTCTTCTTATTACCTGAAGCCTCTGTTATTGAAATGCCAGTGCAGTGACCTCCAGTCTCCCAGCTTCTGCATATTTGTCACAGAATTTTAATTGTTATGCTCATTTCATTTTTGCCTTCTGCGGCCCCTGCTCCCTTTCCCAGGTGTTATTGCTGGAGTATTTTTTCTGTGTTGCTCCATAGTCTGCTGAAGAACTCTCAACCCGGAAGGTGTCAGCCTGTGTGAGGGAATGGGGCGGGGGAGGCATGTGGTGACCTCAGGAGGTGCTGGCTGTCTCTGGAGACAAGAGATGCTCACCTGCCCTTTCTCTGTTCCTTCCATAGGTGGCTGCCCCCTGTGTTCCTCCATCCAACCATGAGCTGGTGGTGAGTGACGGCCTTTCCTTGCCCTGCAAGCCCCGCCTCCCCTCCCTCCGCAGCTCCCAGCTGCAGCTTTCTTTAGACCCAAATATGTTGGTAACTGGGGTGTCGGGCAATTAGGTGGAGGAGGAGGGTCGACCTCCCTGGGCCGAAGCAGGCCTGGGAGGAAATGAGTCATGAGGTCCCTTCTGATGAGATGCAGTGCCTGCTATTTCCAACCTTGAGACTTGCGTCCTTAGAAAAACCCATAAAAGGGCATCTTGTGTGTCTCCAGGCCTGGCCAGGTGCCTGTTGTCCCGGGGCTCAGAGGACCAGGGGCTGCCACGGCATCTCCTTCTGCCTGCCTGGTGCCAGGTCAGGCACCCTGGGGCTGGAGGTGGGGGATAACCCTGAGTCCATTCACCTGGGCAGTTTCACCCCACAGGCGACCTCTGTCCTGCCTCTAAGCCCCTTGGCTTGATTTTGCTTTTCTGCTCCCTTTCCATTTACCCCACTTCTCTTCCCCTCACCCCCAAATCAGGCTTGTACCATAGCCTGGACTGGGGCAGGATCCCTGTGAGTTGTGAGCTGTAGAGAGGGTCCTGCTCCACCCTGATGCCAGCTGGGCTGATTTGGCACACTGGGCAGTCTTCCGTCCTGCCTCTCACCACCTTCTCACCCTTCAGAGGTCTTCTTCCTCCCCACCGTGGCCCTGGAGACAGACAAGGCTCTGGGGGCTGCTGGGGAAGGAAGGGGGCTGCCCGCATGCACGTGTGTGCCTGTGTGCAGGTGTGTAGGTGTGTCCCGGAAGGGCACCTTGCAGGCACAATTGGATCAGGCTGCGGAGGTGCCTGTGGCGGTACTGATGTTGGCAGGAGCCTGGGGCGGGGCGAGGCTGTCCTGGGGCTCAGGCAGTTGTAGGTACCTCACACACCTCTGTGATGACTTGCTCAGCCCAGACACCGGGCGCTCAGTCAGGCCGCAGAGTCTCCTTCCTTTCATTAATATCCACTTGCTGTTAGACAAGGGGCTGGTCCCATCCTGTTTCTTTCTGGACCTCAATTTTCCTTTCTGTCAAGATGCTCCAAGGGCCCCTTCCATGTTGATGAGTGTACCCTTTCCCTCCCTCTCTCCCTATTCAGGGTGGTGATGGAGTGAAATGAAGTGCGCAGAAGTGCTTGGGACTCTGAGTGTCACTGCTCTGCACGTTCTGGCTCAGGCCCTGCTGGGGCTGTTTACCTTCTTTGCAGTGGTCCCTCCTTCCCTGGTCTCACTAGGGCCAGGCTCTCCTGGGCCTCAGTGCTGCCCAGCCCTGCTGCTGCAGATGTGGAGTGTTATTCACACGGAGCCCAGTGGAGGGTCATCTGGCAACAGCAGGGGCTGGGGGTGGACTACAGTCGGGCTTGGAACTGCCAGCAAGAAATTGCGCTCGGATTGCAGAGGGACACCATGGGAGTCCGAGGAGGGCGGGCGGGGAGGGGTGAGTGTACATTTCTCCTTACTCCAGCTGAATTCCCACCTTGTGGCCAAGAGCAGAATGTCCTTGGCTGCTTTATGAGGCTGGGGGTCCAGGGTTTAGGGACAACCAGGCAGAAGCTAGATGTTTGGTTGCTGGGAGTCTCATGAGCTTTGTTTACATGAAGAGCGGTCAGAGGTTGGGACAAAAGGGAATAGGTTGGCATTCCAGCTGGAGGGACTGCAGTTAGAATCCAGAAGAGACTCATGCCTGAGCAAGGCTGCGTGTCTCTGTGATGTGCACCACCTGTGCAGGGGCTCTGCCCTTCGAGGAGGCTGGATCAATTGCCTGGTGGTGAAATGGCTGTGACACCAGACTGTGCTCCCAGAGGTTCCCCTGCCTGAGTCACAACCCACCTCCCCAGCAGTAAAGAGCGAGGGAGTTAGACCACCTCTTTCTGCATCCCAGCTCCCCTGCTCCTTGGTGTATGACCCTGACATTGCTAACCTCCCTGGACCTCTGTTTCTCTTCTTCATAATGGGAGTTAGTGACGGTATCTATGTTGTAAGGTTGCCGAAAGACCAAAGTAAGCACATTAATCCATTTAATTCACCTGTTTTCAAAGCCCTTCAGTGCTGGCCCACCTCACTGGAGCAAAAGCTCAGGAACTTCCATTGGCCTAAGCAGCCCTACATGACAGGTTTCCTCTTGCCTCAGCTCCTTCTCATTCACCTGTGTCTTGTCATTTTCCTTTCTCACCTCGCCTCCTTCTCAGCACCTCACTCACTCTGTTTCAGCCATCTGGCCTTCCTGCTGGTCCTTGAACATACATGATGCCTCCAGGCCTTTGCACTTGCTATTTCCCCCTGCCTGGAATGCTCTTCCTGCAGATACCCATAAGGCTTTTCCCCCAGTCTCAAGTTTTTTTTTTTTTTTTTTTTTTTTTGAGACACAGTCTCACTCTGTCGCCCGGGCTGGAGTGCAGTGGCGCGATCTTGGCTCACTGCAACCTCCACTTCCCAAATTCAAGCAATTTCTCCTGCCTCAGCCTCCTGAGTAGCTGGTACTAGAGGCGCACAGCACCATGCTCTGCTAATTTTTGCATTTTTAGTAGAGATGAGGTTTCATTAGGTTGGCCAGGCTGTTCTCAAACTCCTGACCTCATATGATCCTCCCGCCTCAGCCTCTCAGAGTGCTGGGATTACAGGCGTGAGCTACTGCGCCTGGCTGAACCTCAAATCTTTATTCAAGGGTCAGCATTTCCCTTTCCCCAGCACCTAGTCTCCCTTCCATGCTTCCACTGCCCCTCAGCATGCATTGCTCCCGATACACGATACATTTTACTTATTTGTCTTGTTTAAGGGGCTCTGCCCACGCCAGCATGTAAACTCCATTACGACAAGGGAGTTTTATCTATTTTGTTCAGTGTTATGTCCTCACTGCCTTGCACACGGTAGGCGCTCCATATATGTTTCTTGAATGGCTGGAAGGAAGGCATTCAGCCCGATGTGTGGCAGATTGGGTACTCAATTAACAGGACTGCTATGGCTCCTGTTCCCTAGCTGGCAAATGGGTGGGGCTGTTGAGTCCTAAAGGTGGGGGGCTATGGGGGAGGGTGGCAGCTGCCCTCAACTGGAAGCTCTGCTACTGTCCCTGGGGAGTGGGAAAGTGGCCCAGGGGAAACCGGGAGAAAGTTTGGCTTTCCCAAAAGCACTCAGCACCTGTTTCCTCACGGGCGGGCGAGGCAAGTGCTTTGAACAGGTTCACAAGAGGGAGGAAAGGGCGGGTTTGTATTTTTCCTTCCTTTTCCATTTGTTGCCTGCCCTTCAGCCTCAGTAGGCTGCTCTCCAGCCTCCCTGCCCATTCCCTGTCCCTCATGGTGTGTCTGTCCTTCTGTGTGCTGTGTTTTCTTCATGTCTCAGTTCAGCTCCAGCTCTCCGTCTGGCCTTCTCACTGATCTTGCTTAAATTCCAACCCCTGGGATTAGGACCCCTCCTCCCAGACATAGAATTTCTGCCCAGCTTCAGGCCCTGCCAGCCAAACACATTTCCCAGCCTGCGCCCAGGCCAGCCAGGGCAAAGTGGCTTAATCTTCAACCATGTTTTCAACTTACTCAACAGATGTTGCCCAAGGCCTTGGGTAGAAGGGACCTGGGGTCACCACCCTCCTGTGGGGCACTGGTGGGGCAGGATGGAGAGGCGAGGGGGCTTGTTTGCCACAGACACTCCTGATCCTTGGAAAGAGCTGAAGCAGCTTTTCTCAACTTCTGAAAAATAAGAGTCAAAGGAATTTTTCAAGGGTGATCGCCAAATGGGTTGGCCACCAAGGTCGGCGGATGTTAGCTCTTCTGTGGGCAGGAGAGCTGGACTGGGGGTGGAATGGTGTGCACATTGCTTCTCCTCGCCCAGGCAGGCCCAGCACAGGGGCTTGGAATGTCCCTGTAGAATGACTTGGAGGTCTGTAGGTTGGGGTGGGGGGTCTGGAGGGGAGGAGGTGAATGGGGAATAGGAATTGCCCAGTAGGAAATCATGCTTGGATTGCAGAGGGACACCATGGGAGTCCGAGGAGGCTGGTTTCACTCATAATAGTAATAATAGCAACAGTGAGAGATTAACCCTTTACTGGAGCTTCATATCTGCCGAGCTTTGTTCTAAACACTTTACAAAAACAGACTAATTTAATCCTGATGACAGTGCAATGAGGGAGGTGCTGTGATGATCCCAATGTCACAGATGAAGAACTGAAGCTGAAGGCCACAGAGCTATTAAAAGAGGGAGCTGGGATTCTGACACGGTGGTCTGGCACCGGAGTTCACCCTCCTAAGCACGAATAATGACTGATATCACTGTCACTTGCATAGCCCTTGCCGTTTTCAAAGCCCTTTCCATGACGTGGGACCATTGGGACCCCACAGTGACTTGTGTGGAAGCCTGGCAGGCCCGAGCCCATCCTGGGAAGACAGGAACAAACTGTGCATGGAGGAAACTGGGTGCTTTGTTCACGGTCACATAGCTCGCAGTGGCAGGGCTGGGTCAGGAGTGGATTCTTGGTCTGCATTTCTCCCCAGGCTCCCCTTGGTGCTTGCTCCTGATGTAAGTATGCGATGTTGCTGGGTGATGGACTTCTCCTGGGCCCCTCTTTCTAAACAGCTAGCTTCTCTGCCGGTAGGCTTGGGATTTGGGGGAGGGTCTGTCCACCCACGCAACCATCCAGCCATCTTACCAATACATATCTCTTGAGCACCTACCCCCTGGGCTTAAGACCCCTTAGTGCTAGGCACTGTTCTATGTGCTGGGGCTTCAGGGTTCCTTTCTGCCATAGTTGTCAGTGCTTCTTGAAGACAGATGGGCATGGAGTAGACCTGGAGCCACAAGGTGGAGAGGACTTCAGACGCCGTCTAGTCCCATCCAGTTCTTTCGCAGATAAGGAAACAGGCCCTGATCTTCTTAAGTGACTTTCTGAGGGTCTCCCAGTGTCAGATCTAAGGTTAGAAGGCACTGTGCTGCCTCACGGAAGCAGAGAAGGGTGTGATGTTAATTAAAAGCAGAGAAAGAGAGTGGCGCACTCAGCTTCAGTGTGCGGGCTTGCTCCATCAAGGGTGATGTACAGTCACTTCAGTCAGCCCGAACTCTGACCTGATGCATTTCATCCCAAGGCACTGGGCAGGCCACGGGTGGCCATCCTTGGAAAATCCTGAAAAAATGGCTGATTTTCAAAGGGGAGGGGCAAACTCTGAGCATTGCATTCCCAAGAGGATGCTGAGCTGGGGAGGGAGGTTGAAAACCCCAACTTGAGCAACCCCGAGGGCTGCTTAGCCTAGAGAGACAAGACATGGAATGGGTGCACAATGGCGGTGGGAATATGTTGAAAGGCAAATGGATTCATTTTCCATTGTTCTGCAAAGTAGAACTTGGTAGGTTAAGGTCGTCAGAAAGAGGAGGAAACTCAGTCTCCTCATTTGCCAAAAGGAGTTCAAAGTGCTTCTTAAAGAACAGCATGTAGGCCGGGCATGGTGGCTCATGCCTATAATCCCAGCACTTTGGGATGCTGAGGCGGGTGGATTATGAGTTCAAGATTTCGAGACCATCCTGACCAACATGGTGAAACCTCATCTCTACTAAAACTACAAAAATTAGCTGGGCGTGGTGGCTCGCACCTGTAGTCCTAGCTACTCGGGAGGCTGAGGCAGAGGTTGCAGTGAGCTGAGATGGCGCCACTGCACTCCATTCTGGCAACAGCGCAAGACTCCATCTCAAAACAAAAACAAAAACGAAACAAACAAAAAACACAAAACATTCTCACTGATGCCTGTCAGGTCTAAGGCACCATGCCGATGGAAGATCCCCTCCTCAGGGAGCTGCCTGGGTAGAAGTCCTCAGGCTCACTGAGGTCCTGCCATTTGACTGAGTTATGAAGTGACAAGATACACAGAGGCCAAGGCATCCCTGAATGTGCTGAACACCTCTCCTGTAACCCCTACTCTGAAAAGTCCAAGTAGGGTGAAGGGCCCTGACCTTGGGGAACCCTCTATTCAGTGGGAGAGAGAGAACTACACTATGGAAATAGTGTCTGACTCTGGGGTTTTGACGAGAGGTGGTAGCCTTGGTGTTGAGGGGAGGAAGTGATTTGCTTGATTTGCTCATGCTGTGGTGGTTGGGGAAACCTGCCTTCTGTTCAAGCCTAGTTTAAGTCTGGAACAAATAGAAGAAAGGAGGGAAGGAGGGAGGGCGTTTTGGAAGGTAGCAGGGCTGAAGCAGAGAGGGCGTAGGACCTTGATACCAATTGCTGAGTCTGAAAGAGGGCCAGGCAATCTAGTGTAAATGTTTTGGGCAAGTCTGTCTTGCTAGGGGGAAGAGAGAACTGGGCAATCTTGTATCACCAGGGCCCAAACAACCCTTGGTGGCCCTGCCTGGGGCTGGTGGTGGGAGCAGTGTGGGTGCAGGAATGGGGGCAGGGACGAGCGTGATAGGCCTGGTGGACCTGAGCAGCTGTGACCAGAAGCTGCACGCTGGAGAAGAGAGAGTAAGCAGTGGAGTGGCTGGAGGGAGAAGGGACCAGACATTGGAGGAGTCCACAAACCACACTGGGGAACTTGAACTTGACGTGCTAAGCATTAAGGGCTATCCTGAGTCCCTGAGTGGGGAAGTGACCCAAAGCAGAGTGTTAGAACTGGGAGTTTGCTGCCAGTTTCAGGGTGGCTTGGCAGGGAGGGACTGTTGGGGAGGGCAGGGCTGGTATAGATGCTCAGTGTGGCTCCAAGGCTATAGGCAAGGGTGGCTGGAGGGGTGTGGAGGAAGGGCACAGGCTTCCAGTGCCTGGTCAAGTCGGGGAGGAAAGCCATAACCAGTGAAGGACATGGCAAGAAAGAGCACAAAATATTCCAATCTGTGCAAGCCGGCTGCAGTGGGGGTGTCCACCGTTGCACAGCCTTAGCCAGGATTTGGGTGTTGGGCCCCTCGAGGTGAATTAGGAGAAGGAGTTGAGGACAGGCGTGATCTGGCCAGATCCTTCCCCTGTGGAGAAATCAGACATAACTTTCCCCTTAATCACATGGAGCCTATTCTTTTTCCTCTGGTGGCCTGGGCCTGCTGGGAGAGGATGTGGCCCCTGGAGCAACTGAGCAGATATACTTCAGGGTCGCAGGCTCCACTGCCAGCGTCCTCTGCCAGCCCTGTCTGCTCAGCACTCTTTCTCCAGCCCTCACCCATTGGCTCCCACTTTCTCAAGACTGAGGGAGGGGAGAGCACAGGGCTCTGGGAGGTGCAGACCTCAGAGGTCTCAGACTCAGAGGTGCAGACCTGATCTCACACTGAGCAGCCACTCTCCCTGGAAACTCTGTCTCCTCATTTGCAGAAAGGTGTTCAAAGTGCTCCTTCTAGAGCCCTTGCTTGTAGTGAAGGGAGGTGATGCCTTGGGAGGCACGGGGCATGGAGAAAGCACTCTCTCCCTCTGCTGCCTTCTGCCACTGCCTTGGTTTTGTAATTATGCTGTTGATAAAGGGCTCTCATAGGTCTGTATGTGGGGATGATTAAATGGGGCCACGCCTCTAACGTGCCATCTCAGAGGCTGCCATGCTCCAAGGGCCCCATAAAGGCTGTTTCCCTGCCCTTCCCTTCTGTTTTTAGCCCCCTCCCTGCATATGCTTATGCTTCTATTTTTGAAACAAGTGAGCCTGGAATAACTTTCTCTGGGTCCTGGGTCTGAGGCCATTCTAGCCCTCGCTAGCCCTCCCTGCCGGCTCCCAGTTCCTTCCCCTCTTGATAGGCAGTGTGCCGGTGACCTCACGGTTCATTGCCATGGCAGTAGATGTGATGTCACCGGGTGGTCTTTTTGGCCCCCAGACCGCCCAGATTCCAGGCCTCCCAGGGGGCCAGAGTTGGGAGAGTTGGAGGGTGGAAAGGGGCAGGGTGTAAGGAATTTCTGGACGGAATGTTCCTCCGGAGGCTGAGCCCGCATTCTGCACACCCCCCTCCCCAGTCCCCTTCCCCTCATCCCTGGGCTCAGGCTTGGGAACCTCCCCCATCCTGTTGTTTCCTTCCTCCAAAGCAGCAGCACAGATACATTTTTCCCAGCCCACTCTCCTTGCAGGCCACTGACGTGTCCTCCTGTGTGAGCCTCCAGGCAGTCATGGCAGCCACCCCCCAACCTTCCAGCAGAAAGGCCCCTCCTGGCCCCTCCTCAGGCCCATGCAGTGGGGGAGGGTAAAGGCATGTGTGGAGAGGGCATGTGTGTCTTTTTTCGGAAAAAAAATTGAGGAAAGGATATGGAGCTTCCCTTATCCACCCTGTGGTTCCCGACCCCTCGAATTCAGGAAGTTTTCTCTGTTGTCTGATCTCAGTCTTTCCTACTGCAGCCCGGTTCCTATTCTTTCTGTGGAAGTGTGGTTGAGAAGTGTCTTCCTACTGAGGACCTGGACAGAAGACCTGCTACAAGTAGCCTTCATTTCTCAGACAGCTTGTTCCCCACAGGGAGGCAGTTATCAGAGGAACTGCCTGGAGATCATTGCCTGGGAGAGGGGAGATAGCATGATGGGGAGGTGAGGAGCAAGGTTCAAACAGCAGCTCTCCTACTGACTGGCTGTGGAAACTGGGCAAGTCACTGCATCTCCCAGGCCCTCAGTTTCCTAAACTATACCCTGTGATAATGCTCACCTCCCAGGGTGGTTTTGAGGACTGGTGATCAGGAAAGCAAAGAGCCCAGTACCATGTTCCTGGCATTGCCAGCCCTGAATGAATAGTTGTAGTTCTTCCACTAAGTTTATGAAAAGGCATCTCAGGGCCAGGGCTAGGACGAGGGCCAGGCAAGTGAGGCCTCTTTGGTGTAAGATCTGAGGAATCATCACTCTCAGGATTATGCAAGTGCACTCTCAGGACCTGAGAGTGAGAGGGATGCCTTCTTAAATGTTGTGCCCCAAGGGCTTCGCCCTAGTCCCCACCTTGCTGTGCTCTAACTGCTGGCTTTGGGACTCTAGAGCAGAGGGGCCTGCTAAGAGCAGGGCTTGCTTTCCAGGTAGCAACCTGTCACCTGCTCCTAAACTGGATTCTGAGTTGTCCCTCCTGGAGGTAAGGGAGACTCTGGAAGACCCTTGGTGGGACAGTGAGTCAGCTGCTCTCACTTTGGAAAGCCTGGGGACCTTAAGCTCCAGGCTTTGTCCTGGGACTGGGCAGTGGGTGGGGTCAGACCTAGGGGTCTGTCTGTGTTTGGGCTCCACCCACTTCATCCCTCTGCAGCTGACTTGAGGAGGAAGGAGAAGAAGAGCCCGCAGGGAGGTACCAGCTAACCCTGCCAGCAGGATGGCTGGGGTCAAGGGTGAGGGCAATGAGATGAGCCTGGAAGTGGGCTTTACAAACCTGGGAACCAGCTCCAGCCACGCCATGAACCTCACCATGAAAGACTGGACAGATCAGACCTCCCTGGACTTCAATTTCCCCATGTGTGGAACAGGGGATGGAGGAGATGATGTCTTAAGTCCCTCTCAGAGCCCATGTCCCTAGGAGTGGCATGCAAGGATGGTGTGTGTGTGTGCGTGTGTGTGTGTGTGTGTGTGTGTGTGTGGTAGCTGTAGAAACATCCTGGCCAGGAATGGAGTGAAGATGAAGGTCAGGGGCTTCAGTTCCAGAGGGTCCCGGGAGTGCCAGCTGGACTCACTAGGCAGTGTCAATGGTAGGGCTTCCCACTGGCCCTGGTCTCCCTGCAGGGCCTGGAACAGTGGCAGCCTCAGGGGATCCTGCCCTCCTGTTACCAGTCCCATGCCTTTTTCCTTCCCAGTAGCCCCAAGGCTGGCAGTGGTTGAGAAACAGAGAAATAGGACTTGAATCCTGGGAGAGTTGGGTTGGAGGGCAAAGGAGGGGCGGGCAGCATGCATGCTGGCTGTGTTTGCAAACACTGCAGGACAAGTCGGGTGTTTAGATGGTGTGGGGAGTGGAGGTTTGGAAATTTTTAGCTCCTCAGAAAGCATCTCAACCAGTAAGCTGAAGGCATCTGATCTCTGGCAAGCGTCGCCATGTGGCCGGCCTCCAGCTGGCATGGGGAAGGGGTGGGGGCAAAGGGGATGGTGCTCAGATGATCACTGGCAGGAGAAGAAAGTTTCTCTTGCACTGCTGAGGCCTATGGTTTCTAATATTGACTTCAGCTCCCTTGTCTGCACCATGCCAGACCCAGGAGGGGTGGGGCAGGAGGGTCACAGTGAGGCAGGGTGGGCTGGAGAGGGCCTGGGCCTCAGGGATATGAGGTGCTGCCCCAAGGGTAGAGATGATAAATAATAGTGATAGCTGACAAGTATTGAGAGCTTCCTAGTGTCTTGCACACTTCTAAGTGCTTTATGTGCTTTATTGCATTTGATCCCCAAAAAATAACCCTGTGCGGGCCTGTCGAGGAGCAGGAAGGACAAGGTGACCTGCTTAAGGTTGCATAGTTAGGTAGCAGCTGAGAGAATTAGCATGTGGACCCCGGCAGTCTGCTGCCAAGGTCTTTTAGGGAGCAGTAGGTCCAAATCCTGCCACCTGATCCCAAGCTGATTCCAAGTTGGAGTTGTCCTGCCTAGAGGCAAGGGAGCTGTTAGCTCGGGCTGGTTGTTCTCGGAGAAGCATCTGGGACCTGTGTTGCCTGGAAACCCGGTAGAAATGCACGTCCTTGGGTCCCACCCTAGGTCTAACTGTGTATATGTGGGGTGGCCCAGGCACCTGCGTATCAACAGCCCTCTAGGTGGCGCTATGCTCGTTCAAGTTTGAGACCCCTGGGCTCATGCTCTGTTGAGGATCGAGGCCTATTAGGAGGCTTTAACCAGAGAAGGAAGAGGCTTTTCTGGGCCCTGAAAGGACCTGGGGCAGGTGTATCATCTTTAGCTTGTCCACCCCTTTCCATGTCTGTCCATTCTAGCAGGCTGGGTAGCGGACAGGTCAGGAGTGAGGGCTTTGGGTTTGTGTCTCAGTTCCGCTGTGGTCTGCCTTCCGGGAGTTCCCTTCCTTCCCACAGGAGACCAGAGCAGCTCTGAGATGAGGCAGCGGGGCTGTTTTGCCCGCCCTCAGGTCTCCACGTGGGAAGGACAGAGCCCCTGCAAAAGAAGGGAAAGGCTGGGGGGTGGAGAGGGCCTGGGGTGGCTGACACTGCTCTAGTCGGGATGGGGTCCCTGGTAGAGGGGTGGGTGGGGCTGGGCTGTTGGCGGCTGAGGGGAGCACCTGGTCATAATAAGCAGGCAGCTCCGAGAGCTCTAGCTTACCCTGAGTGGGCCAGGGGATTAGTGGGTTAGGATTAGGGCTGAGCTGAGAGAGAGCAGAACGTGGCATCTTTACTCCTCCTCCAGAGCCATCCTCAGATTCCAGGTGGAGAGAGGGGGGTGTACCTACCAGCGGGGAGGAGAGTGGAGGAGATATGTGGGAGGGGTTTGCCCCGGTCCCCCCAACCCCTGTGCCTGGACCCCATTGTCCCTTTACCATCCCTGGCTGCCTTGGCCCTGAACTGCTCAGGAAGTTTCATCCCCTGGAAAGGAGTTTTGACTTCAGCCACCTGTCTTCCAGGCAGTAGGGGTAGACGAGTCTGGGCCATTTCCAGAGAGAGCACTGTTACCTCCGCTCAGCCCAGTCTGTTCCTCCATGCCCATCTGGGCCCACTCCTCCTCTCTGATGCGAGAACCTTTTAGAGGGGCATTCTGTCCATTCCCCTGCCTTTGGACATGAGCAGCTCATCCCTCAGCTCTCAGGGATGGGGTTGTAGCAGGTGCCTCTTGTGCCGAGATGCACGGTCTCAAACCTGGGTCACACTCGTCCTCACCAAGCTGTGCTTCAGAACCTTTGCAGTTGTGCTCAGGCCTTTCTGCCCAATTTGAGGGCCCCATAACCACTTTACTGAGTTGGAAACGGAGCCCTAGATTCTGGTCAGGAGGTGAACCTGGCATAAGAAGCTTCTCTTCTTGCTATGGGGAGAAATCAGACCATCTTTAGTAGGAAGCCCTTCCGTTGCTCTGAGTGAAGAAAGGAGGGTGCCAGGGTAAGGAATGGGATCAGCCAGCGGGTGATTGTTGATGGCCCACTATGCATACATCCACCCTGGTAGGAGGGAGTTTCCAAATGAATTGGTCCAAATGTTGCTTTGAATCTATTTTGGATGAAGGTGGAATAAGAATCACAAATAAAACAGTAGTTGGGGAAACAAGTCATGTATTCCCACGATGAGATTATTCATACACTGAGGACCAGACAGGGAGGTGATTGGAATTCAGAGGTGGGAAAGAGATCCCACTTGCTGCGGTGGCCAGGGAGGGCTAACTGGAGGAAGAGAGCCCTCCTTGTAGGAAAAGAGGGGAAGGCATTCCACGAGTAAAGACCTGGATGTGGGAACAAGCAAGAAGGATTTAGGGGCCGGGGCTGATGGAGCAGAGCCTTTGTGCTTGGAAATGGAGGTGTGTGAGGCCCAATGGTGGGCGGCCCGAAAGCCCACTGAAGTAATGAGACTGGCTGGCTGCACTATTTCAGGCTGTTGGGATATCACTTGGAGCCCCAAGATGGGGTTCAAATCCTGCTGTCTCTGTTAGAGTTGATGATGTTGGCTCAGTCATTTAAGTTTCTTATCTGTAGAGTGGGGCTAAAAGGTAGCAATGGTACTCACCTCCCTGGATTCTTGGGAATAAATGAGATGCTGTAGGTCATTGACCCCTCCAATTTGAGGGGTCAGCAACTGTATGAACCAGAGACCTGACGCCGGGCACCGAGCATGGGTCTTTGGTGAAGGTTTGTAGAACTGGATGGTTCTAGCACTATTAGGATGGTTTTCCACATGCCAAACTCTTCCCCCTGTGCTTGGGGCCAACCAGATTATGCCTGAGTCTTGGGTTGGCCTCATCATCCCTGTCTCAGGGGGCATTCTGCCCATCAGGGCCACCAGCCATGGAGAGAGAGCCCATCCCTGGGATGTCTGCCCTGAGGGCTCATGCTGTTTCTCCTTCTGTCTACAGCCCATCACCACTGAGAACACACCAAAGAATGTAGTGGATACGGTGAGTGATGGCAGATGGTGGTGGGGGGAGCCGGAACAGCCTGAGCAGGAGTGAGAAGGCCAGAAGTGGAGAGTAGATTTGGGGGAGAGTGGACAGATGTGGTTGGGGAAATGCTTCCAGAATAGATTTGGGGAACTTGCGGGGAAGTAGTGGGGTGGCTGCTGACGCTGGGAGAAGGGCATCTGACTATCCCTGTGTGTTCGGAAATGGGCTGCTAGGCAACTGGGCAGGCAGAGAGGGAGAGGCGGGGTGGGAGCCGAGAGGGAGCAGCCGGTAGTTAAATGTGGGCTTCCTTATGAAATATGCAGAATGTGAGAAAGCCAGGCAGATCTTTCCAAACAGGTCTTTCTGACCTAGCTGAGAGACGGACAGTTTCCTCCAGGCTATGTGGAAGATTGAAGGGAGGAAAGGAGGTGGGTTCCGCAGTGGGGAAACTGAGGTTAACTGCTGAGAGAGATCTCCTGGTGATGACCAGTAGGAAATCATGGGCTTGGAGATGAAGGACTTCAGTTCAAATCTTGACTCCGCCAAGGTTCTAATTATGTGACTGTGGCCAAAGCATGAGCCTGTCTGTGCCTCAGTTTTCTTATCTGCAAAATGAGAATAACAGTATCTCCCACAGAAGTGGTTGTGAGTTGTAAACGAGGGTTTGGTTAGCTCTGAGGAGGCCTTGATAGGAGCAAAGAAATGTGAAACAAACACCAAAGTTATTTCCAGGCCCCTCTGCCAACCTCCTCATCTGCCACTCCTGACAAACCCAGCAGGTGGAAGACCTGGGTGCGTTTTGATTATTGTTCTTGCCTCCCCTCTCTGACTGCCTTTTCTCTGTCTGCAGGGAGAAGGAGCCTCCCGGGGTGGAAACACACGGAAAAGCCTCGAGGACAACGTGAGTGTGGAGGGGAGAAGAAGGATGGGGCTGGGCCCTGGTGGCCAGGGGGAATGGGGTGGGAGGTGGATAATGCCTGTTTTGTGGGCTTCCCTTACCTCTCTGTAGAAGGAGAGGCTGGGATTGTGGGCAGGCCCGTTTCCTTACAGGCTGGGCCTTAGTCTTGGCTGCCACCTCCATGTAAGCGGGATCCAGAGCTCATTCATCCGCGACTGCGCCAGGCCTCAGTGCTCAGGCCGGGCGGGAGGAGAGAGGGCATGCTACGGCAGCCTGGCCATGGGGAACAAGGGGAAATGCGCAAAACCACAGCAAGGGAAACGGAGGGCTGAGGCAGAGAAGGAGCCCTGACTCTTGGGGCCGTCTTAGTCCTTGGGGAAGTGGTAGGGCCTGCTTCCCTGGAGACAAGAGTCTTAGAAAATAGCAAGCACCACTGTGTGGCTTAGATGCTGTTGCTTCAGGAGGAGGCTGGTAGATGGGTCCGCCGGTCACCCTGGGCTCCTCCTGCCTCCCATTTTGGGGAGAGGGGAAGGGGCGGATGCCTGAAATGGAAGGATCCCGCAGAAGGGCTCAGGGGCTCTTCCAGGACGTGCTTTGAGCCTCGTTTGGGGTTGGGCTTGTCTCCACAACCCAGGGGCAGACTCCCAGCACAGTGGGGCTTTCTCCTTTCTTCCCTGCCCCTCTCTGACAGTGTCTCCTGTGCTGGCCCCTCCATCTTCACCCGCCCTGGGCTGCAGAGGAACAGGGAGTGGTTTTGGTGGTTGGCACAGGGGTAGATGTTGATGGCACGAGGCCCTATCATCTGACAGCTGCCTGACCCACGGTGGGGAGGGCCCTGGAGGGAGTGCTGCGGGAGCAGGAGGGGCAGCTCCTAGAGGCAGCCTGACTCCTGTGGTGAGCCCACTGCCACCGCCACATTGCCCTGGGGCAGTCCTGCATGTCCAGCCCCACAAAGCGGCAGCATCCCAAGGGCCGCATGGGACCTCTCCAGGTGGAGCAGGGAGCATGCCTCTTAAATTAGTGGGGAAGGCTGTGCTCAAGGTATGTGTGAGTTCCTCTGGGCATGGGGTACTCGTACTGGGGAGGGGCCCTTGTCCCTGATTGTGATGTTTCTGGGGCTGGGGTGCAGGGGGAACCTAATTTTTTGTGTGTACCTACTACCAAGGATGTACAAGCTTAATGTACTCAAAATATATCATACGTGCTCAATAACTGTGAGCCATTCTTATTACTGTTATTTTGACTAAGGGCTGGGAGCTGTGTTGGCTGTTTGGAGATCCTCCTGACACCCCTGTATGGCAGAGCCTATGAGTCCACTTTATAGATGAGGAAACAGAGGCTTGGCATTGCTGAATGATTCGGTGAACGCCACTCCATCCCTTCCTGGGACTGCTGCTGGGGTCTGGTGTTATCCCGAACTCCTAACCTTTGGCAAGGGGACAGGGTGATGGTGTGTGAACCAAGCCTTCTAGCCAATGGTCTGGGCACAGTCAGGGGCCAAATCCTAGAGCTGCTGTCCCCACATTCCCAGCCTGGGCCAGATGGATCCTGTCAACTAGAGTTACAGCAAGAGAGAGTGAAGTTAGACATCACAAAGAACTTTTGATTGCAAGAGTATGCATGACCTTGGTCCTAGGAAAGAAAGAGGTGGCCGTTTATTTGTGACTGAGGCTCTTTGACTTTTTAAAGAGAAAGTATTGGTGATCTGGGATGAATGTGTCTGTGCCTGTGTGTCAAGGTGGGTAAGTGTGCTGTCTTGTCTGGATATGGGAGGAGGGACAAGATGAGCTTTGGAAAGGTAAGCAAGTGAGCAGTTACTAGAACGGCCTGTGTACTGCAAAAGAGGAGAGAAAACCTAAAGTTTAAGGCTCCTGTCACCTGTCTCAGGTTGGGTTGGCCCCAGGGTCATTGAGCCAATCCCCTGCCCAGCCATGGGACTCTCCAGCCGTCCACCCCGGGGGAGGAGGACCTAGGCCTGCTGCTGTGATAATGTGGCTGTTTGTCAAGCTGCGTTGCTGTGTCTGGCTCACGGCCCAGGACTCATAGGCAGGAATGGCTGTTTTCCTCCTGCCGAGTTGGTGTGTAGTGGAGTTTGTGGACAGTGTGCTGTGTCGCACTTTGTTTTGGAAAAATCCAGGCTAGTGTGCAGGAAGGAGAGGGGAAGGGGTGTGGCTGAAGGGGGTGCTATGTGGGGTTGGCCACAGCCCCCAGAGGAGATGTAGGAATGGGGCCGAGCCCCTGACGTGGGTCAGTCACCAATCTCTGGCTGCCTGACAAGGCCCCTGGTGTTCGCTTACAGACCCTCCTCCCAACTGTGCCCCTCTGGGGACCTGGGCTCAGGAAATGGCTTTTCTTTTGGTCCTGAGCTGTTGTGTTTGGTCTGTGGACCTCAAAGGAAGGCAGAGCTCTTCCCACAGAGGCATTGCTTCAAACCAACCCCACCCAAGGCTGGGGGTTCCTGCTCCTTGCCTCATGACGGGGCAGAAGGCGGCAGATAACAGAACTTGGGGTCATAGACCTTGAGCGACCCAGTAGTGTCTGAGTGGTGATCAGCTCTTGCCTGCAGTGAGGACCAAGGCAAAAAGAGTTGGCTGAATGTGCAGCAGGAAGGATGAGGGTTAGATACCAGGAGGAACTTCCTGACAGTGAGAAAAGTAAGACACTATATCTGGGAGGCTGTGGAGTCTCCTTTCATGGTGCCCTTTCAGCAAAGGAAGGACTGTGTTTTGGAGGTGAGGATAGGGGAGAATTCTGTTTGGTGTTTAGAGAGTTGGATGAAAAGTTCTATAATCGATCTGTCTTGAGAGGAGGTAGGAAGAAGTTCAAAGCCATGTGGGTAAAGTGCTTTGTGATCCCCAGAGAGGAAAAGAATAGGATTACAGGCAGGCAGAAAACTTATTTTTCTTTTTAAAATAGTTTGTAAAGTCCTGTAGTCATTTTCCCTAGGGGTTCTATGCAGAGTAGGCAGAAGATTATGTGAGCACTGTACGGGGTCCATTTTACAGACGGGTAAATGAGACGGAACCTCTACTCCTCACACTGGGTCTGTTGATGAGTATCATGGTCTGTAAAATATAAGCTCTCTGAGGTCAGGGACTTCACTTCCTTTGTCCCCTGGAACATGGCCGGGCACACAGCTGGTGGCACTCGGTGGCTGTTTGCTGAATGAGAGAATGAGCATGAAGATTGGAGGCTCAGGGATGACCGGATGCCTTGACTTACTCCCACCATGCTTGTAAAAAGCTACACGATGAGGCATGCTTCCAAAGACGCCATCTCTAGCCTCGTGTGAGGTCACCTGTGTTTCTGGAGCACTAGGGTGTGTTTGCTGACATGCCGTCCCCCCTGCCCCAGCCCATTTGTTGTTCTCTGAGTTCTGTCTGTGTGCACCGACACTCAGACGTGTCACCATGCATGTCTGCTCTCTCTCTGCCAGCAAGGGTCACGTGCCCCCAAACTTTGCAGAAAACAGGAAGCCCCGTCAGTGAGAGGGCAGCCCAGTGATTCATCAGGGGATGACAGTCCCAGCTGTTCGTCCCCCATCCTCCGCAGTGGGGTCACTGTCCAGGGTGGCTTCCTCCCCCTGCCCCCCTCCCCTCCCCGCCCGGTGGAGCAGAGCGGGCTTGGACTTTGCCTTATCACCTCTGGAGGCGGCCTGGCCAGACTCTGTTTGGGCCAAGTTTTTATTTATCTTCGCTGGCTTTTTTTTGGGGTGGGGAGGCTGAGGAATGTGGAGTGTTGTAACGTTTGGAAGAGGGCGGTGGGGAAACGGGAGCCAGGTCTGCTGCCCTGCTCGTCCTGCTTACCCCTGCACCTTTGCAGGCTCCCAGCTCCCCTTAGTTCCCCAGTTCCCCCTGCCAAGCCCGTCTCAATATGGCCCATTGTCTTTCTCCAGCTCACTGGGTCTGGTCCCATGCTCCCGGCCACACCTCACGTCTTGGCTACCGTTGTGGCTTCCAGTTGTTCAAAGCAGCTGTGGTGGCTTCCTCCAAAAGTGGCTACGGATCAGCAACAGATGAAACCCAAGGGGCTATTTATAGCAGGGTGGCCCTGGGGCCTGGAGCAGGGCCTAGGGCCTGGGGAGATTCAGGGACTCCTCATTAGGGACCAGTGGAATGGAGATGGATGAAGTGTTGGGTTTCTGTGTTCCTCTGAGCGGGTAGCTTTGGAACAGCCTGGTTTGGGTCTTGAAAACCAAACACAATCACTCCTTGACTCCCAGCTCCACCCTTCTCTAATCCCCCCACCCCCAAGCTTGACTCATGCAAACTGGAGTCCTCAGGGCCAGAAGAGCTGTGAGACGTAGTAACTTCCCCCCGATAGCCCCACTTGGCTCTTCCCTCCTTCACTGCTGTGGGGCTGCTCATTGGTCCGAGGCAGCTGGGACAGAGCGGACTCTGGGCAGAGCCTTCTTCCCGAAGGCTGGATGGAGGGTCCCCCTCTTAGCAGAGCTGCTCTAACTTGGGGCTCAGCTGGGAGCTGGGCCTCGGAGCCCACCTATCCTGCCTCGTAGGCACTGCAGAGCCAGGAGAGGGGTGCAGGGTCTCCTCTTCTTGGAGACCCCATGGTCAAGCCTCAGGTTGGAGTGTGAATCCTGCCTGGCCATCAACTTCCTAGGGACTTGAGGGTAAGTTATTCTGTGCCTCAGTTTCTTCCTTTCTTGGCAGATTGTGGTCCTGTCTCCTCGAAGAAGAGGCTGCAAGTTGGTGGGAGGAAAAGGTCATTTTCTGAGAGGCACATGGATGTTTGGAAGGTGTCAATGGGCTCAGGAGGTCTGAGAATCTAGAAGCGGGGCATCCCGATTCTGCATCCTATGAGGTGGCTGGAAAGATGGGTAGAGGCGATGCAGGGTGTTGATTTTCTATAGAGGTGAATGTTTGGTTGTAACTACCCTTTTCATTTTTCTTGATACAAAAGTAACGACAGAAACAACAGCGGTCATCTGGCGAATGCCAGGCGTGATGCGAAGTGCCTTATATGCATAACTCCTTTGGATTCTCACCGCCAGCCTGAAGGTTGTCCCATTTTACATGTAACATTACAAGAGGCTCAGAGGGGTTACATTACAACTGGCAGGGCTGCCCAGCAGGATCCTGGAATCCAAACTCCATGGTCTGTGGGCCTCTGACCCTGTGCTTTCACATCCGCCATGCCATCCTGCTGCCCTGGGATGGATTGGGCCCATTTGCTTAAGTTCGTACCACTCGACAGCTGTGAAAAGGGGAGTGGGTGAGATGGCTACTGTCTGCCACAGACAGTGGGGAGTGGGCCCTCAGGAGCATGGCTCACTGCCTTAGGCCTCATCTTGGTTGCTGCATGCTCCACCTGGCTGTTCTGGTCTCTAAACTCAAGTGAATGATTTGATGTCACTGCTTTCAAGCAGAGAAGTATGGGGTGACGGTGGCAGGACAGAGGGGCGCCATTACTCTCATCGCTCCTGTTTCTTTCGTGGTGGCAGTCGTATTCTCCTCTTGGGGTTTCTCTTGTGTGGGTGAGCGAATCAAAGTGAAATGTGTTTCCATTGAGTCCGTAACTGTTGAGTGTACCCTCAGTGTGGATGGCACCAGCCCGGTGGTGTGCACTCCTCAGCATTTGGGATTTCTTGCTTTCGTCCCTCTGGGGCTTGCACACAGGCAGGCACACTCACGTGGAATCAGTGTTGATGGCTTTGGCTTCGGGCGGGCTGTATTTTTGCAGGGGTTAGGGTGGCAGGGTCGGAATGTTGGCAGGGAAAGGAGAAGAAGATCGTGTTTGCTCCTGTGGACAGCTCTCTGGTGTGCTCCTGCTGTGATCCTGCCCACCCCTGCATAATGCCGCTTCTCTTCTCTCCTTCTCAGGGCTCCGCCAGGGTCACCCCGAGCGTCCAGCCCCACCTCCAGCCCATCAGGTATGCCTGGCCCATGGGGGCAGGGGGCGGGAGTGCAAGCAGGGGGGTCACTGTGGGTGTTCCTGTTAAGTCTTGACTCTGGGTGCCCCAGACTGCAGCCATAAAGCCACGGTGGGGAGTGTGGGCAAATGTGAAAGGCACAGGAGAGGATAGGTGCAGATGCCCTTGGCAACAGTTGTGTTTTGAGCTGTTAGCAGCCCTTGAGCTGAGTCTTTATTTACCTGCATGAGCTCATGTAGTCCTTGCAACAACCCCGCAAGGTACGTATTTTATTCCCTTTGGTAGAGCTGCGTTTCAGAGAGTTGAGGTGACTTGTAAAGGTCACACAGCTACCAAGAAGCAGCACTTGGATTTGCATTTAGGACTGGTGGGCATCGAGGCCTGTGCTGGATCTCTTCCTCTCTGCAAACAGGGGGTTCTGACTGGGCAGAGTAGTTTATAAAAGGAAAATTCCCTATCTGGCTAGGCTGGCAGGGGCCGGGGGAAGGAGATGCACGAGGGACTTTATGTCTTGGTGATCCAGAGAGTTTGTTTTGCTCCCCTCCCCCTCTGCCTCACCTTCACCCACCGAGGCTCCTGAGATGATCGGGGATGCCAGCCTTGGGGTAGAGTTGAAGCCCCTGGCAGTTTCTGGCCCTGCTGCCGGCTGTCCACAGACTGGAGGTGGCTTCTTAGAAGATCCCCTCATTCCCTCAGACCTGGACAGATGGATGCGGAGTGTGATGCTGAGGCTGTCCGGCTGGTGGCACTGTTCTGCATTTGCATCCTTCCCGGGATCCAGCCTGTAGACAGGGGCGGGTCAGCGTCCCTATGGGCCACGTCTGACTCACGGCCCTCACCAGCACCTCTTGCTCCCCCTCCTGTGCTGAGGGAGAGGCTGAAATCGCAGGAGCTTGGGCTTGCGAGTTTTTCTGACATTCTAGTTTCTTTCTTGGAGCCAGGACAGAGAGGGGTTTTGGAGGGTGGGGAGGAGGGGATGCTGCAAGTTAGCTAAGGCTCCCCACCCTCAAACCCACTTGCTTGCAGGTATGTGTGCATGTGGCTTCTTGTCCCAAACTGGTCACCACCTACAAGAACTGTCCTTGAGTAGGCAGTTGGCTTGAGATACAAACTTCACCCCCACAGCTGCAATGAGAAGCTTTCCATAGGGACAAGAAGTGGCCGGGACTCAGAGTCAAGCTCAAACCGAGCTCCTTACCTCTGGGTGCTGGTCCCCAATCCCACTCAGGCCCCTGTCATCCCACCAGAGAGGTCCTGCCATGCCTCATCCTTGGCTGCCCCACCTCCACGCCCCACCTGGGCTGGGATTGAACCCTGGTGGAGTTCTGGATTCTTCACGGCTTCTCAGCATCCGGGGGCTTGTTCTGTTTAGTGCCAGAAAGCCCTCGTAACTTTTAAATATCCCGGCGGTATTCCTTTCGCTGTCCTCTACTCTCCACTTTATCCCGCTGTGGTGAAATGTTAGCAGAACGAAATGTGAGTGCTGCCTGCATTTGACAGAGGGGGAAGCGAGGCACTAGGAGGTTGATGATGGGGTAAAAAGCTGGAGGGATGGGGGAGGTGCTTCTAGAAGCAAGAGGTGGGCTTCCCCAGTGGGCATCCTGGACCCTTCCTCTGGAAGAAAAGTTGGGAGAGATGTAAAGATGTGAGCCCCTCCCTTCCTCCCAGTGCCCAGTGGAGAGGACGGCCAGCCCAGGGACCTTCCCACCTCTCCGGGAAATGCATGGTGCTGGCAGCTACCCACCACTGCAGCAGCAAGGGCTCCATGCCCTCTTGTTTCCTGGGCCCTTAGAAATCAGGGAGGCCGCTGCCAAGAAGCAGCTCTGGCAGGTGGTGGGAGCTGCCAGAGGTGGGGAGAAGGCCAAGGAACAAAGGGCAGGAGCCGGCCTGCCTCCGGGAGGGCTGGAATGTGTGCTGTGGTCTGGCTCACCTGGAACCCAGGTGAACATGTCACCCGAGCTGCCCTCTCTCCTGAGAGGTCTCCCGCCCACTCCACCACTTGAGAGAGTGAGGGGCGGGCAGTGGAAGGCTCCGTTCCAGGGCTGGAGAGCGTTCAGCGCAGGCTCTCCTTCCTCTTTCAGAGCAGTCTGGGGCCTTTCAGGAGACTTCTGCCTGGTCAGGCAGGCACAGTGTCGGGAGCCAGAGCTCCGGGTTCCTGGGCCAGTCTGGCCCTGGCTCTAAGCTGGAGTCACAGGTTGAAGGCAGTGGACTGATGGGAACCAAGAAATGGTGTTATCAGTTTGGTTCTGAAATGGCCTGAGGTTCTTGCCAGCCCTACCCAGCTTGTTCTCACCGGCACTCCCAAACTGGCCACACGGGCCTTGCCAGAGGAAACCTCTGGCCTTGGCCTTGGGTTGAAGAGCAGCCAAGCACCCTGGACTGCAATTGGGGGTCACACAGGATGTGTATGGGTGCAGCTATCTGGGGCCTTCCCTGTGGGCTGGATTCTGATCTGGACCCTCTGCTGCCTGCTGTCTCCCTAGAAACATGAGTGTGAGCCGGACCATGGAGGACAGCTGTGAGCTGGACCTGGTGTACGTCACAGAGAGGATCATCGCTGTCTCCTTCCCCAGCACAGCCAATGAGGAGAACTTCCGGAGCAACCTCCGTGAGGTGGCCCAGATGCTCAAGTCCAAACATGGAGGCAACTACCTGGTGAGGATGGGGCCTCGTGCCCATCATCCTGTGCCTTCTATGCTTCCATGTGCTAGCCACCTCTTCATGGCTGGTATCCCTGCCACCAGCCCCTGTGCCAGCCCACCCTCTTCTCTTTATTTATCTGCCCTTCTCCTCAGGCAGCTCTCTTGCCTGAGTCTTCAATCACTCTCCAGTCCAGCTCTACTCTAAGCAGTGTGCTGCAGCTGGAATGTGGCATCTGGAACTCTGTGTGTGCATGTGTGTGCTGGCCAGGAGAAGAGAGTAACAATAAGAGTTCAGGTTATCGAGCGCTTGCTGCTAGCCAGGCCCTGTTCCAACTGCTTTCCACGCACTTAACCTTTGCAGCAGCCCTAGCAAGCAGGCACTTGCTAGAGCACAGAGAGGTGGGGTTATTTGCCTAAGGTTGCAGGGCCAGGAAGTGGCAGAGCTGGCACAGGGTCGGTGCCTCTGAGAAGTCTGAGGGCAGAGTCTTGGCAACATGTGTCTTAAGGGACCCTGGGTTGCTGGCACCTGGCTTGGCCTGGCCCAGAGGAGTCACCTTAGCACATGGGAGAGAGGTACTGGCCGTGGTCTCCACTAACGCAGAAAGGCCGATCTGTCCTTGGCCCCAGAGGAGGGCGCAGGTCCATTTTAGAGGGAGGTGCCTGTGGACTGGACCCACAGATCTGATCTGTACAACCTCAGGTGGCTGCCTCCAGGGTGTCTGAGGTGGGATGTAGGAGGCCACATTAGTTTCCCAGGGCTGCTGTAACAAATGAGGCGGCCCTTTCTATCCACGAGTTTCACCTCTGTGGATTCAATCCACCATGAGTTGAAAATACTCAGAAAAAAACCAACAGTAAATAACAATAAAAAACAATACAAATAAAAACAATACAGCAGAACAACTATTTGCAGAGCGTTTATATGTATTAGGTATTACAAGTAACCTAGAGATGATTTAAAGTCTACGGAAGTATATGCATAAGTTATATGCAAATAGTACATTTTTTTATATGCAAGTTGTATGCAAATAGTACATATTTTATGTAAGCGACCTGAGCATCCATGGATTTTGATATCCACTGTCCACGGCGGGGTGGAGGGGTCCTAGATCCAAATACCCCATAGACACCAAGTGATGACTCTACCTCAAATTTGGTGGCTCAAAATAACAGAAATTTATTCTCTCACAGTTCTGAAGGCTAGAAATCTAAAATCAAGGTGTTGAGGGGGCCATACTCCCTCTGAATCCTATGCGCAGAATCCCTTCTTGCCTTTTCCTAGCTTTTGGTGGGATTCCTTGGTTTGTAGCGCATCACCCCAATCTCTGCCTCCATCTCCATGTGGCCTTCTTCAGTGTCTCCGTGTGTCTTCTCTTCCTATAAGGACATCAATTATTGGACTTAGGGTCCACCCTAGATCCAGGTTGATCTCATATTGAGATCCTTAACTACTTACATTGGCAAAGGCACTGTTTCCAAATAAGGTTGCATTCTGAAGTTCTGGGCGGACATGACATTTTGAGGATACTATTCAACCACTATAGAGACCCATCTATTAGCTGCACTGGGGCATTGTTAAGAGCCTGGCTTTAAACATCAGAAAGATCTGGTTTCAAATTCTGGCTCTCCTTTTACTAACTACATGATCTTGGCTGTTTAGCCTCACTAAGCCCTAGCTTCTGCATCTGTATAGTGGGTCTAAGATCTACCTCTTATGGTTGGTGAGAGAATTAAGCCAGCTGTTAGATGTAAAGTCCTTAACACAGGCTGGCAGGTGGCAGACATTCATTGAGTGATGGCTATTGTAACACAATAAAGTGTATTCCTTTACAGAGTGCAAGAGTGGATGAAAATCCACCTATTTCTGATTTAAGGAGTCCAGGGTTCTATGGGACTTGGTGCCCTACCACCCCTCTCTCTATCCTGCCTATTCCAGACTGGGCTGTCCCCTTTTCTCCCCAGGAGACGACACAGTGGCCTTTGAGTTTCCCAGGCAGTGGGGTGGAGGTGGGAAGTTCTGCATGCCCCCCTCGGAGGTAGAGGCAGGAATTCCAGAGACTGGGGAATTCCGTGGGATTCCAGTGGTCAGGAATGGGACCCCAGTGGTCAGGCATTGAAAGGCATGTGCTGGGAGAGGTATGTCAAGGGTCTGATTGGGACCACCCAGGATGGTTTGCCCCTCTGATGGAGGATGTCTGGTGACAGAGAAGTTGCAGCCTTGTGGGATGAGGTTCTAAGGTCCATGTGTGAAGAGGAAACCAGAGATTGCCAACTACTTATCATCTCACACCGCTGGATTCCTGTTCAGTGTGACGAGAGGCAAGCGGGACTGGAGACAAGTTCCATCCCTTTCTCGTCTTCCATTCAGGACATCTGCTCATGGAGCGGGGTGGCTCAGTGTCCTCATCTCTCTCTCTCTCCGTCTTCATCCTGAGGACCTACAGTTTAGTTCCTCTTGGTGACGGTGTGTCTGCTGGGACTCACCTGCATGTTCATGTATGGATAGAATTCCTGTCAGGGGAGAGAGAGTGAGAGCAGGCACAGGAGGTCCAGGGAGCTCATGGCTGTTTTGTGGCCAGGCCCCTGGCTGTGGGAGGACGTTGATGCCCTGCTGGGTGCTGTCGTGGGCTCTTCAGAGGAAGTTGGTGATGATGCCACCGTCCTTTCTGGGACCAGCAGCCCATGGTTCTCTCTCCCCTTGCTGCGCTCCTCACTCTCACCGCCTCATGCTCTCTTCCTTTTTCTCCTTCTAGCTGTTCAACCTCTCTGAGCGGAGACCTGACATCACGAAGCTCCATGCCAAGGTGAGCCAGTGGCTATTTTGGGGTGGGGGAGGAGAAGGAGAACAAATGGACTCCCTGTCCGTGGTTCCCACATAATAATCTTGAGGAAAATGCTGTGACAGTTTGAAAAGCCTATTCAAAGTCAGAGTGCCATCTTATATCTGGAAAATGGAAAATGATCTATTTATCCTTTCCATAATATAAATTACAGAAAGCAAAGCTTGGGGCAGTGACTTTCCACCCAGGTCTGCCTGCCGGGGAGTACACAGAATCTCTTGGGTGAGGTTAGAGTTGTGAGATGTTTAGTTTTTGGATTTAAAGCAGTTGGGAGTTGCAGCTTTTGACCTTCCAGCTGCCATTTTTTGTTTTTTGTTTTTTTTTGTTTTTTTGAGACGGAGCCTCCCTCTGTCGCCCAGGCTGGAGTGCAGAGGCTTGATCTTAGCTCACTGCAACCTCCGCCTCCCGGGTTCAAGCCATTCTCCTGTCTCAGCCTTCCGAGCAGCTGGGACTACAGGCTCCCGCCACCATGCCTGGCTAATTTTTGTATTTTTAGTAGAGATGGGGTTTCGCCATGTTGGTCAGGCTGGTCTCAAACTCCTGGCCTCAAGTGATCTGCCCACCTTGGCCTCCCAAAGTACTGGGATTACAGGCGTGAGCCAGCGAGCCTGGCCCTGCTGCTGCTTTTTACTCTGTTTGCTAGGGGGGCTGTGTGCGGGCTTTGCCGTGGGCATCTGCTCCTAACTCTGAGAGTTTGGTACATGCTGCTTTGTGACCCTGGGGGTGGTGACGGACTTCTCTGGGCCTCAGTGTGCCCCTCTGAAAGTGGCCTGGCTGGATTAGGTGTGCTCTACAGGTCCTTGCAGAGTTCTCTTTTACTTTAAAGTTGGTGAGTCTAGAAAGGTTTTGAGAGGCCCGAAGCCCACTCTTCACGTCTGCCCTTTGTGTCCTTAAGGCTGCTCTTGACTGGCCTGGAAAGTGGATGGTTTGTGTGTCCAGGGCTTAGAAAAGAGTCATGAACATCAGACAGCCCTTTGCTTTTTCCTCTCTCAGCCTGAGCCAGGCCTCAGGGCTGTCTGTGGGAGAAGAGCTTGAGGGCAGTGTTTGGGGCCCCTCGGCACGTTGGAGGTCAGTTCTATGATAGGGACCTTGGGGTCATCAGCTCCAAGCCTTTCTTTTGTTTTTTTTAAACACACATATGGGGAAATTGAGACTGGAAGAGGACATGAGGCCTAAGGCCCCACAGTGAGTCAGTGCCAGGGCCAAGACCTGGACCCAGGGTCCCGAGTACTGGGTCATGCACGGCCTTTACTCTTCACATCCGTGCCTCCTTGCTGACCAGTGGGCAGGGAGGAACCAAGTCCTGGCAGGAACCAGCAGCTGTGGGCCACCGCCCAGGTACTGGCACGTGGCATGGGCGGCTCCCGCTGGCTTGGTTGACTCTGCAGGGCTTCTGCCCTCTTCTCACTCATGGCTTGGGCCGTAGGTACTGGAATTTGGCTGGCCCGACCTCCACACCCCAGCCCTGGAGAAGATCTGCAGCATCTGTAAGGCCATGGACACATGGCTCAACGCAGACCCCCACAATGTTGTTGTTCTACACAACAAGGTCAGAGCTGTGGCATGTGTGTGTGTGTGTGTGTGTGTGCCTGAATGTGTCCTTGGATGATCGTGTGTACCTGCCTATATCCTTGAATCTTGTGAGCATATAAGTCTGTATTTTTCTTTCTAGGGGATAATAGATTCTGTCTTGGGGGGCACCTCTAAGAAGTGCAGGTGACATCACCTTATGTCCACTGCAGTGGATGATCAGATGTGTTTTTTCTGAGACTTAGTCCCCACCTGTTTCCCTCCCCTGAGGCCTCCTTCCTCCTTATGTTCTCCCTTAAATCCACACCTCTCTCTCCAGCCCCAATTCCTTTCCACCAAGGCTTCTAGATAAGCTCTGGGGCAGCAGGGCTGGCCTTAGAAATAAATGCTTTTGTGTTTGGGGTTCTTTCAGGGAAACCGAGGCAGGATAGGAGTTGTCATCGCGGCTTACATGCACTACAGCAACATTTCTGCCAGGTAAGAGGGGCCTGGAGCCACCCATCCTCTGGAACATTGACAGTATGACCCCCTTCGTCTCATCCACCCACAGCCTCTCTGTTCCCTGGAGTGAGGAGATAAGCACAGAGGGAATGAGAAGCGATGAGGAAGGGTGCAGGGGCCACCAGCTCTGAGGCAGGAGCCTGTGGACAGACGGTGGGAGGGAAGAGAGTCCAATTCTCTTTTGGGGGCTCTGGTGGGGCAGGCTTGGGAGGCAGGCCTTGTCCTGAGCACCCCATGCGGCCAGCTCCTTGGAGCCACATTTCCTTGCCAAACCGCCTTCTTTTTCTCTGGGCCAGCAGGAAAGGAGTCAGAAAGAAATGTCGGGTCAGATCTGGGTCTGGCAACACAATATAGAATATAGAATATAGAATATAAAATATAGAATATAGAAGTTGTCTCATGCATTCCTCTGCCTCTGGACAACAGAAGGCCCTTTTCCTACCTAGGTGTTTGGAGCAAGAATAAAGAACATCCAGTCACTGACTCCCTTTCCTATCCCACTCTTCAGAGAGGCAGAGGGATTCACCCATTCATTTTGTTACCCATTCGACAAGGAATATGGCCAGGTGCAGTGGCTCACATCTGTGATGCCAGCACATTGGGAGGTCAAGGCAGGTGGATCACTTGAGGTCAGAAGTTCGAGACTAGCCTGGCCAACATGGTGAAACCCTGTCTCTACTAAAATACAAAAATTAGCTGGGCGTGATGGGGCGGGTGCCTGTAATCCCAGCTACTCAGGAGGCTGAGGCAGGAGAATCCCTTGAATCTGGGAGGCGGAGGTTGCAGTGAGCTGAGATGGCACCACTGCACTCCAACCTGGGTGACAGAGGGAGATTCCGTCTCAAAAAGAAAAAAACAATAAATATTGGACAGCCAATGTGTCAGGCTCTGTTCTAGGTGCTGAGAATGTAGCAGAGGGCAAAGCCAGGTCACTGTCTTCATGGGCATTAAACACGCAAACAAATACATTAGTAATAGCAGGTGCTAATTATCATGAAAGAGTAAAGGGACTCGAGAAGGGCAGTGGTGAGGCGGGTACATGGTCAGAAGAGGCCTCTTGATGAGGCGACACTGGAGCAGAGACCTGAGTGACCAGGATGGGAAAGGCTGAGCCGTATCAAGCCTGCGGGATGAGCCCTGCACACTGAGAGAAGAGGAAGGATGGGAATGTGAGGGGCTGGGGTGTTTGAAGCTGAGCAAGTGAGGGAAGAGGAAGAGGAGGGTAAGCTAGGAGGTGGCAGAGCCAGGGGCCTCGTGCTCTCACTGAGGACTTTGGAGTTTGCTCTAAGAGTGATGGGAAGTCACTGGAGCTTTGTGATCTTTTCATTTCCAAGTGATCTCTCTGAGTGCTCTGTGAGGATGGGTAGAATCTTCTGTGGAGGGCCTGCCAGGAGGCTGTAGTGTTAGGACTTTGAGCAACCCAAGCCAGTCTTATCTTTGCCTAATGATGAGCAAAGATGAGGCTGCACCCCTACTGCACTCCTATACCCCTATTGTGTGCCACGTGTGCCAAGCTCCTTATGGATGTTCCCTCCCTTCATCTCCATAGTCACCTTTGAGGAAGGGGCAATTATCACCCTCATTTGATGGGTGAGGAGAATGAAGTTCAGAGAGATTCACGAACTTGTACCAGGACATGGGGCTTATTAGTGATAGACCTGAGCTGGGCTCCCAGCCTGCTGAGCTTTAAAGCCTAGGCTGAGTGCTGCCCCACATAGTTGGAGAGATGCTGAAGCACTCTTTTCCAGAAAGCTTCTCAGCACAGGATGGCAGGGGGAAGAGGCTTGTCTTCCCTGTAGGACAAGGGCTGGCCAGAGGGCTCTGCAGGTCTGAGGGAGCAGGGGTGGGGAAAACAAGGGGTTCTTGGATGCAGGAGTTGCCTCTTTTGACCACCTGTCTCTCCCTGCAGCGCGGACCAGGCTCTGGACCGGTTTGCAATGAAGCGGTTCTATGAGGATAAGATTGTGCCCATTGGCCAGCCATCCCAAAGAAGGTAGGTCTCTGGGGCTCTCAGCCCCATGTATGTGTGTGTGCACTCACTGTACGTGGGGACAAGACTTGTGTACTCACAGGGATGGGATAGCTGTGCCTAGGTGGGGGTGCACCAGGCACATGTTTTCAGATGCCAGCCTGCAGTGGTATGAGCTCAGGCACACAAAAGAGCCCAGGAGCCAGCCTGTGGTGTGTGCCCGCAGGTTGGCACAGCACTTGACTCTGAGGCCATGCTAGAGAGCAGGGCAACCTTCGTGGAGAAGCAGGAGTCTGGGGATAAAAAGGCGTTGGCATAGGAAGGCGTGTGCTGTTCTTGGCCCTGGAGGCAGGATTGCTTCAGTGCTTGGATGAGTCTACAGGAGACTGTGTCACTACCCCCTGCTGTGGGAGGTCAGAGACTCATGATAAGGGTCACCTTCTGTTGGGAGAGTTTAGACAGTTTTACTGAGAGCTTTCAACTGCATGGTCTTATTGGAGTCTCACAATAGCCCAGGCAGGAAACAGGGCAGGGATGGATTTATTCATTCAGCAAACTTTAAATCATCTACTATGGCTCCAAGCACTGAGATATCTAGGCGAATAGGAAAAAGTCCTTCCCTTGGTGAGCTGATACCCAATGAGAGAAATGGACATGAAACGAATAGCTGTACAAACAAGACAATGTCAGACAGCAACGAGGCTAGGAAGGAAAGAGGGCACTGCAGACACGAGAACTGATAGGAGGGGAACGGGAACGGGGCTCTTTTAAGGGGGATGGTAGGGGAATACCTCTTAGTATGGAGGGGGTGAATTTGAGCCTAAACTGGAATCATGGTGAGCTGTCATGTGACGACCTAGGCATCCCATTTTGCAGATTAGAAGCTGAGCCGAGGGAGGGGCATGGCCAGGGTCTATAGCGAGTAGTGGCAGAACTGGAAAGCACATGAAAGCCTAGTAATGCCTGGGCCAGGGCAGTGCCCCCTGGTTGTGTGACCCACTGTCCTGAGGGATCCTGCTCCGTGGGTGACGTGTCAATGACATCTCATCCACAGGAAGGTGCACGCAGCATCAGGGGCAGGTGGTCTTTGGGGGAGGCTGCAGCCAGGGTGGTGGGAAACCCAAGCCCAAGCTGGAGACGTGGACAGTGGGACACAGGCCCAGTTCCGTTTGCTGCTGGGAGTTGTGGGCCTGCCACCTGCTGTGATGTCAGCACCGTTCTGCACACTGGTGACATGGTACGGAATCTGCCAGGCAAGGGCTTATGGAGCTCAGCTTCTAGTGGATGATACACATATAAGGAAACAATTCAGATAGTCATGAGAGCTGCAAAGAAAAAGCAAACTATGATGGCTAGAGAGTGATGGGGCTGGCAAGAGGGCTGATTCACATGGAAGGGCCTTACGAGAAGGTGACGTGTAACATGAGATCTGGGTGGGGAGAAGGAAGCCTCCAAGTGAATGTGCCCAGGGTAAAGGATCCAGACAGAGGAATAGAACTGACTATAAGGGCCTGGAGGCCAAAGCATCCCATTTGCCTTTTTAGTCCCTGCGCACACTGACTGGGCCAACAAGGGCCTAGAGCTGTGAGTCCTGGAGCTCTTTAGCCTCACCATGCTGAGGGTCTCAACACATGTCCCATCACCCTGCCTTCCTTGGCTGGCTAGAACTTTGCTGTCTCAGCTGGGGGCTATTCCCACCAATGTAATTGGAAGCCCAAGAAGTGAGTGAGTCCTCAGGGAACCCAGCACCTTATAGTTGGCACAAAACAGTTGATAGCCAGCCTCAGAGTCAGCAACCAGAAATGGGATGTCTTTATGTGCAGAAAATTCTGGCTAGGCCCCCAGACACAGCAGCTGTGGATCAATGAGAGTCTTCTCAGGGAAGAAAGAATGATTGGTCAAATACTGCCTTCTCAGTCTCTGGCTTGCCATGTGTGTCTGCTGACCGTAATCACAGTTTGACCTTTGACCTTGAAGGATAAGGATACTAAGAGAGAAGCATGCTGTTCCAATGGCACAGTGTGACTTGGAGAGAATGAGCAGAGAATCACATCTCTGAATCTTAGCAGTGAAGGTCTGAAGACCAGCGATCAGTGTCACCTCTCAGGAATAGGATTATTTAGGGATTCCCTGGTGTATTAGTCCATTTTCATGCTGCTGATAAAGACATATCCAAGACTGGGCAAATTACAAAAGAAAGAGGTTTAATGAACTCACAGTTCTACGTGGCTGGGGAGGTCTAACAATCATGGTGGAAGGTGAAAGGCAAATCTCACATGGTGGCAGACAAGAGAAGAGAGAGAGCCAAGGGAAAGGGGTTTCCCCTTATAAAACCATCAGATCTTGTGAGAATTATTCACTACCCTGAGAACAGTATGGGGGAAACCATTACCATGATTCAGTTATGTCTCACTGGGTCCCTCCCACAACACGAGGGAACTATGGGAACTACAACAAGATGATATTTGGGTGAGGATGCAGCCAAACCGTATCACCTGGTGTTCAAAATGTGCTTGCACAGCGTGCCGTTGGGGCGTGTCTGCCTGGCTCCTATCTGACACTGCCTCTGTTTGTGGGTGGGTCACCTCTCTGAGCCCAGATGTGGAAGTGCAACTGTGGGTTTACTATGCATTTGTTGCCACCCTCCTGCCTTCTTGTCAGTGTCACTTGCAGGGAATGGAGCAGATGGAGGAGAGGAAGGCAGGGAAAGAGAGAGGGAGGGGCTTTGCCTGTAGCTCTCTCATTCATTGTCACCCGCCCCCGGACTCATTGTCCCCCGAACACAGACACATCCTGTTGGCGTGATCCAGAGATCTGATAGGAACTGCTATTCCAGGTTTCCGGCTTGAGTAATGGGGCAGGGGTCTGAATAGGAGCGGGTGCTGCCCATCAGATTATCTTACTTGAGTAGTCCGAGGAGGCCCCACCCAAGCCCAGGGACAGAGGCACACAGGCCTGGAGGTGGGCCAAGGAGCCAAGAGACAGGAGGGGATCTTATCCTGGTCATGTGGGCTCTAGTTCCACCCTCCTCAGAGACCTACTATTGGCTCCTGCAGAGCCTTGGAATACATTCTGATTGGTCTAACTGACTCAGCTTGGCATTCCCTGGCCAGTAAGAAAAGGGAAAATGCCGACTAATCGACGCAGAAGGACTGATCTCTAGTTTATTGGGCAGATGCGTTGGGGTCCAGACTTCTTTCCTGCTCTCCCCATCCACTCCCAGCTTTGTGTTTTCTTGCTGTGTGTCTCTGGAGTCCAGTGACCCCTCCTGGACCTTATTTATCCTCTCTGTCTAGAAGGAGAAGGTATGGGTTAGTCCTTCCATTCTTCCAACAGATCCTTGTTAAAGAATTGGGGGATGTTGGCCAGGCGCAGTGGCTCATGCCTGTAATCCCAGCACTTTGGGAGGCCGAGGTGGGCTGATCACCTGAGGTTGGGAGTTCGAGACCAGCCTGACCAACATGGAGAAACCCCGTGTCTACTAAAAATACAAAATTAGCCGGGCATGTTGGCGCATGCCTGTAATCCCAGCTACTCGGGAGGCTATGGCAGGAGAATTGCTTGAACCTGGGAGGCAGAGGTGGTGGTGAGCCGAGATTGCACCATTGTACTCCATCTTGGGCAACAAGAGTGAAAGTCCATCTCAAAAAAAGAAAAAAAAAAATATTGGGGGATGTTGACCCTAGAGATAGTAATACTTATTAGTTACTTTGAATACCAAGTAAACTCAAGGATACAGAGAGAGGGACTTCATGCACTTTAGTGTGATGTCGAGAAAGTGAAGAACTACGTTTATTAAGGTCTTGCTCACTATTTGCTAGACTGTCACTTGTGGCTACTGGATCTGTGGGCAGAACTGGGGCTGTGAGTATGAGCACAAGCTTGATTTGAGCTTTGTGTGGGGGTGTGAGGGTGTCAGAGCTGTTTGGTCGTTGGGCCTGCCTTGAGCAGCTAAATGTTGCCTGTCAGGGATGTGGGGTGGAAATTTTGGTACAGCAGGAGATTCTTGGGCTGGGAGTGAAGCAGGAAAGAGATATTCATGTTGACCACCAGAGGGCGGTGGCGAACTCCAAGTGGGATGCTTGGCTTGACCCAGCTCTAGGTCTGGTATACCTGCTCACTTTTCCCACCTGGGTCTCCCAGTAGCAGGCAGGAATGTCTGGGAGGGAGGCCTGGTTGGGGAGGGGGACCATGTTGGTTGGGGAGAAGGTAGAGTAGGTAAGCGATCTAGGGCAATGTTCTTGGAAAAGACAGAACAGTGATTACTGCACCAGCGCAGACCTCTCTCCCTGAAGCTGCTTCTTCCACCACTGCAGGTATGTGCATTACTTCAGCGGCCTGCTCTCCGGCTCCATCAAAATGAACAACAAGCCCTTGTTTCTGCACCACGTGATCATGCACGGCATCCCCAACTTTGAGTCTAAAGGAGGTACCTGCCTTGAGCCCTCCAACCTCCCCCTTACCAACTCCTCCCTTTCATCTTCCATCTTCTCCTCTAAGAGGCAACCTTGGGTAGTAACAGACAACATGAGAGCTACAGGGTCATAACACTTCCACTGGACTCTCAAGTACATTGCTTCCTGAACTTTTCTAAGCCCCAATCTATTCACTTTCAAAATGGGTTTGATATTTGCAGTGCCTGCTGGCCAATGATGTTGGATGGACAATGTTTTTTATAAATTTAGTTTGCTTTACAAATGAAAAGTTGGCATTTCTTCCCCTTTCTGCTTCCTCTTTTTCTCTTTCCTCTTTTCCTCCTTCCCCTTCCTACCTCGCCTTCCCCCGTTCCTTCTTTCCTTTCTCTTTCTCCCTTCACTGTCTCCTCTGCCCCTCCCGCCTGCCAGTTGCTGCTGTCTTAGGTAACACCCACCCCACTTTTACAGGATGTCGGCCATTTCTCCGCATCTACCAGGCCATGCAACCTGTGTACACATCTGGCATCTAGTAAGTATTACATGGGCATGAGAGGCCAGGGATGCCCAAGGCCTAGGGCTAAGGACTAGGTCAGAAGGGTGGGGAGAGGAGACAGTGTTCTCAAGAGGGTTGAAAGGACAGAGTCAGAGAGGTTTCCCACTAACCCTGTGGCATAGGGGCAGCAGGGAGAAAACGCCCCTCCATCATCTCCCCTCCAGCAGCCTTCTCTGTTTCTGTCCGCCTCTCTCCCTTAGCAACATCCCAGGAGACAGCCAGACTAGCGTCTGCATCACCATCGAGCCAGGACTGCTCTTGAAGGGAGACATCTTGGTGAGTGCTGTTCCTCTGTCTCAAGTCCCATCCTTGTTTATTTTCTCTCTCTTCTTTTCTTACTCCCTTCCTGCCTCTTGGGACAAGACAGCTACTCCTCCTGGGCTGCCAGGCTTGGAACCATAGGCTCTCGGGGCTCTTGGAAGACCTTCCAGTCTCACATAGTCCGTGTCTCTCACCCTGGGCTTAGCTGTTGTTCTGGAGCATCTCCAGGGAAATACCACTCAGTGTGAGCTGTTACCTCCTGGCTTCTTATTGGTGACAAGGACTCTGTGAATTATAGCTTTAGTCCTTCCTGCTGCCATTTAAATCCATCTTACTTTTTGCACTCTGGCTTGTATGCAGAAACTTCTTGGGAGGACATTTTTGTCCCCAGAGGCCAAGGCTGATCTCCAATTCTTTGCTGTTCTAGAAGTTTCCCCACAGAACTCTGAGATCCTGTTTGGTGTTGATGAGCTCTCCCTCATCGGGTTTGGGGTGAGCCTTGGGGGCTCAGTCAGTGGAGCTGATAAGGAGGCTCCCTGGGACCTGACCTCCCAGCCTCAGGCCCCTGACTGGTTCTGCCCATCTTCCCACCCAGCTGAAGTGCTACCACAAGAAGTTCCGAAGCCCAGCCCGAGACGTCATCTTCCGTGTGCAGTTCCACACCTGTGCCATCCATGACCTGGGGGTTGTCTTTGGGAAGGAGGACCTTGATGATGCTTTCAAAGGTGCGCTCCTTGAGTGGAGCTGGGGGTGGGCACCCCTGTGGCAGGGAGACGAGCTCAGTTTGAGAGGATATGGTGGGTATGGGGACCATCTTTTCTGGGCCACGTGGTCTGTCTAGTCTCAGGCTGACGATGGGAGTTGAGAGAGACTTGGGAGAGAGTTGAGATCGGGATGGTCTGGGAATTCCAGTTGTTAGTAGAAGTGGAGGTAAATTCCTCCCAGTCCTTGGGCTGTTTTATATCTTGCAGCCTTCTATTACTTTCCCTGTCTCTCCTTCATCTTGTCCCCCCAGTTTGTCACATGTGTCCTATTGATAATCATTTATTGTCAACATTCCTTGGGCATCTGCTTTGTGTTAGGATCTGTACCAAGTGCTGGGGATTC
Organism: Rhinopithecus bieti; assembly: GCF_001698545.2. Taxonomy (NCBI): domain Eukaryota; kingdom Metazoa; phylum Chordata; class Mammalia; order Primates; family Cercopithecidae; genus Rhinopithecus; species Rhinopithecus bieti. Next base: position 893,858 of record NW_016810185.1, on the reverse strand, counting down.
AAAGTGAAACCTGACATGGTCTCTGCCTTGGTGGAGTTCAAAAATCTTGTTGAGTTGGCAGGCAGACCAGCGGGGGATAATTACCCTGTAGGGCAGAAGAGCAATAGTGGAGGAGTGTGGCAGCCGCAAGGGGGAACCATTTTCTGAGAGAAGAAGAGGTGGTTTGGAAAGGTTTGGTGTTTGCTTTTGCTTCTTTCTTTTATTCATTGGAAGTTTTATCTATATCACTTTCATGCCCGGGACATATAAATGCACATTTATTTACCCATCTGTCTCTCCATCCACCAATTCATTCTTACACACATCCATCCATCTATCCATCCATCCATACATCCGTCCTTCCATCCGTCTGTCCGTCCATCCATCCATCCACCCACCCATCCATCTACCCACCCACCCATTCATCCATCCATTAATCTATCCCTTCATTCATCTATCCATCCATCCACATATTTATTCATCTGTCCATCTATCCATCTGCCCATCCATCCATCCATCCACCCACCAAGCACCACTTGTGTGTCTATATGTGTCAGGCATGTGTTAGACCCTATATATATGAACAGAAAGAAGTCAGGCACTACCCTCAGGGAGTTCACAGTTTCTGCAGTGAGAGACACACAAACATGATACTACGAAGTGATGCCTGCAGTGATGGAGACATGCACAGGCATGATAGGTGTCCCATGGAGCAGATGCCATCCTTGCTGTAACTTATTTTCCTACAAATAGTGGGCAGTGATCTGTGTCCAGACTGGGCTCAGGCAGAGAAAGACTGGAACTGGGGCTTGGAGGAGGGTTCAGATCTCCTTAGTATAGCCTGGCTCATGTAGAAGGGTGTTTCTTTAATGAGCTCTCCTTGCACTGGAGCCAGAAGATGCCATCATAATTACAGTACAGAATGTAAATGATAGCAGTCTTAACAAGGAAAAATAAAGGAATAGATGATAAAATAAATAAGGGGTTGGGCAGAAGTTGAGAGAAGGGAGGGTCGCAGATTTCCTTCTCTTACATAGTGGGAGTCAGGAAATACCATAGAAAATGGACAGGTCAATAAATAGAGGCATGGCCAGGCACGGTGGCTCATGCCTGTAATCCCAGCACTTTGGGAGGCCAAGGTGGGAGCATTGCTTGAGGCCAGGAGTTTAAGATTAGCCTGTAAATATAGTGAGACCTCTGTCTCTACAAAAAATAAAAAAACTAGCCGGGCCTGGTGGCATGTGCCTGTCATCACAGCTATTCCAGGGGCTGAGAAGGGAGTATTACTTGAGCCCAAGAGTGCAAGGCTGCAGTGAGCTATGATTGCACCGCTGCACTTTGGCCTGGGCAACAGAGTGAGACCTGGTCTCTAAAAAGAGAAAAAGAAATAGAGGCTTAACTATCTTATTTAAAGTTTCAAAGACAATCAATAGAATAAATAAAAACAATAATTAGATTTAAGAAGAGAGGAAGTGGGGGTAGTAGTGTAAGTGAACCAAATTATTCACATTCATAGTGGTCAATCCACAGAAGTTATTTAAAATTCATGTCTGGCTAGGTATGGTGGTTCACACCTGTAGACCCAGCACTGTGGGATGCTGAGGTCGGTGGATTGCTTGAGCCCAGGAGTTTGAGACCAGCCTTGGCAACACAGCAAAACTCTGTCTCTACAAAAAATACAAAAATGAGCAGGGCGTGGTGGCTTGCACCTGTAGTCCCAGTTGCTCTGGAGGCAGAGATAGGAGGACCACTTCGGCTTGGGAGATTGTGGCTGCAGTGAGCTGTGATCGCACCACTGTACTCCATCTAGGGTGACAGAGCAAGATTCTGTCTCAAAAATATAACTATGCATTCCAACCTGGGCGACAGAATGAGACTCCATCTCAAAATAAATAAAATAAAATAAAATAAAATAAAATAAAATAAAATAGTGGCATAAAAATAGTGGCTATTATTTAGAGTCTTAGAGGTAAATTGCTAGTAGAAAAGAAATAGAAATAGAATCAGTTACCACATTACCTCAAGCAAGTAGGACAGGGGCTAGAGTGACAGGAGATTTAATTTCATTGTACAGATATAATTTCATGTATATATATAAATATATGTTGATTATTATTATAATATTAGCCATGTGCATATATGATATTTTAATTTTTTCTAGAAGAAAACTTTTATGGAGTGCTTTTGGGACTTTTGCCCATTTTGTTTTCCTTCTCTTCTTCCAGATGATCGATTTCCAGAGTATGGTAAAGTGGAGTTTGTATTTTCTTATGGACCAGAGAAAATTCAAGGTATAACCCAAGTTAGAATTCATTCTCTCACTCCTTCCTTTTATCCTGACCCTATCCCCACCACCCTTCCACCCCTGGTCTGTTCCACAATGACCAAGTTATCTTTGAGATGCAGGCCACCAGTAAAGGATCTGGATTTCAGAGTGGACCCCTAGCTAAACATGAACCAGTGACTTAATCTCTGGATAATAAAAATAAAAAAGCAGACAGAGAGGCACTGGGTTGGATAAACTGTTCTGGTCGCATTAGGTCATCAGCCTGTTATATTCAGAGACTGAGGGTCACGGTAGATGGAGGGAGTGGCTGGCGGGCAGGGGGCACTCGAAGGTGCTGGATAGACGATGCGTATTTATGAGAACTGAGGTGATTCAACCTGAAGGCCAGTTTAATAATAACCTTGAAGCCTCTAGACTGGTTATAAGTGGAGATCAGTTGTCCACCATCTTATTTGAGAATGGAATGAAAGGAGATGAAGTTAGGTTATGGACAGAGGGACTCTGGATAGACTAAAGAAAGGACTGACAAGCCAGGAAGGTAACTCACCCTGACAGACTTGACTAGCAGCTATGCTGTCTTTGAGCTGGGTTTTAAAAAATTTATTTATTTATTTTTATTTTACCTTAAGTTCTGGGATACATGTGCTGAATGTGCAGGTTTGTTACTTAGGCATCTATGTGCCATGGTGGTTTGCTGCACCTGTCAACCCATCATCTACTTTTAAGCTCTGCATGCATTAGGTATTTGTCCTAATGCTAAGCTGGGTTTTCTGTGGGTGGCTAGGAGATTCCGCCATATTCCCTAGGTTTCTGTCTGGAGTGGAGAGCATTTTAAGAGGGGGCAGGGCCATGCCTGGGATGACCTTTGGAGGCTTTATGTCCTTTCAATGTCAGGGCTGTGATTTTCCTGCTGTCGCTGACCCCATGCAGCTCATAACCAGCCTGCCCCCCACCCCCAGGGTCTGACTCCAGGGGCAGACTTCCTAGTCTCTTGGCACTGCCTCAGAAGCCCCAGGGACACAGAAGAGAAAGAGGCAGACACCCAGCCAGGGGTCCTCCCTCCTTTCTTCCAGGGGGTCTTCATTCTTCAGTGCCTGTCCTGGTTTACCCCTATGACCCAGCATGAGCCTTTTCAAGAATGTAAGAAACTGGACTCCCAGTTCTCAGTCCAGCTTAAACCACTGGTCCCGCCTGCCATGCTCAAGAAAACGAGAAGTCCCTCAGGGAGCATCTTTTGGGGAGCTTGTGGGCTTTCTCTGTTTTTCCAGCTGCTGATCCTTTTCCCTCTCTGCACTGCCTCCCTGACTGCCCCTGCCTTTCCCATCCCACTTAGGCATGGAGCACCTGGAGAACGGGCCGAGCGTGTCTGTGGACTATAACACCTCTGACCCCCTCATCCGCTGGGACTCCTACGACAACTTCAGTGGGCATCGAGATGACGGCATGGAGGGTAGGTGGGACCCAGTGGCTCCCAGCCCCTATCCAAACTGCGCAGCCTCTGCTCACATGAGCTTGCTTCTCTTGGCCTGCTGTCAAGAGATCCGGGTTCGAGAGGAGGCAGGGGGAAGTCTGAGGTGCCTCTGAGAGTTCACAGTTCACTGAGGGAAGATAAGGCACATATATTAATATATTAAATAAAAACGAGGACAGAGCCAAGGAAGGCAGCAAAATGGCCACAAGGGGGTTATCGTGGAAGTGTATTGCTGCAGCCAAGTAAGTTCCATGGACAGTGAGTTCTCTGGGATTGGCAGGGAGGGATTTTGAGAGCTGGAGTGATCTGGGAAGACTCCTTGGAGGACGCGTCCTTGAGTGGAGCTTGAGATACCCCCCGTTGTGCTGCAGAAACAGCATTTGTCACGTGTGTGTTAAACCCACTGCTGGGTTTCTTCAGGCTCGCTGCCTGAGTTCTCTGGGGTCAGAGTACTAGGAACAGAGACACAGAATCTAGGGCCTGCAAGCTTTCATCAACAGCCAACAAAAACGTTTGAGAGCTGGGAACAAACTGATAGGCTCTGAAATTTGAAAAGAAGCAGCAGCATTGAAATTAATACATGTTTAATTTAGCTACAAACCCAACATTATGTCAAATTGTCCACTGCAACTCAGGTCATCTCTTGAGAGTTCTATTTATGTATGTAGTTTATCTGCATATGTGTAAGGAGTTCTATTTATGTATGTGGTGTATCTGCATATGTGTAAGGAGACGTGGGGCGGGCTCTGAAAGTGAGCATGCCTGGAGCCCAGGAACTCTGGGGTTTGGCCACGAGCTTCTTTTCTTGAGTTGGTCGTAGGACCGCAGAATGTTGGAGCTGGGAGGACCTTCGAGATGGTCCAGCCCATTCCCGATCTGTGTTTAGTTGGGGTAACTGAGACCTCTCCCAGAGGCAGAACCTCCTGATTTGCCCCCATGACTCAGGATGGCCCTTTCAAGGATGCCAGCACCCAGCGTCCGGCTTCTCCTCCCAGCTGAAGCCAGTCCTGGGTGGGGCTGTGCCATCCTGGGGCCCTGGGGCCCATGGCAGAGTTGAGTTAGAGACAGGCAGGCCTGGGGGCCTCCCCCTGCCCTCTTTCCTCTACATAGCGCTGTCTTCTGTCTCCCTTCCCAAGGTTTTGGATTTGATGACTCCTCTCTGAAAATCTTTGGGCCTTTTCTTGAATAAAGATTTCTCCTCTGACCTTGGGGGCACAAGAATGTGCACAAAGTTTCAGAGAGAGGTAGGATGAGGGAGGGTGGTTGGACTAGAATTTGGGGACTTGCTGAGAGCACATTTTTTCTGTGCAATGTCAAAAAGTGGATGGCCTGTCCTCACACCTGCCTCAGTACCCAACCCCTTCCTGGGGTGCTTTTCCTCCCCCAGGGACCCAGCACCCTTGGATTGGCCAAGACACCCCACCAGGCCCCTCCAACCCCCGAGGCTGCTCCCAAAAAGCGCTCCTCCATCCCCTGGTGCTGAGCGGCCAAAAGCAGAGGCTGGAGCGAATTTGTTCTGAGGTCTCAGTGGCTGCCAGCCTAATTGGTCGTTGTGCTAGGGATGTTTGCATTTTTAACAAGAACACTTGGCAATTGGAAAGAATTTTTACTGTCTCTCCATCTCTCCTTGGTGCACAGTCAATGCGATGATAAATGTAGAAACATTTAGTAAACTATAAAGTGCCAGGCAAATAAAAGGTAAAATAATTAAGGGCGAGGAGGAGAGGTGGGAAAGACGGGGCTTAGGATGTAGTTGGCTGTGGGGGAAGGAAGAAGAGCAGACGGTCAGAGTGGGAGGCAGCCCAGGGACAGCAGAGCCGAGAGCGGCTCCCCCTCTCGGCAGAGGGCCAGCTTCTCAGCCTCCAGACAGGGCCCCTCTGTCCTTGTAGGACGAGCTGACCTTTAGCTGGTCAAAAGATCCCGCTGGTTCTGACTGAGGGAATGGATTGGAAGGGAAAAAAGGAAGGGCTAGGGGGCAGAAGAGGCAGCCAAGACCTTCCCTCACCAGCCCTCTGTCCCCTCTACCTGCCTGTAGCAGCCTTCATGAGAGGCAGTTTAGCATGTGGTTAAGAATGCAACCTCTGCAACCAAACTACCTGGCTTCAAATCCTTTGACAAGATACCGTCCCTTGGGGCCTTGGTTTGCCCTGCTGTAAAATGGGGATTCAGTCAACAAATCATTTTGAGCCCTTTGTGGGCAGCATGACCTGAGGAGGGGCTGCAGGCCGCGTGTCCTCAGGGGTCCCTGACACATTTGTGTCAACTGTGGCCAGCGTGTCAGGCACCTGCAAGATATGGCTAAGGGAAAAGGCCTGGATTTATCACGCACCAGCCATGGCACCAAGAACTTGGTAGTTGCCATTTCATTTGATGCTCCCAGCCATTCTGTGACTCTTATTATGTTCGAATGGGGAAACTGAAGCACAGAGGGGTTAAGTAACCTGCCCCAGCTTGCCACGCCAGTCAAGAGCAGATCTGGGTTTCAAGCCACCGCACTGCCCACCATGCCGTCCTGGGTTGGCTGACATCCCTAGGGGCCAGCTCTGGGCATCTGGTTTTGTGGCAGTACCTGGGTCCCACTGAGCCTAGTACCTCTCTGGCTGCTACCTCTCACCCACGGACAGAGAAGTTCACCCAATCCTGACTGTTAGAAAGAGGGAGGGTTAGGCGAGGGGGGTGCGCTGGAGCATGGCACCCCGGAGGCCACTGGGCTCGCCCTGAGGCAGGTGTTCAGCAAGACTTCAGTGCAGGCAACAGCTGAGCCCCTGCCCCACCCACAGAGAAGAGTGTGCGTCGCTCACTCAGGAATGCTTCGGATGAGTGGCTGGCCTCTCGAAATAGGTAGAGGGAAGGGTGTCCGAGGTGACCTGGGGCCATTTCTGAAAGTGGCCCTCTGCCTACCTCTTCTATTTCAGGCCCACTGTGAGAGGATGATAGTAGGGGCCAGACCAGTCCCTCTGGAGCCCACCAGGAGACTCAGACGGTGGGGGCAGGGAGCACCCAGCCAGGCAGTCAGCAGCAGATGTCATCTCTGGCCTGCATCCTCTAGTGTGGCCTGTGTCCCCACCTTGCCCTCTCCTGGCAATGAGGCATGGCCAGCATCAGGTTCAGAGCTCCTCATCCCCCAGGAGGCCCTCCTGCTGCCCCTGACTTAACCATCATCTCAGGAACTGCTCTGCGTTTAACCCTTTCCTCACTGCCTGCAGTTCCCCAGACCAACTCCAAGTTCAAGTTTACAGCTAGCAGTACTGTGACACTTAGAGCCTTCTCCCGAATTCTGTTGAATTTCTGTTCTCTGAAGGCTGACTTCTCAGGCTCAGGTGGCCAGGCTAGTCATAAAACCCAAGAGGGAGGGGGCTTGCCAATGGGGCAGGAAACCCCCATGTGTGGACCTTCCTTGGCATTAGCTCAGCTCAGCCTGTGCCAACCCCATTTCCTGGATAAAGACCCCGGAAGTAGGCCGAGGTTAGCAATCTTGTCCAGAGTCATGAGACAAGAGGTCTAGTTGATATTGGAATCCAAATCCCTTTCTACCTCCCTTGGAGCTCAGCTTACCAGCACCCCGGAACCCACACCCCTAATCCATTCAGGTGGCTACTTCAGGATGGTTGTCTCACTTCTCAAGCCCTAATGATGACAGGGACTCACTACCACACAGGAAAGCCCGTTTCATGGTGGGACGGGTCCAGCTGTGTCTCTGTGTAGCAAGCTGAGGCTGTGGTGGAGACTTTGGGCTCACCTGCTCCTGGGCCAGGAGCAGGGGGGCGTGATGAGGGTGAAGAATCAAATGGAAGCTCAATAATAAGGACCCTCCGACTGGACAAAGTTGTCTGTTGTGGGACAGTGGCCAGGAGCAGGGTGCCTGCCATCTTGGGTACCCTTTATTTCCAGAGCAGTGCCTTCTGCTGCTTCTCATGCCTGAAGTATTATTAGTCTGCTCAGACAGCCACAGCAAAGCACCACAGACCCGGGGGGCTTGTGCAACAGAAATGAATTTTCTCATAGTTCTGGAGGCTACAAGTCTGAGATCCAGGTTTCAGCAGGGTTGGTTTCTCCTGAGACCTCTCTCCCTGGCTTGAAGATGCTGTCTTCTTCCTGTATCTTCACATCGTCTTCCCTCTGCATGTATCCTTATCCTCATCTCTTCTTATAAAGACACCAGATGTATTGGAGTAGGGCTCACACTAATGATCTCTTTTCACCTTAATTGCCTCTTTAAAGGCTGTATCTCCAAATACAGTGGCATTCTGAGCTGCTGGGGGTTAGGATTGCAACACAGGAATCTGAGTGGGCCAACAGTGCAACTCTTCACACCTGAGAAGGAGTTTTCTGGGTCACATGTATTTGGATGCCCCAGGCCTTTGATTCTGAGTGGGGAGGAAGGGGAGGTCAAGGATGGGTGGTGGCGAGAGATCTGGTCCCCTCCCTGCAGGAGCCTCTGCCCCTCTCCAGTTAGGTCTGGAGCCTGCCAGCTCAGTACTCTGGCTAACACCAGTTTTGCAGCCTCCAGAAGCCCCATTAGCAACTTGGCCTGAGTTCTGATGCCCCGTGCCCAGATTCCAGGTCCCCATGGGTAGGGGTGGCGCTGTGTTTTTGCCTCTGCTGTATAGAGCAGGCTCCAAATTCCTCCATAGTGTTCCAGGGCAAGCCTTCTCGGAAGCAAGCCCTGAACCAAGGGATGTGGGCTGCCCTCTGCCTCTGAGAAGCCTGCAGGCTGACCAGGCCTGGGTTCCTCCCTGCCTTCTCATCCATCCCCACCTTTCCGTGACTTCCTTGGACATCGGTTGTTTAGAGTTTCTCTTGACTCAACAGAAGATAGGAACATGGGTTGGGCAAGTGAGGGGTGCTCTCAGAAAGTAGATTTCTCAGGGACAAAGGACAGGGTGACGCAGGGGAATGACAAGCCTCCCAGCCTGGCTGACAAGGGCGAGGGGCTGGTGTCCACCCCACTTCTGGGTTTCTCCTGGTTGGCGACCATCAGTACTTCCTTTATTTCCATGGATAATCCCACCAGAACCGGGAGCTGGTGACAGGGGGCCTTGGTTTTGTGCCCAAGCTTCTCAGCCCTCAGAGGAGATCTTCCAGTTCTGCAGGGTGCCAGTCCACTCCCCAAGTACTTTTGTCTGGGTTGGGGAGGAGCCTCTGCCTGGAGCCAGGAATCCCTGTTCTGTGCTGACTTCTTATGAGCTGGGCTTATCCAAGGACTCTGATACTTTTTTTTTTTTGAAAGAGGAAGGAGGGAGGGAAAGAGATCCAGCAAAAAGGCAGAGACCAAGAAGGAGAAAGAAATAAATAGATGAGAGACGTGGAGAGATAGACAGGCATGGATAGACATTGGCCTGGGAGACAGAAGATTTGGGTTCTGGGTGTCTCTGGTAACTCCTTTTCCATAGGTCCTTTTTATTTCTTATGAAATGTGAGGGCTGGAGTAGATAGTATTTCTTTCCATTTCTTTGAGCTCAAGCATTGTGTCTTTTCATGACTTGTGAAGACCTAAGAGGGTCCTGCCAGGCTTCCCTCTGAGCCCAACCCATGGGCTCAGAGCAGGAAGGAGCATGGCTTAGTGGTTCTATCAGTCAGGAGAGGCTCAGTTACGCCACAGTGACAAATGGTCCCACATTCTCAGTGGCCTAACCCAACAAAAGCGTATTTCTTGCTCATTCTCTGTGTCCACTGGGGGTCAGCAAGGTCTCTGTTCATCACAGATACTCTAGGCTGAGGGTGGCTTCATCTTGTAGGTGCTTCCTTCACTGCTGCGGCTGTGGGAAGAGGACACCATGACTTGCACACTGCTCCTGCCTAAAACTCACATGCTTTCCTTCTGCTCATGTTTCATTGGCCAAAACAAGCCACACACCCATGCCTAGCTTCAAAGGGGGCAAGGAAGTTGTGCAAAGAAGATGAGAAGCTAGAAATTAGGTTGAACAGACCAATCTCTACTTTAGGGATTAAGGCCGTGGGACCTAGAATCAGAAGATCTGGTTCTATGCTCTATTGTTGATAGGTGTGTTTCTTGGCCAAGTAACTTTGCCTTTCTGAGATCCAAATGTCTTAATTGTAAAATGGGTTCAATAACAGTACTTTTGCTATAGCACTGTCTGATATACAATGAGGTAATATACATAAAATGTGAAAAGCAGAGTGGTGCATGCCATGCTGGCAGTGATTTGTGTCTGTTTTTATTATTATTGAAGTGCTGGAGGAGAGAAGAGACAGATGTGATTTTAGCCCTCTCCTCTTTAGAAAAAGCCCACATTCACCATGTCCCTCTGCTCTCTGGGAACCACCTATAGTTGGCTCTGTTCTGGGAGCCCCACTCTTGGGAGTCAGGAGACATGCCTCTGACATCAACTTGCTATGTGACCTTGGAAAAATTACTTCCCTTCTCTGGTTCTCAGTTTCATTATCAGCGAATTGAGGATAATGGATTTCAAAAAGGGCTTCCAGCTCCAAAACCCTAACAATGTTGAGGACGCTGATGCTGACGATGACCATAAGATGAGAGCACTGTGTACTTTCTGGGTGCCAGGCACCACTGACTATATGTTCTCTTGGTTAATCCTCCCCAAACACCTATAGGTGGGTGCTGTTTTGTACTTATTGGGCTGAACAAGCGGAACTTGTAGGATGTGATTAAAATGCTACCTGTTTTGTATACTTCTGCCCTTTACGTCTACCCTGTTTCTCCTTCCCCCAGATGACATTAGGGCAAGTTCCATCCCTTTTCTAGCCACTCTCAGGTAATACAAGTTCCTTCAGTTGGTAACAAATAAATATGCCCGGTGCTGGTGAACTTGCTCCTCCCCCTTGTCAGCTCCTATCTGGCTGCTAGCTGTGTGTGTGTGTGTGTGTGTGTGTGTGTGTGTGTGTGTGTATGTGTGTGTGTGTTGGTTGGGGGGCGGCGGTGGTGATGGTGGTGGGGAGGCTCAGTAAGTTTTCTTTCTGTTTTCCTGACGTACATATTTAGGGTTAGGAAGAGAAGAAAGGGGGAACATTCCAGAACATTCTTTCTTGCCTGGTGAGGTTGCACAGGCATGCTCTGTGTGGAGACAGAGACACAAATGATATCTCTTGGGTTCTTTGCCAGTGGAAGATTCTGGAGGCATTGAATGCCCTCTGGCTTCTCTCCTGGGGCACTTCTGTAGGTATTTGGGAGACCCCGTCCAACTGCCCAAAAGTCTTTCATTCCCTGTTCCCTTTGGGTGGCGAACGTGGTTCTGTTCAGATGCTCAGGACCCCCTTCCTCAGCCCAGTCATCCTTCGCTCCCTCCAGCCTCATCCTGCTGAAATCTCTCACCCCTGCAGGTGGCCCTCGTGGACAGCATTTCAGGTAGCCCAGGAGCTGGCTCTCTCTCACCTTGGTCCAAAGTAAACCATCAGCACTCCTGGCCCCTGCAAAGACCCGGGTTGAGGTGGCCAGTGTGCCCCCGCCCCTGTTCCCACAGCACAGTTAGGCCCCTGTCTTTCACATCCTCCATGCACCCTCAGGTACCTGCTGAGCCTCTGAGCAGACTCACTGAGATGAGGGAGACGCCCATAGCAAGGTGGGACTTGCTGCCAAACACCATGCTCTCCACAATTCCTCTTACAATCTTCCACTTCCTGATCTTTTTACACCTTTGATATGTATGTTTGTGCATGTTGTGTATGGCGGTATAGTTTGGAACCACAAAACTGTTTTCAGCCATCACTCTCTTTAAAAACTTAATAGCTGTGTAGATATAATTTAATACCACAACTTCACCTGTTTAAATTATACAATTCAATGGGTTTTAGTATATTTAGGCTTGTACAACCATCACCATAATCTCATTTTAGAACAGTTTTATCACCCCCACCCAAAGGAACCTTATAACCAGCAGCAGCCACTCTCATTTCTGCCCCCAACTCACAACCCTAATCTGCTTTGTGTCTCTGTAGATTTGTCTATTCTGGACATTTTACGTGAATGGAGTGATACAATATGTGATCTTTTGTGTCTGGTCTCTTTTACTTGACCCAGTGTTTTCAAGGTGCATTCACGTTGTAATATATATCAGTACTTTATTCATTTTTGTTGCTGAATAATATTCTATTATAGACCATACCATATTTTGTTTACCCATACATCACCATCAATTGATGAACATTTGCATCGTTTGAACTTTTTGGCTTGCATGAAGAATGCTGCTGTCAACTTGTATGTGCGAGTTTTTATGTGGACTTAGGTTGTCATTGCTCTTGGGTAGATAGCCAGGAGCGGAATTGCTGGATCACGTGTGTCATCATTTGAGGAATGGCCAGACTGTTTCCCAAAGTGGCTACACCATTTGGCATTCCTACCAGCAATGTATGAGACTTTCTCCTCAACCTCACCAACGCTTACTTTCTGTCTTTGGGATTCCAGCCATCCTAGTGGGTGTGAAAGGGTATCGCATTGTGGTTTCGATTTGCATTTTCCTAAGAATTAATGATGTTGAACATCTTCTCATGTGTTAATTGGCCATTATGGTCTTCTTTAGAAAAATGCCCATCCACATCCTCTGTTTACTTTTTAAATTTTTGTTTTGTCTTTTCATTATTGAGTTATAAGCATTCGTTTTATATTCTGGCAACAAGTCCCTTATCAGGTATATAATTTGCAGATATGTTCTGCCATTCTGTGAGTGGTCTTTTCACTTCTTGACGTTAGTCATCTCTTCTGCAAGGCCTGCATGGTTGTCTCCTGCCTTAGTTTGGAAATGTATCATTCATTGTCCTCAGGCCTCTTTTACAACCGAGACCCAAGTACTTTCACATTAACATCTGGTCACAAATAGTGTTCCCATTTGATAGATGAGGAAACTGAGGCAAGTAACAGCGATGTTAAGGACCTTGTCCAAGGAAGTCTTCTGGATAAATGGTGAAGGCAGGATTCCAACATGGTGGGTCTGCAACCAGTCAGGGATCTGTACTGCTTCCTGTCATTTTATGATCTTCATCTGTAGCCCAAAATGCTTTAGGCTGTGTGGTCTGATCTCTTTCCAGCTTTAGAAGAGGTGCCTGGATTAGCCTGGAAAGGCTGCCCCATTACACAGAGAGGGAGGCCGAGTTTCAGATCCCTGGATGGCAGAACAGCAAAAAAGCCCATGAGTTCTATCTTCCAGCCAGTCCCGGGCCTGTGTAGCCCTGTCTCCCTTCATCTCCTGGGGCCCAGGCCAGATGGGAGAGCAGTGAGAAGGTGTCTTCCAGGTTCAAGAGTGAGACACTTCAGCAGTGGGGAGCAGAGTCCCAGTGCTCCCTCTGGGTGGGGCTGCGGGAGGGAACTCATGTGCACCACACAGTTTGCCCTTGATGTATTTTCTCAGGGTCTGACAGTCTTGCTGTCTGAACTTTTGAGTAAGACGTGGGAGAAACCAGCAAGAGGGGGAGTACAGGATTGCAGGTGGTCCCAGATAACTCAGGGAAATAGTCCAAGGTTCCTGGGGAGTGATACATGTGCCCCTTGTATCTGAGCAGAGGACTTCAGGGGTGAGTTTCTATATGTGGGTGCTGAGAGCCTGGGATTCGGCCCTGAACTGATTTTTGTTGGGAAATGGTCACCTGGCCTCCAGAGGGGATAGCCCCTTCTGGCCTGTGACTTCAAGGTGGTGGGGGCAATAGCAGGGCAGGGAGGAATTCAAAGATGCTACTGAAAGCTTCTGTCCTTGATCTATCACATCATACAGGACAAAGGGCTGAGATACTAGCAGGAGAGGTTTGGGTTAGCCCCCTGGTAGAACTTCCCAACTGTGAGAGGGTGAATCAGCTGTGGCAGGGAGATTGGTCCTCTTGTCCTCTTGGCCCCCTTGGGTAGAGATGTTGAGGGACAAGAGGTGTGGATCTTAGTATGTGCTGGTCTGCATAGAGGCCAAGACAGAGGCCTGGATGAGACAGCTCCTTGAGGAGGATTCTTGGTTCTTTTGCCTCCTCCAAGAGGAGAGTCCTCTCCTGACTCACTGGCACAATCAGTCTTGAGAATTCAAATACAAGGCAAGCCTGACCTTGCAGGTAAAAATATGACACCACTGACCTGGTATCTGCCAGCCACCTGCTTGCACTGTTCCCTGTCGAGCAGTGCTGGGTTTGTCTCAATGCCCTTGGACCCTTAGCTGGCCCTGCTCTGCGAGGCAGCTGGCATGCTTGGGCAGCAGCCTCTGCCCATGGAACACACGGTAAACCAATACCCTCCCGAGTGAATGTGCCTTTGGTGCTCTGTAATCTCTGCCATCGGGTGCAGGCTGGAAGGCCGGAGCCACGCTCAGAGCTAGCCGGAGCTCTGGGCACAGTCTGCTCCCTTGTGCTCAAATATCCAGATGGAGGCAGGGGTCGGGGAGTGTGAACTCTTTCCCCTCAGTCTCCCTCCCTGTTTCCTCTCCTGCCAGACCTGTAGACAAGTGCAAGTCATCCGGACCTGTCAAGACCCCAAGATACTGACTAATTATATCCAATAAAAGAAATTTAAGCTTCTATCAATCAAATACTTCTTCTTACCCACCTAAAGCTGCTTTGCACCCATCATTTCCTCCCTCTCTTCTTCCTTTCCTTCCTTTCTTTCTTTCTCCAGATACTTCACTGATCCTCTGCGAGGCGGTGGCCACTGTGCAAGTCCTGGGGATACAGAAAGCTGTGCCCTGGGGTTGTCTGGAGATGGGGTGGGGGTGTCAGCCCGGTGCTGTGTCCACTGTGACCCACAGCCTGTGGGTAAGGGGCTCGGGCAAGTGCCCTGTCGTCTGGGGATGATTGTGATCAGAGGGGCTGGCTTTGCAGAGGGTCTGCATTTGAAGGGCCCCTGGGAGGATAGATGGCATTGAAGGCAGAATTGTTTTTCAGATTAAAAAGTGGCATAAAAATGTTGCTCAAAGTCTGGAAAGTGAAAGGAAAGAGAAACAATCAAATCTGACTGGCTTCCTCACACAATTGCTCTGGTCACTGCGGTGGGGTGGGTGGGATCTTAGCAGGATGCTGGAGGTGGTGGACGTGAGCTGAGGGCCAGGACACCCTTGCAGGAGGCCAGGGAGGCGAGAACAGTTGCAGTGTGGGGCCAAGGGAGGGGCTGGTGTTCCCTGGGGCCCCTGCTGCTCCCAGGAGCTGAGCTGAGCTGAGCTGTCCCGGAAGCTCTCATCAGAGTCCTGGGGCTCCATTCCCCCGTCTGCTATTGAAGGGGTGCAGAGGCCTCTTTTCTCCTTTGTTTCGTTTTCAGTTTTTCAAAGCAACCTTTACAAAATAAAGAACACCAAACCCGCAGTAGATGTGTCCACAGAGCCTGCATTTCTTGCTCTGGTGAACTTGGCTGGCTGAGGGCTGCCTTTCCTCACTTCCTCCCCATGTGGCTGCCTGGGGAGACTCCACCAGGCCACTCAGAGTCCCACGCAAGTGGGGGTGGGTTGATGGCACCCCTGGCTCTGGTGGGTGTGTGGCTCCCACAGTGGGCCTTCTTGCCTTCAGCCTCCAGTCCTCCAGACTCCCCATTCAGCTCACAGCAGCATCTAGCCCTCTGTGGTGAAGGTCCTCTTTCGGGATTATTCCAGATGATTCCTTGCTGGATCTATTCAGACCTTGGGCGCTCCTCCCTGCCTTTTCAGAGGTTGATTTGCTTTGGCAAAGTTGAGCTTCTTCACTCATTGTTCTGGCCTGGCTTTGGGGCCAGTTTCTCCATCAGCCTTGGAGAGGCGGCATCCTCCCTGGAGCCTGCCTGCATCTACCCACTGCCTCCCCTGCCTGCTACCTGGCACCCCATCTTCCTGCAGCAGAGCCCCTCCCTCTTGGTCCACTCTCTGAGTCCCTGCTTTCTGTCTGATGGACAGTTCTGAGGCCGTTTATGGGAAAAGGTTTCAGGGGATCTGGGGTCTGGCAAATGATCAGTCCTTTTTCCTTTGATAACCCTCTCTCTACTTCCTCAGCTGCTCATGGATGATTCATCCCCTGTAAATCTCCTTCTTTCTTCTCTATGTCCCTCTCCCAGGCACAAGACCTTCTAAAATCCTACCAAAGCCACTGAGCTCACATAGCTTCAGTCATAGGCTGCCTCCTTTAAAATTAAGGACAGAGTCTTAGAGTGGGCTGGGAAGAGGTGGAACCTATGTCATTGGGAGGTGATAGTCTTTAGGTGGGAAGATCCTTGGGAGGTCCTGTAGTGATTGCAAGCATGGTCTTGGGACTCAGGCTGTCTGGGCTTGAGCCCTAGCTCTGCCTCTTGCCTTTTGTTGACATTGGGCAAATCATTGAGCCTTTCTGGGCCTCAGTGTTCTCACCTGTAAAGTGGGGAGAAGGCTAGTACCTGTCTTACAGCATTGAGAATTAACAGAAATAATCTTTGGGTGCCTAGCTCAGCAACTATTATACAGGAAGTCATTACTAAGCATTAACTTTTGCTAATACCGCTACCTGACCATGGGTGGCACTTTATAAAATGCTTCCCCGAGTTCACCTTCAACCATCCCAGTTCTTGAGCTGGACTTTGAACTGAGGCCTCTGGCTGCAAGTCCAGTGTTCTTCCCATTATACAGAACTAGGTGTCTGTGAAGCTTTTCCCCAACATCATCTAAATACCAGGCTCCATCCCCAGGTGTGACCCACTCCCTCTGCTCAGGGGTCCTACCTCCCTGGCACTGGTCATCAGTGACCATCAGACTGCAGGTTATGGCCTCCTCCCTTTGAGAAAACACATCAGCATGCAGGAGGGTGGGAATGACATGAAGATAGGCCTAACCTTGAGTCCATGCAATTGAAGAAGATGAAGAGAAGGAAAAAACCCACATCATCTATGTTCTTTAGTACATAAGCTGTTCTCAGTCATATTCGCTTCTTCATCCAACAGGTCTTTACTGAGTGCTTATTCTGTGCGGGCCACTCACTGTTCCAGATGCTGGGGACGGAACAACGAATGAAACAAAGATCCCTGCCATGTGGCGGTTCCATTCTAGTGGAGGCAGACAATAACGCATTTAAAAACAACCGTAATAAATAACTGACAGAGCCTGTTAGAACTTGAGAAATACTCTGGGAAAAATGGAGCAGAGTAACGGTGATTGGGAATGGGGGCATTGAATTAGCTGACATTTTTGAAAAGGGGAGTTGGTCAGTCCAGGCCCTCTGAGGAGGAAACACTTGAGCCAAGACTTGAAAGGAGTGCAGGAGCTGGCCAGACAAATATCTGGAGAAGAGCATTCCAAGCAGAGGTAACAGCAGGTGCAAAGTCCCTGAGGCAGGGGCCCGCCTGAGATGTTTGGGAAGCCAGGAAGAGGACAACGTGACTGAATGGAGGTTGTGTTGGGAAATAAGGTAACGGGGAGTAGATCACCTGGGGTCTTGTAGCCATGGTAAGGATTTGGCTTTGGCCTCAGCCTCTTTATTGAATGATACATTGTAAAGATCTTTCCATAATAGCAGGTAAAGAGTCTTCTCTTCTCATTTTGTTCAGCTGCATACTATTCCACTGTATGTGTGCGCTATGTTTTAATAACTAAGTTTTTAAAAACTGCCTTTAAATCATAGAAACATTTAAGTTGTTTCCAATCTTTTGCTGTTTCCAAAAGAATGCTGCAGTGAGTAGTGTTGCACATATACCATTTTCATTTGGGTAAGTCTATCTATAGGACACATTTCTGGAAGTGGAATTGCTGGGTAGAAGAATATATGAAGAAATAATTTTTATAGACAGGGCCAGATTTGCCTTCATAAGGATTGTATTAATTGATGCTCCCAGCCAGTGATTTGGTTAGGCATGAGGAGGAGAATCTACCCCCTCACCTCCTTTAATATACACCCCTCCATATGTGAGTTACTGTTAGGTACCCGTAATTTCTTGTACTCCTCATGACTCTCCTGTGACCTGAGTTCTCTTGTGCCTGTTTCACAGATGAAGAAACAAGCACAGAGAGGTTAAGTAACTTACTGATGTTTACACAGCCAGGTAGGGATAGAGCTTGGATTCTGACACCCACCATTTCTCAGCATAACATTTCTCGTCACTTCTTACAAGGGTAGGAGTCCTGAGGAGACCTGCCCTGCTGCCCTATGCAGTCGGGGTTTGAGAACCTAGGGAATAGGAACTGAGTTAATGTGGGAAGCCTGCCTGTCCAGCTCTGCCCAATGCTGTGCCTGTGTCCTGGAGACATGTGCAGGCCAGTGATGGGGGAGGGAGAGGCCAGCCCAAGCAATCTGGAGCCACAGTGGCTGAGCTGGTCAGCCCCAGCCTTCTCCCTGTCCCCTCCCTCTGCCAGCCCCAGTGGAGAGGCCTGAGAGGCTGTGGACTAGCTAATTCTGCTCTGGGTGAGGAGCTGCCTGCCGCTGTCTGCCAGGTCAGCTTGCTCCAGGGATTGAGTTTCAGCATTTCACTGATGTAAATAAATCAGCCTTTCGATTGCCCTGCATGGCCCTGGAAACCTCTGCAGCCTGGCGTGTATTTACAGACTTCCTCTAAGTCCCCTTTTCTGTCCTAGCCTCAGGGGCTCCGTGGCTGCGTCAGAAATAGCCTCATACAAGTTTGGAGCCTGAAGCCACCCGGGCAGGACCAAGCAGGAGAGGAGAAACAGGCCCGCAGAGTCCAGAGGCTCTGGGATCCAAACAGTGCCTGGTAGAGCATCTTCTCTGAGTTGTATCCTTGAGGATCAAGATCCAAACAGGACTTTGGGAATGACCTATACTTGCCCTCTGCCATTGCACAGTGGAGTAAACTGAGGCCTGTCCAAAATCACCCCTTAGAATTCTGGCCCCTTGGCTCCCAGTCTGCTGCTGCTGCAGCCAGAGAGCGTTTTCTTTAGGTCTGTTTGTTACACCGTGGCTGGTTAGAGATCTAGGGGCAGAGTTGGAGAGGTGAGTTTTAGCTGCTGCTGGAAGGATGCAGGTCTGACATTCAGGAGAACTCTCTTGCCTTTGGGGGATCTGAGAAACAGGAACAGGTGCCAGGACTAGATATTCTAGATTTTCTGAAAGTTGAGGAGAATCCTTCCACCACACGCATCTGTCTAGGTGGGATGAGTGACCACGGCTCGTGGACATGGGACAACAAGGCAACTTTTAGAGGGTTCTGACAAGGCCCTGGCTCATTCTTGTGCAAAGGGGACTCAGGAGTCTCACCCCAAAGTCCCTTTTCTCCTGCCCCTCTTTCTTTGCTCAAGCATTATTTGCACTCACAAGACTATCTCTCAGGGACCTGGGTGTCCTGCCTCAGACACTCCTGGTTCCAGGACACTGGACCTCGGTTGTTCAACCCCTGGGCCATTTATCTCCCTGTGCCCTGAGAAGCAGCAACAGAGCTGTTGATGGGTGTGGGGAGCTTCAGACTGCCCAGTCTTTACATCTTTACAGGCAGTCGATGCCCTGGCTGCTTATCTGGGACTTACGCCTTTGATTGCTTGAAAAAATTGTTAGCAGCGGCCGGGCACGGTGGCTCAAGCCTGTAATCCCAGCACTTTGGGAGGCCGAGATGGGTG
>NW_016810185.1:786504-874204 GCF_001698545.2 Rhinopithecus bieti | reverse complement strand
AAAAAAAAAAAAAAAAAAATTGTTGGCAGCAAAGTGTTCTTTGATGTGTGTTCTTCTCCTTCTCCAGGGGCTGTGAGATCAGATTTTGATATGAAAGCTCAAAGCTTCTCAGATCTCTCCTTCTTCCCTGCCTTCCTCTCTCTGTCTGTACGTTGCTTGAGAACCTTTGAGAAGCAGATGGGTGCTCCTCATGTGATGCAAAGGTAGAAAGGCCCAAGGGTGGTACCCTGGCTTCTGTCTCCCATGCAGGCCTGTGCTCCATGGATTGGTGGCCTCTGCATAAGTAAGTCACTTTCAGCCTAGCCCTAGATGGACTTATTTGGGGAAGGAAACAGATACCCACCCAGATCTTCTACCCTCCTCTGTACCTACTCATGCATGGAGCCACCTGGACCCCTCTACTCATAGCCACCTCTCACACATGGAGCCACCTGAACCCCTGTACTCATAGCCACCTCTCACACATGGAACCACATGGACCCCTCTGCTCACAACCACCTCTCATACATGGAACCACATGGGCTCCTCTGCTCACACCCACCTCTCTGCATGGAACCACATGGACCTCTGCCCCACTGCGTACCCCAACCCATCAATGTTGGGAGCTGTAATTATAAAACTGCCCAGCCAGTTTGGTAACCCAACTTATATGTGGATGCTGAGAGAATGGGCCTGTTTGGGGTCAGGAATAGTGATTGAGCTCACTTGCAGAGATGGTTTCATTCGTGTGAATTATAAACCAGCCCTGAGGCAGTGTTCTACTTGTTTCCAGAAGAGCTTTGAGCCCTGGTAGCATTGTGAGGATGAAGGCATAAAATTCCCAGGAACCAGTTTGATGGGGACAGTGCTCACTTGGCTGCTGGAGTTTGTTATAAACCAGCATTGTGACTTTATTGTCACTCTCCACTCCTTTTTTCTTGTTGGATCTTCTAAGATCTAACCCTTTGCTTCCTCCATCTCCTTTCTTGTTTCTCCTTCCTTTCTGGGAAGCAGAAAGAGCATGAGTGTCAGAGTCAGACTGGCAATGTAATCCTGAACAAGTCACAAACCCTGAGCCTTAGTTTCTTTGTCAGGAAGATTGGCATGACAATATCCACTTTGAAAGGCAGTTGTGGAACCAAGCAAGGGAACCTCCATTAACGTGCAGGCACATAGTCAACAACGTGCCTGCCTTATTCCATTCTACCCTCTCCTTCCCCCTTGCTCCCAAAGCCCCATATCCCCTCTCCCCATTCTTCCTCCATCCTCAGCAAGTGAGGACTGCCACTGACATGGTGTCCATGTCCTGGGAGCAGTAAGGGTGGGGAGAAGCAGGAGGGCGGTGAGTGGATATATCCCGACCCTCATCCAACACGAACATCTGCCTGGGAGTTGACAATTCCCTTCCTGAGTAATCCTCTGGCACTCGGTCTCCTGTCCTCTTCTCAGGGAATGTGCTCCTGAGCCTGGCCCTACCCACTGCCTTCCTGGGATGGGAATTGTGAAGACCCTGGAAGGCTGAAGCCCTGCCAGGGGTGCCTGAAGCTTGTCCTGCTCCTATGGCCCTGCCTTCCCTGTCCACTGGGCTGGAAGGCAGGGAGGAGGTCCTGGGGAGGTCTAAGGACATGTTTTCATCACATATGCAGCTGCTGTGCCCACCCCAGGCAGCGGGCCCTTCCTCCCTCTATCCCCAGACATTTGAGACCTTGATGCCACGCCTGTCTTGGGAGATCTCTTCCTTCTCCTGCCCTGACTGCTCCCTCTAGCCACGCCTTTCTCTTCCTTGATGGCTGTCCATAGAATCAGAAGTTTTGGAATTCAAAGCCTATCTCTTCCCACTGATTTTACCACGTTGGAAACTGAGTCCCAGGAAAAGGAAATCACTTTCCCAAGTTGAAGCAGCGAAGTAGTGGCCCAGATGGGGTTGAAACGCAAGACTCCTGAGTCGTAGTTCAGAGATCGGTCTATTACACCCCAAGGTCCTTCATCCCTCAGTCTAGCTCAGGACCTGTCACCTGTGGTACTATTGGCATTTGGGACCAATATAATTGCTTGGGACCACAATAATTGCTTGTTGTGGGAATCTGTCCTGTGTATTGTAGGATGTTTAGCAGCATCTTTGGCCTCTACCCATTAGACACCATAAGTACTTCCTCCAGGTGTGATAACCCCAAATATCCGCAGTATTGTCACACATTCCCTGGGGGGTGGCTACCTGGAGGTGCTTCTCTTTCCTCTAACCTCTCATCTTCATGATCTCACCTCTCCCACCTGCAGGGTGTGCAGTAGTCCTTCACTAGGGACACTCTGTTCTGTTTCCTCCTTCTGCTCTGGGACGGGGCTGCTTGGAAACCAAAGCACTCAGCCATTCTGTTCTTTAAGAGGAAGAACAAAGAGCCAGACCAGGAATGTTGCTTTATACCTATGAATGAAAAGAAAGAACTTGACAGGAAGGGGCTAAGCCTTGGGAGGGGGTGGCCAGGAAGGCTGGGCCCCCTTCCTTTCTGGAGAGACCCCTCAGTGTGGGTGAGGAGCCCTGGCCGCCTGGCTCCAGTTGTAGGTCTGCTGGCTGGAAGGATGGTCTGGAGGGAACAGGGGCATTTACTTGACCTACAGTTGGGAAGTGTGTCTTCATTGTAGAATTGTGTGCTAGTATCCTACTTTCCTTGCACAGCTAGACCTGCAGACATTTGTGATTCGTCTGTAATGAGAATTCACAGTCTCTGAGCCACCCATCTCATGGCATCTGACTGAGATCTGGCAGTGGGGAGGACTCCCTCTGAGAGCCAGGAGTCCTGGTGGCAGTCTCACTCCAGCACTGACCATCTGTGACAGTGGGAAACTCTTCTCCTTCCTGACTTGGACAGATGAAATCGGGTGGGTGGGTTGGGCCTGATGAACTCATGACATCCTCTGGCTTGACCATGCGGGGATTCTAGGATGTTGCCTGGGCTGGCTGCCCACAGTGCGGTGTCACATGGCAAATCTGGGGTCTTGAAGAATCCTTGGCACCTGAGAAGTTTCCAGAAGGTATCCAGGTCCACTACCCTGCCTCTAGAACTTGTGTTTTATGAAACTGCCCTGCTCAGGGCCATCTCAGAGGGTACAGGGGATACAGCTGCCTCTGAAGACAGAATAATACTGTCATCTTTCAAGCTTAGTTTAACCCACCCCTATTGGGAGAGGCTTTTCTCCTGCTATTTTCTGTAGTTTGTTTTAAGAAAAAAAAAATGTCTTTTTTTTTTCTTCCCCAAATAGGAAACATGGTAAGATGAAGCGTATTCTTTTTAGAACCGGATTTGCCACGCCCTGTCCTCTGCCCAAGCCCCTGGGAAATCCTTTCGTATTTAAGCAGGCAGCTGAGGCCGTGCCCATCCTTCTCTCCTTGTGGTCCTTGATGATGAATTCATCTCTGCAGGTGGAAGTGGCAATGCATTTTCAGGCACACCATAGGCAGTAATCAATGTTGGGATAGGCTCAGTGTTTGTTAATGGAATGGCATCACATCCTTGGAGTCTGCACCATTTCTGAAGCCTCTTCTCTGTGCTGGCCATTCCAGGCCATGATTTTCGAGCAGAGATAGGGTAGGCCAAATTGTATGTCCTGAAGCTTAAGCACTGGGTGTGATGCATATGACCTGGTGAGATAGGGTCCCATAGGTACTGCTCGGGGGGCACAGGGCTAGGGAAGGGAAACGGGGAAGCCCACGCTGCACTGCTGGTGGTCTGTCCTTTGGAGCACCTTCTGTGTTCTGTACACTGTACTGAGAGCTTTTCATGTGTTATATCAGTCTTTGCACTACTTGCTGAGATACAATGACTAGTATACCCATTTTACAGATAAGGAAACTGAAGCTCAGACAAGTAATTGGCTCAGGGTTGCCTTAAGCTAGTAATTGGTAGTATCTGTATTCAAACCAATGTCTGACTTCCAAGTCCATGTTCTTAGCCCGGCAGATGCTGAAGTGATGAGAACGAGAAGGGCCAGGCATAATCTTAGGCTGCATTAACAAAAGCATGGTTTCCAGAAAATGGGAGGTGACAGGTCTGTTGTGCCTCTTGTAGGTCAGCGCCCACGTGGGCTGTTTGTAGGTCCCTTGCTTCAAAGTGATAAAGAACGACTGGAAGCAAGTGCAGAGAAGCAATCAGAAAGTATGTCAGGCTCAGGGACTTGCAGGGAGAGGGGTTGCCTGTCAAAGGGGAGATTCAGCAGGACAGGTGCGTCTCATTCAATATCTGAAGGGCTCTCCCGAGGGGGCGGGTGGCTTGTTCTGACCCACTCCATTGGGCACTGTAAGGCCAGTTAGTGGAAAAGAGGGCTCCAGGGTGTTTTTTCCTATATTGAGCTAAAATCCACTGTTACAGCCCCCTAAAGATGAGCTGGGCTTTTGGAGGAAGACAGTAAGATCCCTGTACCTGGAAGCATTTGAATACAGCTAGGAACAGTTTTTGCCAAACTTGGCTCTCTGTTATTTACAGCTGGGGAGCATTTTCAAATTCAAATTCTCAGGCCCCATTCCTGACAGTTTTGCCTCTGGGTGGAGCCAGGGAATCAGGGTTCTTATAAAACTTCCTGGGGCTTTCTTGTATAGCTAGTCCCCTGGATGATAGTGGAGAACCATCAGATGGGGTTGCCACTGGCAGAAACTATTGTGTGTTGTGTTTTCCAAAGCATGGTTCAGGGGTCAGACTGCTAATTATATATGAACTGATATTAGGCATATTTATTTTGATGCATATTGGAAAAAAAGATATCTAATTTGCCCATTCAATCTGGGACATCATGGATATTGTGCTTAGAACTAGTTTAAGTTAAATGAAGTTTATTTTTATAACTTATAAAATAATAATGTAGGTGGTATTCAGATGGGCAAATAAACATGGAGGTTGTATGCACAGAAAATCTCTGCTAACACTGTTGTGGATTGGGTGGGGTGGGGACAAGTGGGTAAACTGGGGTG
Organism: Rhinopithecus bieti; assembly: GCF_001698545.2. Lineage (NCBI taxonomy): Eukaryota > Metazoa > Chordata > Mammalia > Primates > Cercopithecidae > Rhinopithecus > Rhinopithecus bieti. Next base: position 869,265 of record NW_016810185.1, on the reverse strand, counting down.
CCTTCAACCTTTCAAGAGCCTAGGGTTTGTTGGTTAGTTCTAGAAGGCTCTATGGATGTGGGAGGATAATTGCAATAGTTTGTCCAAACTGTGGTCTTCCCCACGTGGAGCCTGAGGTACAGAACCTCTCTGCTTCCCCTCCCCTGGTCTCCCTATTTTTAATGGTCTCTTTGAAGTCTGTGACACCAAGCTGTCCCACTATCTCATCAGTGAAGATAGGTCAGTGGTCAGGGTATAGGGCACTGGGTACCATTTTCATTCTTCCCCTTATTTTCTTTCTTTACCCTCAAAGAACAGCAGCCAGAGAGGGGTGCTGACAATGGGGAGGGGCTGAGGGTTCAGGTATCGGAGGGGAAACAGAGAGAGAAGAAGTTGGGCTGTGCCTGGCAGGGCTCTCCCTCCCAATCTCGCAGTACCAAACCTAGCTGGGAAGGTCTGGGCACGAGGATGGGGTGGCCATAGCTCAGGGCAAGCCTGTGTCTGTGGAAGCACTTTGCGGTTGAAACTAACTGGGGCCCTCTGCATGGAGACACCAGTTGCTGAAGCTCCCACTGACCTGGCCGCAAAGCCCCAATCACCTCCTGTCCACTCTGAGAATTGGGTTGGGAGATTCAATTGATATGCAAATAAGTCACAAGCAACATGCTAATAAGAGTGGGGATTTGGTGTCTTATTATCAGTTAGGGACGCCTGGCACTTTTTAGGGCACACCAGGATAATGGTGGGAACTTGAAGGCCGTTCACCTGCCTTTCGGCTGCATGGTCTCCCTCGGATCTGGGTGGTTGGGAATGAGGGAGAGGCATTGCGAACTCTGAAAAGTGATACTCTGCTATTCATGATTTCCACAGCTGGGAACAAGCAAAATACCAATAGCCAGTCAATGGAAGCATCTCAGGTGGTCTGGAGGACCAGTATCCCTGGCCAGACACACAGTGGCCTTCCCAAAGTTAGGCCCCCCAAAATGTCAGGTTGCCAAGCCAGAATCCAAAGCTTTGCACTGAGAACTTCATGTCTGGGCTCCTGTGCCCTCCTGGAGCCCTGCCTGGTGACACCCCAGTCCTTACATTCAGGTCCTGTGTTCACCTCTGGAAAGTGCGGGGCCCTGTGGGATTTTTTTTCTTTTTCCTTTTCCAAGTCAAGGATGTGTCCTGGCTCCTAGACTCTGCCCTGTGGAGGGGAAAGGGGGAGAGAAAGGGAAAAAAAGATTTCCACCTTATTGTTCAGCAGCTGGAAAATTGTTGTCATCTGTTCTGCCTTCCATTTGCTGAGAATGGAAAAAAAATGTGGAAAATTTGGGGAAATAAATCTCAATACCCCTCATAGGACCTCTCTCCCCTCCCTCTCTGGCCCTTGCATCCCTGCCTCTCTGCTCAGGGCTCAGTTTCACTTTGCTCCCAGGTTCTCTCCCTGCTTCTCCTCAGGGCACTGGGGCTGCCATGGGTTTGGGACTGGGGGTGGGCTGGGCTACACTGGGACTGGGCTGGGTTGGACTGGGACCCAGCTGGGCTGGGCTGGGCTGTGCTGGGACTGGGCTGGGCTAGACTGTGCTGGGTGAGAGTTGAGCAGGGGCTGGGCCTGGGGCTGGGGCTAGGCTGGGCTGGCTACTTTTCCTGACTCCCGGCCGGTGGGAGTGGAGGGCTTGGGAAGCCACCGTGATGTCATTCAAGAACTGCATAGCTGCAGGATGATAAGTGAAGCCCTGGGGACCCAGCTGGCTGAAATTACAGACAGAGTTTTATCCCACTGGCTTCCTATAAGCCAGAGTGAGGCAGAGCAAGCCGAGCTGGGGAGAGAGCGTGCAGGAGAGTGGAGGGAGGGAGGGAGTGGTGTGTGTGTGTGTGTGTGTGTGTGTGTGTGTGTGTGTACATGGGCAGGCAGGCGGTACTGGCTCCTCCCACCCCTGACAGTCAGAGGGAGCTTGAGTAGGACACAGACAGCACTTGGAGCTGCAGCCATGTAGGAATTATTGGGAACTTGGGGCACCAGGATCAAATCAGAGCGGGCTTCCCTCTGCTTCCTCCCTCTCCCTCCAGAGGGTAAGTGTCTGCTGGGCAGTTGTTTTGCCTGTGAGTGTCCTTGTGTGGCTTTCTGCTGAACCTGGGCTGGGGGGCTGGTGCTACTGTGCTGGGAGGGTGTGGAGGGGCAGGCTCTGTCACGACCCTACCTGGGAAGGGCTTGTGGCTGAGCAGGGCTGTGGCCCGCTCCACTGCTGTCTGATGTGGATGTGACGGGCCTCGCGGTCCCCCTCCTGGACTTGCTTCTGGGACACGTAAGCGCCACAGTTTTCAGTGCGAGGGTGCCTGGGTTGGTGGGGGGCCGCGTGTCTGAGTTGTCCTAAGTCTTGCAGGGTAATGGTTTGTCTTGTGCGCGAATGGGGTGGGCAGAGGGAATGAGGTGGAAGCGTGGATAGCTCCGGTGAGATGTTATTCAGGACGCCCCCTCCCTGCATCTGTGGCCTGAGCTTTGGGGCACCTCCAGCGCTCACCATTCCCCACCAGCCTCCTGTGGGCTCCCATTCACGGCTGTCTCCTGACTTTGGCAGAGATCTTGGCAGCTTGACTCCCCTCTAGCCAGGGATCTCTGAGTGCCCAGACTGGCACCCTGGCCTGGCAGAGAAGGACTTCAGCTTGTTGTGGGCTCTGGAGCTATTTTTACCATCCTGAGTGTGCCTGTGTTATCTGCTGCCTGTATAGGCTGAGGGTAGGGGTGGGAGTGCCAGGTTCAGGTTATAGCTCCAAGCTGGGGGGAACACAGGCCAGGCCAGAATCAGGAGGCTGGGTCTGAGAATTCACATTTGTCCTGCAGGCGTGGGCTGTCCAGGGCAGGGCAGATCAGTTGCCCTCCAGGCCCCTGGTCCCTCGGGACTGAAGTCAAGGTCACGATCAGGTTTTCTGCTCCTACTCCCTTTTTATGGAAGGCATGGTATGAATTCAAGTAAGATGGTATCTGGGAAAATTGCCATGGGTCCGTCCTAAGGAGGGTCCGGGGACACATTTATCATCATCGCTTGACAGAAGCACCATATATTATGTTGTCCTGAGGTTCTGGGTCCACAGACACAGTTGGAGAATCTGTCTTCCAGCACCTCCAGCCCTCGCCATCTTCACCTTGAAGCAGCATTAGGGGCAAGAGCACTGAACGGGGAGCCAGGAGTCGGTTTTGTACTTCCTTGCTGGGTGATCTTGGGTGGTCCTGAGCCTGCTAAGCTTCATCGTCAGCCTATAAAGTGAGGGGTGGGCAGGGAGATTAACTATTCCCCTAAGACCCTTCAGCTCTAAAAGCCCCAGGGCTTTTAAAAAGCTCTCTTGGCTGAGCCCACCTCCCAGGCCCTGAAGATCCCAGTTCTGCTGTCCCCCAGAGGGCCTGGAGCAGCGGAGGCAGCTGTGGGTGGGAGGCGCTCTATATTTTATTTCAGTCTGAAGCTGACTTTCTCCATCTTCAAGGCCACAGGCTGACATTCAAATTTGGGTTCCATGTGGGTCTCAGGCCTTGAGCCTCCATCTTTTTTTCTTGGACTCAGCAGAATGCGGAGGTGGCCGGGAGAAGCCCAGCTGGCCCACCCTCCCTGGGTCCAGAGGCAAGCTTGTGGGTGACACTGGTGAGGTCACTTGCTTAGAGGACAAAGCCACCTGTGACAAGACTGACAGTACAGCCCTGAGAAAAATCTTGTTCTCTCCTGTTCACTTTCTGAAGGTGCAGTGGCTTCCCTCTGGTGTATGCTATTAAATGGAAAGAAAAACAGGTGTCTATTTATCACTCATGGACTGGTCTGTCCCTGCCCACCGGGCCCCAAGGCCCTGTGCTTGTCCGTGTTCCCAGTGTGCACCTAAGTCTCCTGGGCTGCACTTGGCACCTGCCCTCTTTGCTGTTTCAGAGGGTGTGTCTCCTCTGTGTGGCTCTCCTTCAGAGGTTCAGGGATTTCTTTTCAACCTCTAATTCTGCAAAACTTCAGAGCCCCTGTGGAAGCCCATTCCCCTTGAGAAAGTTCCAGAGCTCGCTGCAGGCTGTGGGGAACAAAGGGCTGCCTCAATCCCTGGCTGTCTGTGGGAAGGGAAGCTGGCATGGGTGGAGGCCAAGACTGTCACAGACTGAGCCCCAGGAAGTCCCTGCCACCAATGCCAGGATGTTGCAGGAGGTCGGGGTCTTCCTGGAGCCAAAAGCCGGGGTTCTCCATGGGGCCCTCTCTACCCTCATGCCTTCCTCACATCACTTCCCCTGGCAGGTTAAAACCCAGTGGGGTGCTCTGAGCCACTTCTCAGGCTCCCGCAGCTGCAAAGCTTCTGCTCAGTGTGCTGCCCTGTTTCCCCTGGATGGAGTCTGGCATTCTCCACACAAGTCATAGGTGACAGAGAGGATGTCCAGAGACAGCACCCTAACTTTTCGATGCATATGCTGTGTCTTGGGATCCACAGATGGCGTGGGTGTTCATCAACTCCCTTATTTCACCAGATCTCCCAGGGGTCCTTGGTCTAGGAAAGTTAATGTCCACTGGGCTGGAGTGTGGCCGGAGAGGTCTGTAGGGGATGCCATGGGGTAGGCTCTGGCTCAAGGACCTCCACCATCCTCAGCCTTTGCTGCAGAATATGAGGAATACCCGTCTCTCATGTTTTGGCTGCACTGACTCTCTTCCCTCACCTTTGGGAGAAACTTGGGGTCCACTTAGAACCCCTGATTTTTCACTGGGTGGTGGTGAAAGAAGAATGTCTCAATGGCTGACAGAACTACATAAAGCTTTCTAGGCTACTCAGTGTAATGCAAGAAGCATTGATGGAACAAGCACTGTTCTCTAGGGCTATTCTGTACAGCCATGCAGGTTGCACATTGAACTTCAAGAGGCATCATTCACACAGACCATGTTGTGGATGGCACCATCTGGGAATCGGCCATAGGGAGAGGGAGAGAGAGAGAGAGAAATAAAAGCTCTTCCTCACCGAGCTCTCAGCAAAGTGGGAAGACAGACATGGACATCAGTAATGACCATTCTGTGGGTGACTGTTGTCACAGTAGAGATGTCTTCAAGGGACAACAGGAGCACGGTAGAGGTTTACCTGAGTCTGGAGGACAGTGGGGAAGAAGTTAGATTAAGGAAAACTTCCCAGGGAAGTTTGAACTGAGTCTGAAAGTGTTTACCCAGGAGGTTGGGAGTTCCACGGGCAGGATGAGGAAGGGTATTGCAGGGGAGGAACAGCATGTACAGAGGGGAAAGAGCGTATGAAGAGTTGAGTAGGAATAGAGTGAGGGTTGTTCGGGGTATTGAGGACAAGGAAGTGAGGCTTCAGAAGGTAGACAGAGGCCTGATGGTAAAAGGTCTGACATTTCCAGTGTGGGGGTTGGGCTGTGCCCTGTGGGTGATGAGAGCTGTTGAAATGTAAAGCAGGGGATGGAGAGAGGAAAAGTAGAGAGTGCTTGGATATGCCAGGTCCAGCTTAAGAGCCTTAGCTCCTGAGTGCTATCACTCAGCAAAGCTGCACACATGCACTCAAATCCTCACCTGACAGGCCCGGAGGCTGGGCTCTGAGTGGGTTAGTGGTCAATGCAAGCTGATATGGCCATTAAGATGGAAGCTATGTTTCTGAGTGTTGGTGTGTCTGGCTGCTGAGGTGGGGTGGGAGGGCACACTTCCCTGTCTCCTCTCCAGAGCCACATCCCTTGTGGCCTCCCGGTACCCAGCCCTCCCTCCTGCCCTGGTGCCTGCCCCAGCCGTAGCCTCTCCTGCCTCTTCCCATGGCTGGGGCAGAGTGTGTGGATAAGGGAAAATGCAACCAGAACTTGCTCTCTGGGCAGGTTCTTGGCCAAGCTTCACTTCTCATCAAAGCTCACCTACCTCTCAGATGCATGTGGCCTTGGATTCCCCACTCCTCCTTTTAAGGAGTTTTGCCCAGTCTGCCTCCAAACTGCCTATGTCCAGGGTAGACACGGTGCTTCTTCCTATTGGCATGGCACTGATTTTCTCCCACGTTGGGTGGTCATCACGGCTCTGGGTAATGCATTTTAATGAATTGTTATTTGCTGGACAAGGACCCAAAGGACTTTTTATCATGAAGGGATCCATCCTGAAAACCTTAATAACTCATTCGCTATTCAAAACCTACCTGCTGGTCAGACATGGAAGGGTCTGTCCTTGAATCATCACCAATGAAGGTGACTCCTTTCTTGCAGTTGATATGGCTGGCACCTTTTATTCTTCATGGTTGGGCCAACTGTCCTAACATCTAAATAAGCAAAACCTCCCTACTTCTCATGAGGAAGAGAAGTGGGGATTCTTGATCTCAGAGCCCAAAGTGCAGATGAGCTGGGGCGGGTTTCTCTAATGTCCTCTAGCCATGTGTGTGCCAGGACCTCTGGAGAGCTGGCAAAAATGCAGATTCCTGGCCCCGCCCCAGGCCTCTGGGTGGAAGTCTTTGGGGATAGGGTCCTAAAATCTAGATTTTTAACAATCTCCAGAGGAGGGTCTTATGAACACCAGAATTAGAAAACAGCTGCCCTGAAACTGTGTGACTTTACCATCCCCTATTTGTTTCCTTTGTTCTTTTTTAAGTGTGTTAGATGGCTGCGTCCTTACTTTCCTGCATCCTAGCCTCGGTTGCACGGCTAGTGCCGCACACACCTCCGCACCCTTTGCTGGGAGGAGCCTCGGGGAGTGGGTGCACACCCAAGTCAGCTGGGGATTTTCCTCAGAGCTTTCCAAAAGCGTGACTCGTGCGTCTGGACTATGGTGGCCCTGGAATAAAGGTCCTGTGGTGCAATCAAGCTCAGCGTCGAGGGTGGAGTCTGGGACTCTCTGCAGCTGCTGAGAAGAGCAGGGAGACATCCTCAGACAAAGCCAGTGGGGCCACGGAGAGATTTTGGGTTTTGCAACCACCAAGAGGAATGGGCAGGGCACTGGACCTTTCAGCCCACAAGGGCAGATGTCCAGGCTCACTGGGCTTGGGGCCTGCAGCTCTCCACCTGGGGCCGCCTGTAGCTTGTGTTTCTGCTTCAGTTTATCCCACTCCACTGTCCCCTGTGACAATGCCCACAGCCCCCAAACATGCAGACCCCTCCCTCTAGCCTATGCCCTGTTCTGGATGTCCAGCCTCCTCTCATCTGAGATGCATTCCCCCGAACTGACCACTCCCTTTGTGGCTGCTGGGACTTCAAGAAGATGGCGCTGGAGGCCCCTCAGATTAAGAGCCATAAAGCCACCTCCCCAGCCTCCCTTAAGTCCCTCTCCCATCCTCCTCTACCTAATTTCACTCCTGTCCTCTCTGTCCCCCTCTGTCTTTTGCCCTTCCTGACTTGACAGATTGAAACCAACATTGTGTTCCGGCTTCTTGTGGTCCCAGTAAAAAGCTCTAATGTGGCCGTGGTGGATGGGGAGAAGGGAATGATGAGTGTGTGTGCCAGAGTGGGGGATGGGGGACTTTTATCTTGTCTCTGATGGAAGGAGGAGGGGCATGTGCTCCACAGATCCTGCCGCTATACTGGGGTTTCAGCAGAGCCCCCATGGGGGCTGGATAAGCCTGGGACCCGCCTGGGTATTCTCAAAACTTCCCTTGGATAGGAAGAGGAGGACAGCTCAGCAAAGGTGCTGAGTGGCCTGGAGGGTGCAATCTGGGGCCAAGAGACATTTCCATTTGTAGTTTGCAAATGAGTTAATTAAACAATTTACATCTGTTCGATTTTCTTACTATGCCTTAGTGGCTTGGCTATGATTGTTCCTGATGTTGTTGCTGCAAACAGGAGCCCACTTGGGGATAGATTACATGACAGAATAAGTTTAACATTGACATTTTCAAAATCGATGCAGAGTGGGGCTTGGCCACCGAAGCAAGGAAGGGCTGAGATATCAGGTAGTCAATTCTCTGTCCTGCCTGGAGGATGCCTTCACAGCTCTCCCGCTGAAAGCTCTCTGTTAATCATGACTGAGATGCTGCAGGGGCCTATGTACTTTCTGATTTGAATTTGCCCCCAGTGGCTCTCACTATGGAACATGTCTAAGTGGGGAAGCCACTGGACACACCAGACTTTGCTTTGCAGCTCCCCACTTCTCAGACCACATGAGCATGAAGTTGGGGGATGAGGAGGCACAAAGGATGGAGGGGATCACTGGCCCAGGAGGGGAATTCTGACATCTCACAGTGTAGGCGGCAGAGGGGGTGCCCTGGCCCAGGAGGGAGCCTGCAGCTTTCTAGGGACAGTGAGAAGGAAAGCCAGCTCTTCAGATTTCAGCCAGCTGGTCCAAGGGGCCCCATCCTCGAGAGAACCACCCCAGAGATGTGAGTGCATCAGAGGCTCCTGTCTTCAGTGCTTCGCCCTTCTAGAAACGGGCAGCTGGGGTCTCTTCTTTTTTTTTTTTTTTTTTTTTTGAGGCGGAGTCTTGCTCTGTCACCCAGGCTGGAGTGCGATGGTGTGATCTCGGCTTACTGCAACCTCTGCCTCCCAGGTTCAAGCAATTCTCCTGCCTCAGCCTCCCAAGTAGCTGGGATTACAGGCACGTGCCACCACACCTGGCTAATTTTTTGTATTTTTAGTAGAGGCGGGGTTTCACCATTTTGGCCAGGCTGGTCTTCAACTCCTGACCTCAGGTGATCCGCCTGCCTCGGCCTCCCAGAGTGCTGGGATTACAGGCGTGAGTCACCATGCCAGGCCGAGTTCTCTTCTTTTTTGCGTAGCAAGGAGCTCAGTTTTTTGGAGGGAGCAGGCATGAAGGTCAGCCTCCTTCATCCGACAGGGAGAAGACTCCTTTACGATGATAATAGGGGGATTGGAAGAGGCAGCTGTGCCTGGTTCTGCATCTTAGCAGCCTTTAGGGGTCTAGGCACAGGGCCAGGTTGGTGGAGATTCAGAATGTATTTTAGCCAAAACTCCTTTTCAGTTCAGACCAGACCCTAGCCCTGGGCCCTGGGCCGCTGCAACACTCTGGTCCTGTGTTGTCTGGGGCTGGTGTTGGCTGAGGTCCCAAAGCCTTGGGGAAAACTGGGGGCAGAGAGATGGATCTGGAGAGGTCAGTAAATGAGGAGGGCATCTAGTCCCCAGGGGGTGTGTGTGTGTCTGTGTGTGTGTGTGTGTGTGTGTGTGTGTGTGTGTAGGGGTATGCAAGTGCCTGGTGGGGCATCTTTGTGCTAAGTTCTCTGTGTTGTAACATGGCTGGCCTGTGGTCTGTGTGTGTGTATGTTGATTGGGATGTTCCTGTTTTGTGGTCGTCTGATCACTTGTTTTTGGCCATGGGCTTCTGTCAGAGTATTTATTTTTAGAGGCTGCCACTTCTGGCCTCAGGGCTGATCCTTGGGCATGGTAGGAACATTTGTATTTTCTGAAATATTTGTGGCTTTAAGTATTTATTTGGGGGTGTTCCTGCCTGTTATGTGTTTATTCTAATTTGTGTGTATGTGTGTGTGTGTTTGTGATATGAGGGAGGTGTAGCATAATACAAATTACATACTCTTTGAAGGAAATTAGCTCTGATTTTAAATCTTGGCTTTATCAGGTAGCATTGTTGGCAAAAAAACAGTTTCCCCTCTCAGAGGCTCAGTTTCTCCCTTGCTGTGATCAGTGTAATACTGTCTGGCTCGGAGACGATGGCTAGAGAGGATGCGCGTGTAGAGTACCCAGCAAAGTGTTGGCGTTTGGGCTGTGCTCACTGCATGGTGGCCACTGTTGTTGGTATTTGTGTGCACATGTTCATGACGGTGCTTTCTGACTGTGGTTCTTGGCACTGTGTGGCACCCAGTGCGTGCTCGTGCCTGGGTGTTTCTGATTTGAGTGATCTCTGACTGTCTTTTTGTCTGGCTTGGAGTGTGACTGCTGGTGTCTGGCTGGAGCTGGTGCAGGCGTTGGGAGGGGGCTTTTTTCCTCGCTAACGGAGAGCCTGGATTAGAGTGAGGGGAGGTGCGTGTGTATGTGTGTGTGTCTCTTGGGGCTGGCGGCTGGGCTGCTGACTGTACAGGGTGTGAAATCACTGAGTTCCTCTGGGCGGGGAAGTTCTTCATTCCTGAGTCAGCCCTTTGGCCCCGAGCCACCCAGCGCTCACTTTTTCCTTCCAGAGAAAGTGTTGCTCAGGGGGGTCCTCTGAGCTGTCTGCAGACAAGAGGACTCTCTCACCCCTGAAGACATCTTGTTTTTGTGTTCACGATCCCTAAGATGCTTCTCCTCCTGCCCTAGTCCCTGAACCCCCTGCATCAGCACCCTGTATGCCCCCCATCCTCCAGCACAGGAAAAGCGTGTCCCTCTGACACAGGGACTGTTGGCTTGGCTGAGCCCCACCTTGGCCTGTTCTTCAGGGGCGCCTGGGCTGGCTCAGAGCAGTGGGATCAGGACGCTCGTCTTTGCAGACCTGCTGCGATCCTGCCTGGCGTACCTTCCCTGGACCCGCATCCCTTTCCTGGAGTCTTGGGTGGTATGGGCTGAGCTTGCTGGTGGAGGGGTAGGGGTCCATCAGGAGTGGGCAGTGCTGGGGAGGAGCTGGGAGGAGCCTCTGGAAATGTGGCAGTGGGCAGCATGAATGATGTTGTATCTCTGAATGGTTCTAGCACATCCTTTGCATTGAGCTGGAGACAAATCTAGCTGAGGGCAAGCTTGTCTTAGAGAGTCCCAGCTCTGCCTTCAGCCTCCCTGCCACCACCACCTTGGGCATGGTGGGGCCCTTTGCCGCACCCTACTGTCCTCCTGGGTTCTCCCCCTGCTTACCTGGGCAAAGGCTATCCTCAGCGGCGACTGGCTATCCATGCTGATACCTCTATGGGCATTCAAGGCAATGGCTACTGTCTTGGCGTTCTGCCTCTAATCCAGAGTGGGAACTCCAGAAATCGAAGCAGGGGTGAGACTTTCTGAGGTGGGGTGGCAGAGGGGACTGAGGATGTGTTGGAAATGGTCATTCAGGAATTAGTGATACTCATAATGGCAAAGGTTAGGGCTCCTAGCTGTGGACCTCCCACCACGTGCCAGGAACTGGTCTCGGCACATCATGTGTCAACTCATTTAAACTCGAAGCACTGTGTGTTTAATGAATATTGGCAATTTCACATGGTTCAACCAGATTCTATTATTATCCCCATTTTATGGACTAGGAGACTGGCGCAGAGAGTTATTCATGCCTCTGGTAAGGAAGCTGGTGAAATGCCAGAGCTAGGTTTGGGACTGGAGCGATTTGCCCCCAGTGCTTCCTGCTCAGTGTTGGGCTCCGCTGCCTGACCCTGTGTTGGTGAGGCTCTGCCCCAAAGCCTAGGGTAGAGGTATTTCTGTCATCTCCCCTTTTCCCCACCTCAGGGTGCTGAGAGGAGGTTTTAGGATGCAGGGAATGGGAGCTCTTAGCTTCTTTCTCTGGAAGAGTGGATGATACCCCTGCCTCCCACTAATGTCTGCTGTCTGTTGTCTCCCCTCCGGTCTCTGTCCCTTGCAGAGGTGGTGGGACACACGCAGGGGCCACTAGATGGGAGCCTGTATGCCAAGGTGAAGAAGAAAGACTCCCTGCACGGCAGCACTGGGGCTGTCAATGCCACACGTCCTACACTGTCGGCCACCCCCAACCACGTGGAACACACGCTTTCAGTGAGCAGCGACTCGGGCAACTCCACGGCCTCCACCAAGACAGACAAGACCGATGAGCCTGTCCCCGGGGCTTCCAGTGCCCCTGCTGCCCTGAGTCCCCAGGAGAAGCGGGAGCTGGACCGCCTGCTGAGTGGCTTTGGCTTAGAGCGAGAGAAGCAAGGCACCATGTACCACACCCAGCACCTCAGGTCCCGCCCAGCGGGGGGCCCGGCTGTGCCCTCCTCTGGACGCCACGTTGTCCCTGCCCAGGTTCATGTCAATGGCGGGGCATTAGCATCTGAGCGGGAGACAGACATCCTGGATGATGAGTTGCCAAACCAGGATGGTCACAGTGCAGGCAGCATGGGCACACTGTCTTCCCTGGACGGGGTCACCAACACCAGTGAGGGGGGCTACCCAGAGGCCCTGCTTCCACTGACCAATGGTCTGGACAAGCCCTACCCCATGGAGCCTATGGTCAATGGAGGAGGCTACCCCTACGAGTCTGCCAGCCGGGCAGGGCCTGCCCATGCTGGCCACACAGTCCCCATGCGGCCCTCCTACTCTGCACAGGAGGGTTTAGCTGGCTACCAGCGGGAGGGGCCCCACCCAGCCTGGCCACAGCCAGTGACCACCTCCCACTATGCCCATGACCCCAGCAGTATGTTCCGCTCTCAATCCTTTCCGGAAGCCGAACCCCAGCTGCCCCCAGCTCCAGTCCGAGGGGGAAGCAGCCGGGAGGCTGTGCAAAGGGGGTTGAATTCATGGCAGCAGCAGCAGCAGCAGCCTCACCCACCTCCACGCCAGCAGGAAAGAGCCCACGTGGAGAGTCTTGTAGCCAGCAGGCCCAGCCCTCAGCCGTTGGCAGAGACCCCCATCCCCAGTCTCCCTGAGTTCCCGCGGGCAGCCTCCCAGCAGGAGATTGAACAGTCCATCGAAGCACTCAACATGCTGATGCTGGACCTGGAGCCAGCCTCCACTGCTGCCCCACTACACAAGTCCCAGAGTGTCCCTGGGGCCTGGCCAGGGGCTTCTCCACTCTCCTCCCAGCCCCTCTCTGGATCCTCCCGTCAGTCCCATCCACTGACCCAGTCCAGATCTGGCTACATCACCAGTGGGCATTCATTGGGAACCCCTGAGCCAGCCCCACGGGCCTCTCTGGAGTCTGTCCCTCCTGGCAGGTCTTACTCACCTTATGATTATCAGCCGTGTTCAGCTGGGCCTAACCAGGATTTCCGTTCAAAGAGCCCAGCCTCTTCCTCTTTGCCTGCCTTCCTTCCGACCACCCACAGTCCTCTAGGGCCTCAGCAACCCCCAGCCTCTCTCCCTGGCCTCACTGCTCAGCCTCTGCTCTCACCAAAGGAAGCGACTTCAGATCCCTCCCGGACTCCAGAGGAGGAGCCATTGAATTTGGAAGGGCTGGTGGCCCACAGGGTAGCAGGTAAGAGGTATTCCGTTCTGACTCCTTCTACCCCTTCCTTATTTGGTCTTCCTGGGGGGAGGTACAGGTCCAGCAATGACCCCTAAGCAGGTGTTGCTTTCACTGGTGGGAGGAGGCTCTCTGGAGCCTACATGTTAGCCAGTTATCCCTTCCTGCATTCATTGTCTGATAGGCACCAAGTCATACACCAAGTTTTAAAGTTCAATGTCAAACAATTCCTGCCCTCAAGGAGTTTACAGTCTAGTGAGTGGACAGGTACACAGACGGATGATTTCATTAGAGAGTAACGTGTACTGTGACAGGACAGAGGCGGGACCAAGATCCCAGAGCCTGGGAAAGCAAAGCTTACCACCTAGGGCAGTCAGGGAAAGCTTCCAGGAGGTGGTGACTTTGGGGTTGGAGTACAGACTTTCTAGACAGAGAGTAGACTCTGCAATTGCCGGTCATGCTGTCTATCCTCGGACTTCAGTTCCTTGGGGGAGATGTGGAGAAGGCTGGAGGGAGGTCTTTATAGACTCAAATTCCCCCTTAGGCCCCACTCCCAGAGGCCATGAAAGAGCTGAGATGGTATCCTCAAGCCCTTAGGCTCTATCTGCTGGGGCCTCTCAGGATATTGTCTTTGTGGGGAGGCCAAGGGTCCCCTTCCGAGTCAGTTTTCCTGTTGGTCTTTGCTGAGAACCAGCCCTGTATGGGAAGCAGGCACCGAGAGAAAAAGCTCCTTTTCCTGTCAGAGAGTGGGCTTCTATTTTGGGAGAGAGGAAAGTAGGACACTCAGAAGAGCTTTTGGGGAGACAAAGGCAAGAAATGGCAGCGTGTCCAGGGCCATGTTGGGAGGGACAGCTGCGAGGTTCCCTTCCCGCTGGTCTAAGCCTATGCCCATTCCACAAGGGTGGCTGAACTTGGCAGGAAGACCTGTTGGGTGACTTTATTCTGGAGGTGAAGCCCAGACGGGGTGGACCAGAGACTGTGGGTTTGGGTGGACCTTGTGCCAGCCCCTCAGCTGACAGGGTGGTGGGAGCTCAGCGAGGATGAGAGGAGCCTGGGCAGCTGTCTCTGTCCTCCACCCTTTTTCCTAAATTTAGGGGAAGCTGAGTCACCATGCCAGCTGCAGGGAGGGAAGGAGACACCCTCCCTGGAGATGGACTGTGGGTTTAGGGAAGCAGCTTGGGGCAGGCCAGCTGGCTCAGGACCTGGTGTGGGGGCACAGGCTCCCTGCTCGTGTACTTCAGAGCAGAGCAGGGTCCACATCTCCACTATTGGTATAATAGCTTGAATTGGCCATTGTGGGAGTATTTATACCACGGAAATAGGCAATCAGCCTTACCTCCCATAGAGAGCTGAACTAGCAGTAACCATTCCTTTCACCTGAGCATAGGAACACAGGATGAGCAGCTCTTAACTCTAGGGATGAAACGCTCCATGGGTGGTCCAGGTGGGCTTTGACTTCTGCCTTCTCCTGCATCTGGGCCCCTGAGATAAAGACACCTCCCTGGCTTTGTCAGCAGAGACCCTTTTCTTCTTGGTTTTATTGAGGGGAGAGGGATGGGGCTCTCTGAATTCCCTGGGAATTTAATTCCCCTCCCAATATTTTGTGAGGTTGGAGTGGTGGCCTAAAGATTAGTGACATGTTGGTCTAATGAGGGGCAGGATCCAGGAGCCTTCTCTCTGGGGGAGCAGAATACATTTCCTCCCCATAAGAACCCTTCCGTGTAGCTCTCCTGGAGCTTGCTCAAGAGGAGGCCATAACCCTAATGGCCCTAGGAGGATGCCCATCTTGTAGTGGACTGCCTTTTAGCCCTTTCTCTCCTGCCAGCTTTCGAGGGCTTGACTGTCAACTTCCATATTCTGTAGCCTCTCAGGCTTTGGCTGCCATGAAATCTTAGGGAGGGAAGGATACTGTTGGCACAATGTTCCCATTCCTTAACCCTGTTTCCATTTCCTCCATCAACTGGGAGTGACTCAGGAGAAGGGATGAAATGTATAGAGGGGACAGTTATATTTGGTTCCCAGGGCTATGAAGTTGCCTCTTTGGTTCAAGCCCTGTCATTATAACAGAATTTATGTCAGCAGGTCCTGCATGTGTAACTTCCTTAGTAGCCTTTCAGGGTATCTGCAGTGCCTGTGTAGATAAAGGCAGACAGACAAGATCAATGTGTAGAACAGTCTGGGAGGCAGGGAAGATAGATTTCAGCACTACTTCTTTCTGCTCTTTCTACATCTCTGCTGTAAGAAGCTGGAACATATGCTTTGACATGAGTAACCTAGGAAGCTCAGATATGTGGAAGAACCTCTTCATGGCCATGAACTTGATCTGGTTTCTCCTGGCTTTCCTCCCCCAGGTCTGCCTTTTCCCCATTGGCTGTCCTCCATACCTCAGTCTCATGTCCCTGGTTTATTCCACTTTGATCCAATCACCCTTTTGCCTTATTCCAGTTTAAGTCATAGAGAATGTAGGGGCAGTTTTCTAATTTGATAAAGGGTAGGGACCAGAAACCTATAGGATGCATCACACTTTCCTGTGGAGCACTGGAAGTGTTCCTATTAGAGCCAGGGACAAAATAAGGATGTCTGTTATCACCACTTACATCTAACATTGTATTGGATGTCCTAGCTAGCGCAATAAGACAAGAAAAAGAAATAAGAGTCAGAGTTGGAGAGTCCAACTGGGTTATCTTATGTCCCTGATTGTGTGACTGGACTGATCTCAGATGTCTCTAGAGGTAGAGATTTCAATGCATGTTGGAAATCAGATATGGATCTTATCCTTAAGGAGTCTAGAGTTTAGTAGGGGGAAAAAGAACTGGAACTTTAAAATAGTCTTTTGTAATAAGAGAGGTAAGGAGAAAGCTCTGAAGGAGAGAGGTGAAGCGATCACTATCAGCAAGAGCTGGGGGAGGCAGTGTTAAGTGTGGTTTTTAAATTGAGCCTTGGAAGATGGATAGGATTTTGAAAGTAATTGGGATCACTGGGCAGAGAGGGTTCACAGTGAAGACAGGAGAGCAAAGAAAATGTTTGGAGCATGGCAAGTAGATTGAGAGCATGTAGTCTCTGTGAGGGACAGGTCAGGATAGGTAGCCTGGGGTCTGTCTCTTGATAGTCTTCAATACTAGACTAAGCAGCTTGCATCTTACCTGGCAGCAATCTAGGAAGCCATTCCTGTGGTTTCATAGGGGTAACATGCCATGACTGGCGCTGAGATTCAGGATGATGTGTTTGGTGGGTCTGGGCAGGAAGGACACTACATGGGAGAGACTTCAAGCCAGGAGATGCTGGGAGCTTATTAGATAGCCTAAGTGATGCGGGGCTGGATTAGGGTGCTGACCATAGGAACACAAATGAAGAGATGATGCCATGGATACTGTGGGAGTAGAACCAATGCACTTATGTGTTGATTGACTGGAGTGGGTGAGGGAGAGGGTTCATCAGAAATGATTCTGAGCTCCATGAATAGAAATAGAATGATGGTTCTGTTAACAAGCAGGAAGGCAGAAGGAGGACATTGGGTGGAAGATGAAGCCTTGGTGTTAGACATGTTGAGTTTGAGGGGACAGTAGAGCCTCCAGGGAGAGACTTATGGAAGGCAGCTGAACTTTGGAATTGAGCTTGAAAGAATGGGAAGAGCTGCAGGTTTTGGAATCATTCTCACAAAGGTGATGGTTAAAGCTTTGGGTGTATATGAGATCTCAATGTCAGAGGGCTTGGAGAGAAAATAACTTAGGATGGAATGGCCATGAAGGGAGGTAGAGGCTGCAAAGGGGCTGAGAGTGAGTGTTCGGGTGGTGGCAGGAGACCAGGACAGCATGTCATCACAGAAGTCAAGACAGTAAAGGGTTTCACGGAGGAAGGGCAGGAGGTTAGCAGTGTCAGCCTGGAGAGATCATGAGGAGGACTGAGAAAAATCCACTGGGCTTGCAAATTAGGCAACCCTGTGTAAAACATCAAAGGCATATTTTTAGTGCGTGTTGGTGACAGAAACCAGACTATGGGGGATTGAGGATGAGTGGAGAAGGAGTGAAGACAGCAAGCCAACTACTCTTTTGAGTGGTTTTGTGATAAGAGGGGAGAGAGTGGTAGCTAAAGAGGATAGTGAAAGATTGGAGACTTTTTTGTAAATATAAGAGTCATGAGAATGTTTGTATGTAGAAGAGGAGGGGAGTAGGTTGGACGTGGGGAGGAAGGATGAGAAAAAGAAGAGAAAGAAAGAAGTTGATAGAATAAGGTCTCTAAGGAGGTAAGAGGGGATAGGCCTAGGAGTCCACATAGGTAAATTAGGCTCAACCAGGAGGTGAGATGCCTCTTCATGAAATTAGAATAAAGGATAGATAAAGACAGAGGGAAATACTGATGTCAAGATTTGGGAACTTGAATTGAAAACCCTTGTTTTTTTTTTTACATTTTGTTCTGAAAATAGGAGATGAGTTCAAGGCTCATTCAATCATTCATTCGACATGAACTTCTAATGCCAGTCTAGGCTTAGTGAACTTCTTGCCAGTCTAGGCTTTGTGAAAATGGTGGCAAACAAGACAAATAAAGATCTTTGCCCTTATGACAGAGATGGATACTAAACAAATAAGCACATATACATAGGTTATGTGAGATAGGTGATATGTGCCATTGAGATAAACAGTGGGAGGTAGGGGGTGGCTGGCTGCACTTTCCATGAGATGATCAGGACTGGGCAGTGAGAGATGAGCCCTATGGAGCAACAAGTGCAGAGGCCCCGAGGCAGGAGTGTGGCTGGTGTGGCTGGAGCAGAGTGATCAAGGGAGGCATAGCAGGACACAAGTTCAGAGAGGAAATGGGAATGGGGACAGCTTACAGAGGGTCTTCGAGGTGATTGAAAGAGTGGTGGCTTTTACTCCATATGGCATGAGAAGCCTTAGGAAGGATTTGGGCCCAAGAGTGACATCATTCGACTTGTTCTGAATTGACCAGGGTGGGCAGGATGGAAGGAGGGAGAGCAGTTAGGTGGCTGCTGCTGGGCAGTGGCCATGGAAAGGGGAGAAGTTGTGGACATATTTTGTGGACATATTTTGGAGGTAGAGCCAACAAGATTACTGATAGATTACACATGGAATGAGATAGAAAGAGAAAGGTCAGAGACAACGCTTAGGTTTGGGGCCTGAGCAACTAAAGAATCGAGTTGCTCTTTATTGAGACGGGTAACAATGTACGAAGAGCAGGTTTCAGGGGAACACTAGAAACATGATTTTTGGACACATTAAGTTTGAGATGACCATGAAACATCTGCAGAGGTTAAGGAGAAGAGGCTGGAACTTAGAGATGTGGGAATTGTCAACGTATACATGCCAGGTAAAGCATAGCACTGGGCAATGTCACCGAGGGGTTGAGGACAGGTAAGGAGAGGTCCCAAGGATGGAGTCCTGGAGCCTCCCACGTTTCGAGACTACAGATAAGAGAGGGAACCAGCATAGGAACTGGCATAGAGCAGCTTGTGAAGAAGAGGAAAGGTAACATAGCTCAAGCTCTGGGGGCCAGGGCAGGGGCAGTGCTGACCACTCATGTGGCCCCTTTGGTATGAAGGTGGGTTAGGAGTCAACAAGGGGCAAGGAAAGGATAACATAGCATGTCCTTCTAGCGCATCTGAGAAGGTTCATCTTAAGGACTTTTCTGGTGATGACCAGGAGCTGGGGGCCAGAGCAGAAAAGCACAAAGTGTTCCCCAGGAAAGAGGATCACTCAGATGGCTGTGGTAAGGAGCCAGAGTGTGAGAGAGGGTGACCCTTGGGCTTAGGCTGGGTGTGTTACCTGGGTCCAGGGAGAGGCAGGTGCCCAGGAAAAGAGGGGTGGTCCAGGGACAGGCCTGCTGCCTATGGGAGCAGGTGAGGGACACGTCAAGTCTCCTGGTCCCACTCTGGCACCTTTGCTTCCACCCTGGGGTTAGAAGAGAGGGACACACTGTGGTGCTGGCCAGCAGGAGGTCCAACTGCCTTTTAGAGAAGCAGGACCTTGGATTCCTCTCTCTTCCTGTCTGACACCTTCCCCATCTCCCTCCAGTGTGTGCCCAGATCCCAGAGTCAAAACACCAACTAATCTTGATTTTCTCTTTGTTTTTGTTTTGTTTTGTCCTGTTTAATGCCCCGTCCCCTTCATTCTCTGTGTTTCCCATGTCCATCTGTTCCCTGTGCTGTTGGTGGGATGCCTGCCTTGCCCCATATCCTCCTTTCCTGCCTGTCTCCCACTCCTGCTGGCTCCCCTGGGGTGGGGGTGGGCAGCATATAACGCCAAGCTGCAGGGCATCGGACACAGTGGCAGCTTCCCGCCCCCTCCTCACCACCGTCTCCGATCTTCCTCCCTCTCTGGTGGGTGGCTCTCCTTCCCTCTTCTGCCTTTCCAGTTCTTTGGCCCACTTTTGAGCATCAGTTTCTCTCTGTTTCACTGCTTCTCCATGTGCTATTCCTTCCAAACCTTTCCCACCTTCTTCCTTCTCTCCTCTGTCTTTTCCTCTCCCTCTTCTGTTGTTCTCTGGTTTCCATCTGTTTCTCCTTCTCCTCCCCGATTTCTCACTATCCTCTCCTCTGTCTCCTCACTTACTTCTCCATCCCTCCTCTCTCCAGCCCTCTCTCCCTCCTCTCTGCATGAGCCAGAGCTTATGTCTGCATGAACATGGGCCCCATGCTAGCCTTAGCCTTGCCTGCTGGGAACAATGTCTGGAATGACTAGACTAACATTCAGAGTCCCCTGCGGAGATGCAGGCCTTTGCAATGAGGGTGCTCAGTGAGGGCTCCGGACAGTTCAGCACTCCGGCCACGCTGGCCAGACTGCCTGGGCTGCAGGGCTAGGTCTCAGCAGGAGCCAGGCTGAGCTTTGCTTGGGGCCACCAGACACAACATAGAGTGGTACCCCAGCCCCTGCTGCTCTGTCCACTCTTGAACATGGCACATCCTGGGGACAGCGTACCCCTTTGGTCCCACTCCTAATCTCTGATCCCATGGCCAAGAGTCAGAAGCCCTGGGTTGGGGTCCTGGCCCTGCCTGAGACCACCTCTGTGACTTTGGACAAGTCTCTTAACTACTTAGAGCTCAATTTCCCAATCTGAGAAGTGGACAGATGATAGTCTTGTCCTGTTGTGTATTTTGCACGGGGTTTGACATGCCCTGGACCTCGTGGATGCTTCACTGGGGTCATGGTAGTTCATTTGAGAATGATGCCATCCACTAACATCTACCTCTGACCTCTGGGACATGCAGGCCCTTAGGCGTTGAGCCCGGGCCAGGGAATCACCTCTTCCTTCCCCTGCTCTTCTGACCCTGGAGGCTGGGTCAGGGAAGATGCCGTGCTCAGGCTTGCCCCACACCATGGCCCTGAGCAGCTCCAGGAAAAGACCTAGGGGTGATGGGAACTGTTGACTCCCAATGGCTGTATCTGGTGCCTCCATGGCCCCTCCTTTGGCTCTAGTAGACTGCTCCCTTCAACCGCCCCTCCCTCCTCTCTTCTCCCTCTGCCCTTCTCTCAGCCTAGTGGTGGGGAGTGCAGTGTTCAGCAGGGCCTGGGTAGGGGCAGGTTCTGGGATGGTGGGCCTACCTTAAAGGGAGCTGGCATGGCTTGCCCTAGGGCTGCTAGTGTGATTGCCGTGTGGCTTTCTGGTGCCCTGGCCCAGCAGGTGGCCCTCGCTTCCGGAGCCCCAGGCATGCTGTCGGACACCCGGCCCTACCACCTGGAGCTGAGGAATCCAGTCTTTTGGAAATCGGAAGACTGGAAAGAAGAGCTGGGCCTGTGAGGGTGGCAGTGGCCAGTCTTGGGGGGTGCAGAGGAGGCACATCATGAAGCCTGACACCAGCGTACTCATCCGCGTGATCCAGGGGCGGTGGGCAGCAGTGCTTTGCCAAAGTACATGTATCGGTCTGTGTCAGGGCTACAGCTCCCAGAATTGCAGGGTGTGTGAGTGTGTGTGTGTGTGTGTCAGATGAAGGGATTGCCTCCAGCAGTCTGGCTCACGCTAGGGGAGCCTTGGAGTGAGCTGTTGTCCAGCACAGCACTGTCCTGGCAGCAGAGTGACGCCTCCCTGGGAAGGGGGCTGCTCTGGTGTCCTGCTCCTCAGGACTGGGGGCCTGTGTGGAACCCTGGGGCCAGGGTAACGGCTCATCCTGGCAGGGCTGTGGGGAGGGCCTGATGCCCATGTATGAAGCAGCCCTTAGTGAACCCCCAGGGCTCCTTGAACATAGGGTGTTAGGATTCTAAAGATACTTTGTTGTCATAAGGGCACCCCAGCCCTCTCAGCTTCCTGGGAGCTTCTCTTCCTTTCTTCCTCTGGCCACACAGCCTCCTGCTGGGATAGGGGCTGGCCCTAGAGGTTCTGAGGGCAACCCAGTAGCCCCACTATGTACCCCCATCATCCCAGTGTCCTGCTGCCATTTCTGTTAGGCTGTGTGTGTGTGTGTGTGTGTGCACATGCAAGCATACACATGTGTATCTGTGCAAGGCACCTGCCTCTGCCTGTGTGGGTGTAGGAGACGGAGGCCCTGAGAGAGAGAATGGGACCAAAGACTGAGAAAGTCCTGGGGTGGAGGGTGGTGGCGGGAGGGAGGGAGGTGGGGAGAGCAGGCCTGTTTTTATTATCGGTCAGCCTCTGGGACGTGAGAGAGGGTGTTCTCTCCCTGACACTGGCTGTCAGCTTGTGTCCAGACACCCCAGCTTGGCTAAGGAACAATGGGGCTCTCTTCTCTCCCCTCTGCCACGCCAGTCTCCCCTCCCATAGAGCAAGACAAGAGAGAGGGAACATGTCTCTCCAGACACTCCAGGCAGATCTGGGCTTGCCAAGGGGGACAACAGTGGGACACTGTGTTCAAAGAATGTGAGTGGCCCTGACTGGCCATTGGTGCCATGGGGCCATTGGTGCTCTGCAGGGGGAGGGGCTGGCCCCGTGGGAGTGGAATGCAGGGTCTTCCCCCTTCCGCAGAGGGAGGTGCTGCCCTGCAGCTCCTTAGCTCTTTGGAGGTCATTCCCTCCATTTCCCTGCCTCTGGTCAGAACATGCTCCCACGTGCCATTCTGGTGGTGATGGAGAGAGGACTGGGAAGGTGCAGCTTACCTTCAGATGGCTGACTGCCTCATGCCAGGATCTCACATTCTCTACAGTTGTCAGGTGCCCCCTGCACCCCAGGCTGCTGCAGGCATCCGTGACCCCTGAACGTGGAGAAAGCTTTGGGAAGGTTGGGTAGAATGTTCTTGGCTTTTCCAGGAGATTCGGTGCCTCAAATGCAAACAGATCTATTTTTTAAGGGCAAATGTCAGATGCCCCAGCAGGGAAACTGGCCACACCTTGAAAAGGCAGAGGGATCTGCCAGAAAGAGCTACTGGGGCCAGAGGAGCCCGGAACTGAGACCAGCCCTAATGCATTTCTTTTAACCTTGGGGCTGAACTCAGTTCCAAACCCCAAGAGCGTTTCCCAAATGGGCTTCTTCTGTCACAATTATTGTTAGAAAATCAATGGCTATGTCTGTTTCTCTCTAATGTTTTTGCCAAGAATGAAACCAGTGGCAGTGTTGGTCCAAGCTGCCCAGGAGACCTGAGTGGGATGGGGGCTCTGGGGAGCTAAGGCCTGGGAGTGTGGGGTTGCTGCAGGAAGCAAGCTGCCCACCCTTCCCAAAACCGCACTGTTCTTTTCTCCAGGTAGATGCTCCTGGCAGCCCCTGGCTGGGTCTAATGGGACTCCTATTTTTCTATTCTGTGAATAAGGGCTCTTCAAGGCATGGGGCTTATTTGCTTTAAGTGGAACAGTTTGTAAGTGGCAGAGTGAGGTCAGAGTCCAGTTTACTGTCCCCATCCTAGGTGCTATTTTCTTAGCTGAGATGGTAGCAGGGCTGCCCCTGATTAATAAAGAGCCCAAAGCGGAGACTCAGGGCATCTCTTGGTACCTTCTACATTTAATGTGCAAATGCCAGTCCTGCTGCTCTCCCAACGCACCCCCCACCCCCGATTATGGGAGCCCCTGATTATGGGAGAGTATGAGGGCGTGTCTCAGAGCGGCTTTGCCTATGTGAGTGTGAGTGTGTGTCTGCCCGTAGGCTTGGCAGCCGGCAGCCTGCTGTTCATGACAAGTAGGAAGTCTTCACAGGTAGTGCTGTTTGTGGCAGGCTTTGTGGCTGTGCCAGACTAGGGGTGCTGGGAGGTGCGCCTGGGGACATGCAGTCCTCACTGTGGATGGCAGAAGATGTTTCTGTCTGAACGAGGGTGATTTCTGCTTGGCTGTACTGGCACATTCCTCGGGGCTGGCAGTGTGTGTGCATGTGTGCACACACACTGACCCATGTGACCTGGGGCCTTTGGTAAGTCCTAGCGGTGGTGAAAGCAGGGCTGGGAATCTCTTCCCAGAAGATATTCAGGACCAGAAGCCCACACTTCAGGCTGGGTCTTGGCCTCTGGGACCCAGGAAGTAAGTTTTCTAGGATTCTGGGAGCCAGCTCAATGAGGCAATGGATTCCATGCCTCAGCCCAGCTGTGGGAAGAGGGAGTGGGAAGGAAGGAGGGTGAGATTAACAGCATCTCCAGGCCTGTGGAATGGGATTGGGATGGGAAGTACAGAAAAGCAGATGGAGCACATGACTTCTCTCTGCCTGCTCTTCAGCTGGGAGGGACACGGTGGGATCTGCCGCCATCTTTGGGGCGGGGAGCTAAGGGGCCAGTATAAGGGGAGTTGGTAAGAGGTTCAGCAGTACACCGGATGAAGTTGGGGAACCCCAGATAAAGCCAAAATTATCCCAGAGGCCAAGTGGGGCCAGGGACTTCGTAACAAGGCTTAGTTATGTCTTTGTTTCTCTTTGGGAGCACCATTTGCAAGATGATGCAATTTAGCTCTTTCCAAGAGTTCTTCCCCACAGGCTTGGTGTTGCTGGTTGGTTGATGCAGTTGCCTTGGAGACTGTCTTTTCCCTCCACCTCCCCTCCCTTGTCTGGAAGCTCTGGCCCTCCGCCTCCAGGGGTTGGAAGTAGTTGACATCTGTTTCTTGTATCAGTCCTTTGTGTTCTTGGTCTCAGCCCTGTGCGGAGAGATTCCTGGTGAAGTCTGAGCCAATCTAAGCAGATCTCCCCTCCTGCAGAGAAAACCTGGGGTGTGAGCAGAGTTGGGCCCAGGAGGGCTGAGGGGAAGACACTGGGGGATGGCAGGCCAGCCCCAGCTTGGCCTCTGAGCTAGGAGGCACTGCCTTCTCTGAAGGGATTAGGCCGATCGATCATTTCTTACACAAAACGCTCATTGTCCTCTACACCCTGCTTTCCTCCCAGGGGTGCAGGCTCGGGAGAAGCAACCTGCAGAGCCCCCAGTCCCTCTGCGGAGGCGGGCGGCCAGTGATGGACAGTATGAGAACCAGTCTCCAGAAGCCACGTCCCCTCGTAGCCCTGGGGTTCGCTCCCCTGTCCAGTGTGTCTCCCCGGAGCTGGCTCTTACCATCGCTCTCAATCCTGGAGGGCGGCCCAAAGAGGTGAGTCCTTAAGCTGTATCTTGGGGCCACAGAGGGTAGTGGTGCCCACTCTAAATCTCCAGAAACCTGACAGGCAACTTGGCACTGATATCAGTATACTCAGTGATTTGTCTCCCCCTGCATCCTCACCCAAACTCTCTTCTCTGACATGTGGAATCTGGGGCCCATTTCCTTCCTTAAATACCTTTATGTCCCCACTTCTTGCATTAATATTGAGATTGAAGTTTCCTTTTTGATCCTAGAGAGCACCTTAATAAGGTGGTAAGAATCCTGGGGATGATATAGGTGAACACAGT
This sequence comes from Rhinopithecus bieti, assembly GCF_001698545.2. Taxonomy (NCBI): domain Eukaryota; kingdom Metazoa; phylum Chordata; class Mammalia; order Primates; family Cercopithecidae; genus Rhinopithecus; species Rhinopithecus bieti. The sequence goes on along the minus strand of NW_016810185.1, from coordinate 844,581 downwards.
TTCAAAACTCCACACTAGATCCTAGAGAGGGGAAAATTATTTTGAACCCTTTGCAGTTATAAGGTTTTTCTCAGGAACTTTAATTTTCATTCCAAAAAGTTTGCATTTCTAAGACATTTCAGTAGTTGAAGGCAGTGAGTCTCAGACTACAGCGTGAGTAAACCAAAGGGGGGTTTGTTAAAACTGTAGCTTCCCAAATCCACCTCCAGAGATTCCAGGGTAGTAGATCTGGATGGGACCCGGGAATCTGCATTCTAAATGTGTGCCCTGGAAGATTCAGATGTAGGTGGTCCACGGGCCACATTGAGGGAGCGAGTGTACTGGCCTGTAAAAGCCAGGCTAATGAGTCATTCTGGATAGAAGGGGCTTGTGGATATCTTTTCTCTCCTGCCTCTGGCAGGACCTGTCTCCTGCCCTGAGCACCAGTGAGGAGCCAGTCTGACGAGGGGATTTGGGGGCTGGTTAACTCACTGTCCTCATACCCCAGCTCATCTGAAGGGGAAACTTCTCCTTCTCATGGTTTCCCTCTTTTTCTCCCCGTATTCTCCCACAGCCCCATTTGCACAGCTACAAAGAGGCCTTCGAGGAGATGGAGGGAACCTCCCCTAGCAGCCCACCGCCGAGTGGGGGTAAGAATTCCCTGTGAAGCTCGTCTTCCCTGTGTCCCCTTCAGCCCCTCAGCTCAGCCCTGCCTGTGGGAGTGCCCCAGGCCTGAGGGTTGGAGGTGACAGTCCCCCAGGTGGGGCCAGAACGTGCTGCTCCTCACCCCCATGGCCCCTTCTCTTCCATTGCTTGTGGCCATTGTCTTCTCCATCATCCACACTCACACATCTATGGGTGCAGCCACCCCAGTTTTAGGATCCAGACTGAGTGACTGTGGGACTCTGGGCCCCCACATTACAGAGTTTTCTTACTTGTTTAGAGTCTTATTACCGTCCACACTCAAAAGACCCCACCGTCTTAGCGTGACTCTTTGTGACTTGACTTTGGCTTTGTTTCTGACCTCCATTTCTGCCTGCATCCAGATACCTCTTCCATTACAGGCAACCTATTTAGCTTCTACCAAGGAGAGAGGGACCCAGGACCCTCAGGCTGACAGAGCCCCCAGCTTATCCATCCTTGGCCTCCAGGCAGAGGCATTTAGCCCCCAGCCCCTATACACTTACTGGGGAGGCAGATCCCCAAAGGACAGAGACACGTCCACCTAAAGCGAAAACCCAAATGAGCCGAGGCATGGGGCAGTTTTCCTTTTTATAGAAGAGACATGAAGAGGAACTAGAGGAGGTGGTTGTGGGGAAGGAAGTGATGGATTAATATCAGGCCGCGAGGGACTCAGTGTACTCAGGAGAGGCCTGGGTCAGCACAAGAAGGAGACACTGGTGCTGTTCAGGGATCAGGTTGGCTGGGCCTGGCCCAAGCTATCCACTGGCAGTGACGAGAGGAGGGAGAATTGGAGCTGGCTGTGCATTCCCCTGGGGGCTGGCTGTCCTGTACTGGAAAGGAATGTGGCAATGTACGTGGCCCATGTGCCAGCAGAACTTGTGTTGGCTGCCATCTTGGGCATGAGGAGGCTGAAGCTGTGACTGATTGGCGGCCCCTGGAAGCTGTGGCTCTCCCTTGAGCAGTACTGTCCAATGGAAATATAATATGAGCACATTTATAATTAAAATTTCTCTAGTAGTCACATTAAAAAACATAATAGGAAACTGGCTAAATTAATTTTAATGAGATTTTGTTAAATCCAAAATATCCTTTCAATAGGCAAATAAGTCAATAAAAATATTGAGCTATTTTACAATCTCTTATAAAATGTAAGAAGAAACTGCTGAAATTCATTTTACTATGTTTTGTTTAACCCCAGTCTAAAATATTAGCATTTCAACATATAATCAATGTGAAAAAGAACGGGATGTTTTGTGTTCTTTTTCATACTCAGTCTTTAAAACCCAGTCTGTGTTTCACACTTATGGCATATCTCCGTTCACACTAGTCACTCTGCAAGTGCTCTGCGGCCACGTGTAGCTTGTGGCTGCTGTGCTGGACAGGGTAAACCTAGAGCAGGTGACGCAAGAGTCAACTCTGCAGCCTCTTGTGACCGTGAGGAACCTCTCTCCCAGGCCTTCTCTTTCCAAGCTGACATCTGCTTCCATTCGCTGTTAGCCCTAAATGGCCAGGGAAAGGACATCACCCTGCCTGGGGTGGAAGCCACCTGGGCTGTGCTAGAACCGGGTTTTCCCACCTTCTCCCCCTCCTTTTGGCCAGCCATGGGTGCCTTGGCAAGAAGAAGTCAGAGGTTCCATAGACACACAGGGTTAGGGAGAGAAGACAGAAGGCAGAGAAACGTGTGGAATTTTTCTCTCAGGAAGCAGAAGGCTTGCCTGGCTTTAGTGTTGCCCACTCATCTGCCTCAGCAGAAGGGCCCACTTGCCCAGGAACTGGGGGAATGAGGAATTCAGGAGCTGGAGGTGAACAAGGGAGGAACCAAGAGAGAGTTCCTGCCCTGTCCAGTCCTCTCGTCCCCTTCACCTCCTCGTGGGCCCACCTGTGCCTCCGCTGCACCAGTTGGTTAAACACACACATACCTGTGGGCTGGGGCTGCTTCGTGGTTATTTCATGAACTACTGTCTCTGAGGCCAGGTGTATTATTTCATAATTAATTTCATTCAACCACCATTGGTTTGACAAACATTAATAAGTATTTGATAGGTATCTATGAGCAAGACACCATGATAGGGAAGAGGGGGTGTGGCAGTGGTAGAAACAGAATCTGTGTGTGTGCATCTATGCGTGTGTGTGTGTGTGCATGTGTGTGTGTAAAGACAGAGGGAGGACAGACAGAGACATGAGGCCTAGACCTATCCCATAACTGGAGGTGTATGTTTGTACCCATTCGTCCCCTATGCTGTGTTTGTCCTTTGGACATCCAAGGACCGAGTGAGGGTGAAGGGCAGGAGTGAAGGTCCATCCGGACCCCTGTGATGTCTTCCAGTTCCCATGTGCATGTGGGTGTTCACCTGCACGAATGAGTTATGTATGTTGCTTGCATGGAGACAGAGTGTATTTTTTCATTGTTCTAAGATTCCTGTAGGTCTCACTGTCTTTTGGGGAAAGCAGCAGGGGCAGGGAGGGTCGTGGAGCTTTTGCTGCTGGTGGTTCCTGGGCATCTGAGGGCCATGGCTAATCTGTTGAGGCCATTTGGCAGGCAGAGTGTCCTTGGGGCTGTGGTCTCTGCAGGCTCCCAATGTCGCTGATAGGAGACACAGAGTTCATTTTTTAACTTCTTCTCAGAGCTGTGTCAGGAGACATGGCAGCTGCCACCCAGGTATCTCGTGACTGGGCTTAACAGCCACCCTGCAGATCAGCTCTGAATCTGGCCGGGTTCTTGGCTAATGGGAAAAAGCCAGCAGCCCTTTCTGACCTTGCGTGTTACATGACACTTGTAACCCAGATGCGCGGCCTGGGAGGAGCCCAGGCTTTGCATAGGGAGTAGGTGCTCTTGGCCACAGACTGCAGGCTTCTCCTCCTTCCGGGACACTGAGGTTTAGGGGGACAGAGCCCCACATTGAGAAGTTCTCTCCTCCTGGGCTTTTCAAGGGACATGCTTGGCCAAGGGCTGGCCTGAGGTCTCAGGGTTGGTGTGGCCCTGGCCCATTATCTCCTTCTGTCTCTGTCCTTTACAGGGTGTGCCATCCTGAGGCCCAATTTTCTTCTGTTCTCTTCTGAATCCATCCAAGTGCATATTTTAAATGGACTGTGTGTGTGTGTATATGTGCGTGTTGGGTGGGGGGAGGAAGAGGGATGAGAGAGTATTCTAGAGAAGGTCAGAGACAGCTGCAGAAGCCTGCATGTGTGTTATAAGCCATTGCTAAGTAAAGGGACCGCACCGAGAAGCTAAGGGCCTAGGGGTGGAAATGGTTCTCTCAAGGTTGGGGCCAAAGCCAGGACAAGGTTGGCATTTCCTGAATCTTTCCCTCTATCCTTTAAACTGCTCAAACGTGGAGAAATGCAGACAGGAAAGGGCAGTGGAGCCAAAGCACTGGGCTTCAGGGTGGTTCCTCGGCACCATCTCTGGCCCCACAGCCTTCACATGCCTGGTGTGTCTGCCTTCCTGCCCACCTCTCACTCCCTGTGTCTCTCCTCTTCTTCCTGGGACAGTGCGGTCCCCCCCAGGTCTGGCCAAGACACCCCTATCTGCTCTCGGCCTGAAACCCCACAACCCAGCGGACATCCTGTTGCACCCCACAGGAGGTGAGTTGGAAAGAGGGAAGATGGGGAGGGGGGCCAGGGGGAGGAGGACTCCTGTGGTTCTGGACAGAAACCGGGGCCTCAGAATCTGGTCAGCAGCCGGCTTTGTGCCCATGCTGAGGTCGGGCCTGGGTGAGGACTCTCTTTGTAGGGTTGGCGGGTGACAGATTTCCTTGCAGCCTTCCTGCCTGTTGACTTGTGGAGTCTGCACAACTTCCAACCTCCTCTAGCTTGGGGCTTTGGAGGCCTGGTCTCAGTTTCCTTGGTGTTGTTGAGATCTCTGCTGGAAGCCACACTTTCCAGGTGTTCAGGCCCTTGAGTACATGCACATGGGCGCACACACATGCATACATGGGTACACACACATGCACACATGGGTACACACACGTACACATGGGTACACACACGTACACATGGGTACACACACATGCACACATGGGTACACACACATGTACACACACACACACACATACACACACACACAGAGTCAGAGAAGCATGCCCCTGCTGCTCTGTGCCAGGGCCTGTGCTGGCAGCCCGGCTGGCTCTGCTCTGAGCATCCACGAGGCATCACTTGGCATTCAGAGTGGTCCCTTGGTCTGCCTCTTCAGGCCCACAGAACCCTACCACAGAAACCCATGACTGGCAGTGGCCATCACTGGCTGCCATCTCCTCGACCCCCTTGCCCTCAGCCCAGGTCTTCTCCTGCCTGTCAAAGACCTGCCACCTCTGGGCTTCTGACTCTCTCCGGCCTGTGCTCATCCCTCATCCCCATTCCCGATGCTGGCTGCCTCTTACCCTGCTGCTGAGGAAAGCACCCCAAGCTCTGAGGAAGGAAGGAGGATGGTTGCCCGGCCTCCCTGGGGTCAAACAGCCGGTCCTGTTGGCACGGTAGAGGGCAGGGCCCTGGGCCTGTCTGGCAGAAGGTGCTCCTCTGAGCAGACACCACCCCAGGTTCACACCTCCGACCTCCTCCTCCCATTTCCCAGCTCCTCTCCTTCCTATGGTGGAGGGAGACAGGGCTCCCTGGGCCCTTGGTGGCCATGTGGGGCCACTGAACTCAGAAAGCTGCTCCCTGGGCTCTGGTTTTAGGGCTGGGTGGGGGCTCCTAGGGTCAACTTTACTTTTTTCCTTAGTTACCAGAAGATGCATCCAGCCAGGTAGGTGGGCAGTGGCATGCATTTGTGACCCACGAAGCCACACAGCTGGGCACAGCCTCCCACTCAGGGTGTCAGCATGGCCGGGACACTGAGCCACCGGGGATCAGTAGAAAGGGGCTAGCGGCTGCCTCTCACCAGCCAGCACACTCCTGCCTGACACTCAGCCCACAGAGCCCTGGGCATGGGGGTTGTGAGGGGCTCAGGCTCCTGACAGTCAGGAGCTTAACTATGCCCCGGAGCCTTGGGGTCCTGTGCAGGGTGGGCCTCGGCCTTCCCCTTGGAGCCCTTCTGTGGACAGCGCAAATTGGCCCTGGCCTCACCGCAGCTTTCCCACCTCCGTTTTCTCCACAGATTCTCTTTCTCAAGAAATAATCCCTGTTAATCTCTTTCTCTCTTTTTCCTTTTTTGCTCTTCCTCATCTTCACCACCTGCCCTTCTTTCCTGCCTCTCCTTCCTCCCATCTCTCTTCTCGTCTTCCCTCAGAGGAAGATGAGGGGAAGGTGGTGGTCAGGCTCTCAGAAGGTAAGTGGCATTTGCTGTGGCTTCTTACTCTCTGGGTCTGGAAATGGCTTTTCATGCAGGGCTTAAAGAGGCTGGCTGGAGGCAGCTCTCTTTCCTCACTGGAACTCAGGTGACCAGGCACATGGCCTTCCTGTCCCTCAACGCTTGGTGATGAGATATCACCCTGGGTACCTTCTGAGTCCTGATGGGGGAGCTTGTAGCTGCCAGGCACAGGCTCAGGCACAGTCAGTGTCTGGGGGCTCCTGCAGTGTCACCTTGCTGACCCAAACGCTCCCTTTGCACCTTCCTCTCCCAGCACCATTTGCGCCAGCCCGCCTGGTGTGCAGCCGCTCACGGGGGTAGATAGGGAGGGACTCAGATCCCCTTTCCCAGGGCGTGCTCCACAGGCATTTCTCAGAGCAGAGATTCTCCACCTTGGCACCACTGACAGTTTGGCCTGAATGACTCCTTTTTTTTTTTGAGATGGAGTTTCTCTCTTGTTGGCTAGGCTGGAGTGCACTAGCACAATCTTGGCTCACTGCAACCTCTGCCTCCTGGGTTCAAGCAATTCTCCCACTTCAGCCCCTGAGTAGCTGGGATTACAGCCATGCACCACCACGGCCAGCAATTAAAAAAAAATTTTCTTAAAAAATTTTTAGTAGAGACAGGGTTTCACCATGTTGGCCAGGCTGGTCTTGAACTCTTGACCTCAGGTGATCCACCCACCTTGGCCTCCCAAAGTGCAGGGATTATAGGCGTGAGCCACTGTGCCCGGCCCTGAATGAGTCTTTGTTGTGGATGCTGCCCTGTGCACTGTGGGAGGATTAGCAGTGTCCCTGGATTCTACCTGCTAGATGCCAGTAGCTCTCACTCAGTCATGACAATCGAAAATGTCTCCAACATTGCCAGTGTCCCCTGGGGGGATAATTCTCCTGGTTCAGAGACCCCATCTTAGAGCCATGATTTGCCCTCTGGAAGCCCTGCCTGGTTTCCTATCAACACTGAAAGTACAAAGTCTGTCTTTCGGGAATCTCAGACAACTCTGGGTATTTCAGGAAATCTATGGACTCACCGTGTATACAATAATGCATTGGGATTCCCATGCAAGTAATTCTGAAAAGCAGTTTCAAGGAGCTGGCATGTCTATGGGTCCCAGATGAACCCTTGATTTAAATGAGCCCTGCAGTGGGCACCAGGGAAGCAGAGAGGGGGCGTAATCAGGTGGGAGGCCTTGGACTCACTAGGAGCATAACTCGAGTGAGGACTCGAACCAGCAGGTGAAACAAAGTAGGTGCCAACCTGGGCGAGAGGCCAGCATCTGGTTCTGGACACTGGCATCCCCATCTCTACCAGGAAGATGGGGCAAGGTGGGTGCTGTGATTGCTTCCAGTTCTGACGGGTTAGGTGTTCTGACTTCCCACCTGGGCCCTGGGCCGGTTGGCTGGTTTTCTCAGGCCTATTTCCCACTTTCCTTTGTACACACCACCTTGATTTTCCACCCCCTAAGCGGGGATGGCCTGTGCCCCTCTAAATCTGCTGTCACCCAGCTAGGATGGTTGGAGTTTCCCAGAAGACTTTGCCCTCTCCTAACCAGCTGGGGTTTGGGCAACAGCATCAGGCTGCTTGGGGGGCTGCAGAACAGGGCATCTTCCAGAGACACAGCAGGTGGGCCACAGCATGCTTCCCTCTGCTGAGAACGGCCCCTCTTCGCTCCCCTGCAGCCTCATGCCTGGGGAAAGGGCTTTCTCCCAAGCTGGAGGCTGACCGCTGCTCCTGGCAAGGCAGGAGCTGGGAGAGAGAATCTAGAATTAGCTGGAGCTCAGAGCCAATGTTCCTGTGCTTCAGATGCCGGACCATGCAATAGGCTCTCAGCTCTCCTCGAAGCTGGTTGACTTAAACAGACCCGCGGTATCCCAAACACTCTCCAGTGGAAAGGACCATGGGGTGGACTATCCAGCAAGCTGGCAGGGCCTGGTGATTGTCTCTTACTTTGGGGTGACTTCAGGGTCGTGGGCCTCAACAGAACAGAACTACCTGCCAACTGCACCTCCTGAATGGCTCTCATCTTACAGGGCCCCAAGTGCTCTGGCCAGAGCCACAGAGTTTGGAGGGGAAGGTTCTTAGGGGTTAACTCAGCCACACCCATTGTTGTCACAGATATGCAGCTGACATCAGCACTGTGGGTGGTGTTGGGGGATCTGCCCAAGGTCACAGTTAGGAGTTAACGTAGCCAGACTGGAGTTATTGGTCTCCCGTCTCTTCCTCAAGTGGCTGTTTCAAAGCCCTTCTCAGGCCTGCAGGCACCGTGCCCTGGGATTCCAGTGTGGGAGTTGGAATTGCTGCCCATGGTCTGGGGAGTGGAGTGGGGAAGGGGCAGGGAGCAAAGCTGTGGGCAGCCAGTTCCTTATTTCCTGACTCATGTGCCACAGCCCGGGTCAGACTAAAGCTCATTCTTTGCTGACCCTATGAGGCTTTGCTTGATTTCCCTGCTGATACTTTGATGGGAAATTCAGAAAAAAATGCCCGTGAGGCAAAAATGGCCAGAGGCAGGATTATTCAGCTGGGGGAAAAGAAGAATTTGAGGGATGTCTGCTATGTCCCGGACGCTGTGCGAAACACTTTACATTCATTCGTTCTTTCATTCATTGCTTCATTTATTCTTAATATTTTGTGCACTGACTGTGTGCCAGGCTTTGGGAATATAAGGATGCATAAGGCAGCTGGTGAGGAGAGTGATGCCAACAGACATTTCAATATTAGGCAAAAGTGCTGAGCCGGGGTAGGAATAGGATGTCATGGGGGCTGGGAGGAGGGCATGTGGCCCAATCTAAAAGATTTGGAATTCTAACTTTTGAGCTTCTAGATCTGGGACCTGGGGGTTTCCATATTCCCTTCTTTCTCTTCCACCCACATGTCTTGATCTAACTTAGGGTGGGTGTGCCCCTTCTCTCCAAGCAAAGAGCCTCTTTGGGGAGACAGAAAATGCACTTCAGGGTGTGGACGAGGAGCTGACAGTGCCAGACTGGAGGAGCCCAAGTCACCCTGTGCTGCAGCTGCTCTCCGCCGCCAGCAGTCACTTGGCAGAGTTTGGGCTCCTGGAATGTTCTACATGAAGTACCCTCCCTGTCCCCACCTCTCCCGCCCTGCCCAACTCCCTGTAGCCTCTGATGCAGCTGCTCCAGGATTGGAGGAAAGGAGGAAAACAGCAGGAGAGGTGGTGTGAGTGAGGAGTGGAGGAAGGCAGGGATGGGTGGCTAGGAGCAGTGGTTCTGAACACCGGGCCTGGAATTGGCAAGAAAGAATTAGGAGGAACTTTCCTGCCTCTTCTCACCTGATTCTAGCCGGGCAGGTGGGTATCCTCATTCCCACTTTGCAGATGAGGAAACTAAGTCCCAGAAAGTCTCTAGTAAGTGCATGGATGGTGGGTGAGGGGAGAGCTTGCAAGCAGAAGTATATTGTCCTGGGGTGGGAGAGAGAGAAAGAGCCAGGGAATAGACAGAAAAAGGAAGCATTTTCAATATGGAAATCTGCATCTGAAAACTTGGGAAAACTGATATTTAGCCCTGAAGATGGGTTTTAAACAGTTCTGGAGATGAACTCAGGAAATCAAATAACTTCTCAAAGGTCCTTCCTGCTCTGGGTTCATGAGGAGTAGAGATTGTATGGAAGGGCTTCGTTCATCTCCACCCCATGGTGTGGGACTGGAAGGGCAGGTAGGGGTGGCTGTCGGAGGGCAGACCAGCTGCCCAAGGAAGAGGATGTGCTGGGAAGGAGAAAGGAGGTGGGGCCCCAGTGAGGGCAGAGCCAGATGGGGCTGGGTCTGAGTGGCCTTGGCTAGGTTGGCCACCCAATGCACAAGGGCTGTTTCCAACATTGTGGTGGGAATGGATGCTGCTGCTTCTCCCTGGGCGAGCCATCCTGTTCCCCAAGTTCAGACTCCCAGTGTCTTGAGAACTGCTATGGTGTTCTGCAGTTTAGGAGCTGAAGGGGCCAATGGGACTGTTGCCTAAAGAACTTGGCCATCCTATTGAGCCATCTCAGGGTTCTAATACACTGTCCCATGGGCCCTCCACGCAATCTTACCCTCAGACTCCAGGCTGCAGCTCAGGTGCCTGTGTTTAGACTACAGGATGGAGTGGTGCGGCCCACTTTATCTCAGTTTTACAATTGCCAGAAGGGGTGCCTGTACTTCTTTAAAGGGGTGGGGCGTAGGGCAATGGGAATTGCTTACCTCATGTGTGGGTCAAGGGCATGGCGGGAAACTGATGGTTCATTCCAGTGGAACAACCTAGGACAGTTGATGGACTCTTAAAAGGTCTGGGCAGAGCAGTGAGGGATGGTAAAGCACCCCGAGTGCTCCCTATCAGGAGCAGGGAGCCATCCTCCCAGGCCTTCAGGAACCAGGAGGGAGCTGGAGGGCAGGGCCGCTGACTGGAGTGTGGCTAGAGGGAGGTGGGGAGGGGATGTAGCCACTGGCGCCTTGCCCTTCTGTCTCCCTCCCTCTCATCCCCTGCCAGTCCCTCCTTACTAGCCAAAGGCCAAAGCTATCCTGAGCCAGAGAGTAAGGGGGTCTGGATGACATAGTAAATAGAAGTCAGCCTCCAGGAATGCAGATCGGGGTAGAGAGCGGATCAGGAGTGATGTCAGTGGATTGGAGAAGAGCACAGACCTTCACAGTGTCATTCACATGGGTTTCAACTTGAACTTCAGGGAGTGAGAAAAATGGATGTGGCCTCTGAGATCTTACTGTGTGTCTCTGGATGGGGCTGGAGGGTAAGTGTCGTGCTTCTGTGCCTTTGTGGAGCACATGCAGATTGAGGGCTTGCTGTGTGCCAGGTGCTATGTGAGGGCTCGGCACACGGATCAGCTAGGCAGGCTCTGGGAGCCCACGGGCTGCCAAAGAGTGGCTTTCTCTCCCTGGCTGGGAGAGAAGGGGTTCCGAGAGCCGTGGAGACTCGGGCAAAGCCATGCTGAGTGCCTGGAAGGGTCTGGGAAGAGTTTTCAGAGAGTGACCTAGGGTGGCAAGAGACGGGAGGGGAGAGTGGGCTCTGACCTTGGCTGTCACTTGCATGGCTGTGGGTGAGACTCCCTCTGATGATCTCTTCTCCCAAGCTGGATTACCAGTTGCTCGAGACTAAAGCACTCACTGAAACTATTGGCTCCCTGACTTACAGAGGGTTGCATGTGCAGTGGGTAAGGGCAGGTCGGGGCCAGACTGCCTGGGTTCCTCGGCCGGCTCTGCCCCTTGCCTGCTGTGACCTGGGCAAGGTACTTATACCCCCTGAATCCTACTTTTCCTGTATAATTGTTTGCTCATTTTATCATTAGGAATAACCCTGTGGAGTTGGCTCTTCTCTGGCTGATGGGCTAGAGTGCTGAATAGAGCCAGCTCTGGGTGTCCTGTGAGCCTATGGGCCCTGTCTAGGTCACGCAGAGCCAGCTCGTGAGTCTGGAGATTCTGGTGCTAGTGTTCACTGCCACTAATTATCCATGTGTCCTGGGCACATGGCTCCACCTCTCTGGGCTGAGGAGACAGGTTAGATCAGCACACCGTGGCATCTGGTCAGATCCTGCCCACTGAGTATTTTGGTAAAAAAAAAGTTTGATTGCAATCCAGCCATGCCCATTCACTGTCCTATTGTCTATGTAAGCTCTCACACCACAAGAGCAGAGTTGTGTAGTTGCAACAGTGACAGCCTGACCCACCAACCTAAGATGTTTACTATTAAGTCTACAAAAAAGTGTACTGGACCTGCTCAGGGGATCTCTGCATCATCTTGTAGTTCCAGCAGAGCCTCATGCTTGGGTGGCACAGAATCCATGCCTTTGGTGAGACTTGGCCTGGGCCTTCTGTGAGGGGAGTGGGTGGCCTGGACTGGTTGAGGGAGGCTTTCAAGGAGGTCTTGCTGGCACTGCCTACATGGATTCCAGCTTTGGGTGCTGAGGTGCCTGGATCTACATCACCCTGTGCCTGGTACCTAGAATAGACCACCCGTGCCTGTCTCTTTGCAGACAAACTACCCCAGCCTTGTCCACTGTCATTGCTGTCGGGTGGAGGGGGCTCTGTGTGGGGACAAAAGGCAGATGGGTAGGCTGTGGCTGGAGCTGTGTGCAGACTCCATTGCAGCCTCTGGGATCTGCTCTGTAAAGGGTCCTGTGCTGAGGGGCCATTCTTTTCTGGTGTCCAGAGAGGCCGCTGGCCTGGGTGTAGGATGTCAGACCTGAGGGCCACCCCAGAAGCCACTCCGTGGAGGCTGTGACCCTATGCAGCAAGGCCTGGAAACACCCCGCTAGCACCCTGGTGTCTAGGCTCCTTCCAAATTAAGGTTTTCTTTGGGCTAAGGGGAGGAAGGTTGCGTTTCAGTCAGCCGGACCCCAGGCCTGTCACCCATGAGGGACCTGGAGGAGGGGGTTCTTTTCTAACTCTTACCATCACAGTCTTGGCCAGCGGGGGCTGCAGGGGCCTGGCCTCCTGAGGGCTGCACAGACTCTGGTTCTTCAGTTTCTCGGGCTGATTTCAGTGGATGCCTTAGTTGTGGGCAGTATGGCTCTGTACTCAGGCCAGGTTCCTCCTGGGTAAGACAGGGACAGGGCGGGGTGTGGAGGTGGTGGGAATGACATCCCTCCCCGATCGTGGCCTGGGGTAAATAAAAGTGTTCTGCTGCTTCTTCCTTTTTCAAATGGAATTCGTTTAGGAGCTAGCCTCAGAGGCCGTAGAGGAGTTGGGCAGGTGCTGGTCTGGGAGTCGGGCCATCTGGGACCTAGTCATTTCCCTTGCCAGGCCTCAGCATCCTCATCTGAAAAGTGGCCTTTTCTAGCATGTGTCCCCCACCCCCTCCTCTTAGGCTGTTTTGAACACCAGGTAGGGCTGTGTATAAGGAGGTCCTCTGTAAACTGCTTGGTGCTACAGGAATGCCCGAGGTGGGCGATGGAATGTTGAGTTCCGCCTGGGAATGGGGTGCCCTGACGCTAGTCTCTAGAGGAATGCTGAGTGTGTCAGGCGGAGAGGGCTGGGTGTGTCTTGGCATCGAAGGGGCTGGTGAGTCCACAGCAGCCCCGCAGAGCAAGACTCACCAATGCAGGCCTGTTGCTAGGAGGCTAAGGCTGTTTCTGGATTCTGGGTAGGGTGTAGAGCTCACATGAACTCTGGCACTGTCCTGGGATACAGGCAAGCGGGGGATGGACCTCTGGGCCCGCTGTAGGGCCTCAGACTCTAGTGGCACCAGGAGAACCTGGAAGGGCCTGGGTGCTGAGCAAGATCATTGAAGAAAGAGAGCAGCCAAAGAGGGTGCCAGCTATGGACAGACTCTTAGTCCTTGGAGGGAAGAGTCTCTGATGACCATATTCTGAGGCGGAGCCTGGGATCCATTTCAGAGCCCCCTCCTCTGAGCAAGGCCCTGGTGAAAGGTCACTGCAAGGCAGGGTGGGTCTGGGCAGGCAGGAGCCTTTCCTGTCCTTTGGGGGCTATTCCTATGTTCCCAGGCAGGAGTCCGGGAGGCTGTGTTCCAGGGGAGGTTGGGTGGGACCTGCACTGCACCCCTGTGGATCTGTACTCAGAGTCTCTTTCCCCTTGCCCCTTCCAGAGCCCCGGAGCTATGTGGAGTCTGTGGCACGGACAGCTGTGGCTGGGCCCCGAGCTCAGGACTCTGAGCCCAAGAGCTTTAGCGCTCCAGCTGCCCAGGCCTATGGCCATGAGACACCCCTGAGGAACGGGACCCTGGGTGGATCCTTTGTCTCCCCCAGCCCCCTCTCCACCAGCAGCCCCATCCTTAGTGCTGACAGGTAAGCTGGGAAGGGGCAGTGGGTGGGGGATGAGAATCCAGGCCTGGGACTGGGACGGGATGGGTGAGGCCTCCTGGATCTGTTGCCTGTGGCATGGACAGGCAGAAATCATACCCAGATGGTGGCACCTTGCAAACCACTTCATCAAGGTGCATTGAGGGCACATGTCCTGTGTGCTGAATCCTGTGGGGAGCCCAGTGACCTATAATTCCCAGGCCTCATTCAATTCCGCCCATCCAAAACTGTGCTAGGAGTGAGGCTTACCACAGTGAATGCGGCAAAGTCCTTCCCCAAGTTGAAAATCTACCAACAGTAATGACTTATATCGTGGGCTCATCCTAGGTACTAGGCACTTTGCTATGTGCTTTATGCAGTTATTTAATCCTCGCAGCAATCCTAGGAGGTGAGCACTGTTATTGTTCCCACTTTTCAGACGAGGAAACTGAGGCATAAAGGTGCAGTAGCTTGCTCGACGTCCCGCAGCTAAGCAGTGGCATAAATCGGATTCAGGTGGAAGCGTGTGGTTCCAGAGCCCACATCTCTGTCCTCTGCCCCAGACCTGTGTCATGGCGCCCTCCCTGCACACGATGAGAGTCAGATGGGCCCAAAGCCCACACATGAGTAAAGGGCTTGGAGCTCAGAACAAGGGGCCATTATTTCTGGCTAGGGATGCAGGGAGGATTTCTGAGGGCTGGAGGCATTTGTGGAGGGTCCAGAGGAACTAGCAGGATGTTGAAAGATGAAGAAAGAGAGAGAGGGCATTCCAGAAGGACAGCCCAGCAGGGACAGAGGAGTGGGCTGTGGCCATGTTGGGAGTGTGATGCTGAGGGCATGTGGCCTGCCATTAGGGAGTGCCTTGGTGGATGGATGACTGGCATTCATATTTCTGATTGCATCATACAGAGATGAAAGCCCAGAGTTGGGTGGACAGTCCCTGCTGACAGACTCAGTGGAGGGGTGCAGCAAGGAGCTGCTTGACTGGGGTAGTGGGGGTGAAGGTGGAGGGGACACAGAGATGGGATGACAACATAAGAAAGGAGGGTTGCGATCAGCTCAGGCAAGGCATCGAGTGCCAGGCAAAGGAGGAGGATCCAGGAGGTGTCGCCCCCCAGGAGGGGAGACTCTGCCCTGACCATCCCTTCTTCACTGTGCCCACTGCCCTCCCTAGCCTGGGATGTCACAGGGCCTGCAAATGACCCTGCCAGGCCCAGTGGGTCCAGTTTGCTGCACTATCTACATTGGCTCAATGCTGAGCCTCCCCTGCAAGTGGGGGTACCATGGGAAGACTAGGGGAGCAGATGAGCAGAGGCAGCTGTCTTCTGGATTCTAACCCAAGCATTCCCCCTCCCCAGCCTCTTAACAGGCAGCAGGCTACATTGCTCAGGAGGCCTGACTCTGGCAGAGGGTTACATTTCCTGTTTTAAAGGAAACGGGATTTTCCTGAGTTGCCCCAGCCACCCGTTGTTGGTGCTCAGTGAGCCCTGGCATTAGCAAGCTGTTCATTGTTTCTCACTCAAATCCCTCCTGCTGAAGTGTTGGCCCTTTCCAGGAAGCTAGCCTTTCTCCCCTGGGATTAACCTTCCAGAACTCCATTTTAGTGTCTCCTTCTCTTGCTCTGCTCAGCCTGACTCTGTCTCCCACTCCTCAGAATCCAGTTTATTCTGGATTATACCAGGAGGTGGCCTTCTGCTCTGGTGCCTTCTGGGATGCAAAGTAGACTTTGCCCTAGCCTGGCCCCTGACCTTCTCCTTACCCTTGGCTCTTGCCTGGCCCAAGAGCACACTCCTGACCAAAAACTCACATCACCCCGTGAACCTGAGCTTATCCAACCTGGCCCAGGGAGGGCCAGCCCACCACAAGATCCTTCCAGCCTGCAGCTCCAGGTTTTGGACCATTGGCTAAGTAAGGACCCCTCCCCATGGGGAGTTCTTGGTGCACAGCCTACCTGCTACCTCCCTACAGCTACTAGTGTATGCAAGGCCCCCATCAACCTTTGTTTCTCTCACCATAGATGGATAGAAATTTGGGTCTAGAAGGAGTCAGGGTCAGCTAATCCAGCCCTGTCATGTTCCACATGGAGAAGCTTCAACAAGCAAAAAAACTCACTGGCCATCACATTGTACTGCTATGCTCTCATATGTCACTCCATGCGGACCTAGACTTAACTGTACAAGGGAACCTTTGATTGTGGCAATTACCCCAGGTATAGTCTCCTCTGAACTGAATTGTTTCAGAGTCAGAATTGGTAGTGACCTCTGAGCTCATCTCATCTACAGGAAATTCCTTCTACAACATTCAGGCCAGTAAGTCTGTCAGCCTCTGCTTAAATGCTCCTAATGACAGGAGCCTCATTACCATGCAAGACAGCTTTCTCCATTGGTGGCCACATCCCCAGTGGCTGGACAGCAGACCTTATAATGACCTGAAATCCCCTGATGTGAAGCCTTCCTCTATGATTCCTTGTCTTTGCTTTTTTGGAGCCATCCAGGAGTGAAAGCCCAATTCTAGCACTCTCAGTCAATGTTTAATGATGATGATATCACACTTGAGGAAACTGAGTCAAGGCAGGGCTACCCCCAGTAGGAACAGGAGCCAGGAAACTCCACTGGGAATTTGTGTGATGCTGGAGGCTATATCATGACAGCCACCTCCAGTTTCGATAGGAGAGGGCTCTTCACTTTGACATGGCTCAGGAGTGAGCATGGTGCAGTGGGGAAGACGTGGGCTTGGGAATCAGACACAGCTAAGTTGAAACCCTGGTCTTTTATAAGCAATGTGGTCCTAAGCCTACTGCTTAATCTCCCTGAGCCTCAGTTTCTTCCCCTGATGGTTCTGTAAGGTAACGTATAAAACTCTGATGTCCTGCCGCACTGCCATTGGGCCCATTCTTCCTATTGTTTGTGGTTGGAGGGAGGGCAGAGAGCACGCTGTAAATCCACCCTTCATTCAGTTCTGTCCGCTGACATCGCAACCCTCCATCTCTCTGCAGCACTTCAGTGGGGAGTTTCCCATCTGGAGAGAGCAGTGACCAGGGTCCCCGGACACCCACCCAGCCTTTGTTGGAGTCTGGCTTCCGCTCCGGCAGCCTGGGACAGCCCAGCCCATCTGCCCAGAGACACTACCAGAGCTCTTCTCCTCTCCCGACTGTGGGCAGTAGCTACAGCAGCCCCGACTACTCACTTCAGCAATTCAGCTCGTCTCCGGAAAGCCAGGCCCGAGCTCAGTTCAGTGTGGCTGGCGTCCACACAGTGCCTGGGAGCCCTCAGGCGCGTCACAGAACAGTGGGCACCAACACTCCCCCTAGCCCTGGCTTCGGCCGGCGGGCCATCAACCCCAGCATGGCTGCTCCCAGCAGTCCCAGTTTGAGCCATCGCCAGGTGATGGGTCCACCAGGCACTGGCTTCCATGGTAGCACGGTCTCCAGCCCCCAGAGCAGTGCAGCGACCACCCCGGGGAGCCCCAGCCTGGGTCGGCACCCAACAGGGGCCTATCAGGTTTCTGGCCCCCACAAAATGCGGCCACCACCGCCCGGGGAGCTCCCAGCCTGGGCCGGCCCCTGGGGCTCACCAAGGCAACCTGGCCTCCAGTCTCCATGAGCAATGCATAAGCCAGCCCTGGAAGCCCCAGCCTGGGGCCGTCACCTGGGGAGGGTCTGGATCTGTGGTTCCTGGCAGCCCCTGCTTGGACCGGCATGTGGCCTATGGTGGCTACTCTACCCCTGAGGATCGGAGACCCACAGTGTCCCGGCAGAGCAGTGCCTCTGGCTACCAGGCTCCTTCCACGCCCTCCTTCCCTGTCTCCCCTGCCTACTACCCTGGCCTGAGCAGCCCTGCCACCTCCCCGTCGCCAGACTCAGCAGCCTTCCGGCAAGGGAGCCCAACACCGGCCTTGCCAGAGAAGCGAAGGATGTCGGTGGGAGACCGGGCAGGCAGCCTCCCCAACTATGCCACCATCAACGGGAAGGTGTCTTCGCCTGTCGCCAGCGGCATGTCCAGTCCCAGCGGGGGCAGCACTGTCTCCTTCTCCCACACTCTGCCTGACTTCTCCAAGTACTCCATGCCAGGTGGGCCTCTCCCCTTCCATTTTCACCTCTCCTGCTGATGAAGTATGTACAAGAGTGAAATATCTATCCCAGTGAATGTTCTAACATTCCCTTGGCAGGCGACCCTGGGTGAATCTCTGACTTCTAGGACTTAGTTTATCTGTATAAGGAGAGTTGGAGGTGTCTTCCCCATAAGTGTGCTGCGGTTGTGGATGCTGAGATGAGGATGTAGATACAGATGAGGATGATAAAAAGAATAATGATGAATAGTATTATGGTTATGATTATCATCATCCTCATAGCCATTACCACTTGCTGGGCACATGCTGTGTGCCAGGCTCTGAGCTAAGTACTGTCTCATTTAAGCTTCTTGGCCACTTGGTTAAGTAGGTATTAATATTATTAACCCCAGTTTACAAACTGAGGCTTAGAGGCTCTGTCACTTGTCTAGTATCATACAGTCAAGAAATGGCAGAGCCAGGCTTCCAATCCAGGCCACGCCACCCCAAAACTAATGGTCTTCAAGCATCATTGGAGTTATCTTTATCATGTGTCCGTATCTTGGGAGGTCATCATTATTTAGCATGACCTTGAAAACCTGCCTTCCAAACCTGGATCTCCATACCTTTGCCACCCCCGCAGTGGCCACATCACTCCTCAAAGACCGAACTTCACTGAAGCCCATGCAGGTTTGTACAGTGAATTCTTCACCCATCGTCAGAACTTGCCACCTTTGCCTCTACTTAGATAGCTCATTGTCTAAACACAAAGGCCAGCCTCTAACTTGACTGTATGCACCGTGGCCCTGAATGTTTGAGGCAGATTTAGAATGTTTTGGGCCACCTCAGATGGGCCCCAGCTGCCTATATTCTCCCGGTATCACTCTCAGATCCTGCTCTGAGCCTGCCAAGCCAGGACACCTAGAATGACCCTGCACCCCCTGTTTCCTGCCGCCCCCCGGGGACATCTGGTTCCCAGCCCCTCTCCTTGAAGGATGCAAAACGTCTAGTAGCTGGGACACTTCCTGTTTCCCACCATCTTCCCTGCTTAAAATAGCCTTTGGAGTCAACACAGGAAGGCACGTGGGACTGCAGCCGCCTCTGACAGCTCATTAAACAGGCCATGGCAGCAGTGGGGCCTGGGGCTTCGGACGGAGAAAGGCAGCCTGAAGCAGTTGCACGGCCCAGCTGACTAACCCAGAGACCTTCTTCAGCACACAGCTGCCAGAAAAGGGAGCTGACGTCTCCCCTCACGCTCGCCCGAAGACAGATCCCAGAAGCATAAGGGAGTGTAAATCATAGGTTGAAATTGACTAAGCACTGGAGACACAACTTGTGTCTCCTGATCTGCTCTCTTAACTTTACAGTGTCTTTCATGCCAGCTTCTGTCTCTGAAGACAGGAGAGGAAAAATGTGGAATCCTCATCTTTTCTATTTCCCCTCCCTTTTTTTTTGGTTTTCTTTGGTGCCAAAAGCTGAAGGAAGAGGTTGAGAGTGAGGGCCACACATCCTGATGCTTAGACAGGAAGATCCAGTTTAGCTGGTCCTAAACTGGCTGCTAGGGCCTCTTACCAAGGTCACCATCTGTGTGACTTGGGCAAGTCACTTCTCATCTCTGAATTTCTCCTTATATGTAAAATTAGGCAGTTGGACTCTGTCCTGTCTGAGCTCCCTCCAGAATCTCATGTTCTACAACAAATTCTCAAGGTCTGCAAAGAGTCTGGGCATGGGTGTGTGTGGGGGTGTTGTCTGCCTGAGAAGCGGGGTGCCCGACATGCAGTAGATGGCCTCTAGATTCTAGGCCAGCTATCACCTGTTTAATCCAAAGAGAAGTGTTTTTTTTTGTGCTTTGTGATGCAGAACATAGGCTTTCCCTGTGGAAAGTGAGGAGGGGCCTGGGGAAAAGGGGGCAGAAATGGATCTTTCTGCCCTCATCTTCATGGTGTGTATGCTGAAGTTGAGAAACTGAGCCTGTGGAGAAAGGTTCTAGAAGCAAGCGTTTTAGCCCATGGGAGAAAAGCTGTAGGAAGGGTTTAGTCACAGTCTTCTAGGGAAACAGGGACATGGGGTAGAGGGAGGCTTTCGGTGGTCTCTGCAAGAATGCAGTGCCAGGCCCTCCACCAGGAGGTGGCTCAGCCACCCAGAGGGCGGGCAGGGGATAGGGGATGGATGAGGAGGCCGAAGGTCCCTTCCACTGTGTGTTCGAGGACATCAGCTTTTGATGTCAGTTTCCTGGGGCTGCCATAACAAAGGACCATGTGCTTAGTGGCTTAAAAATGACAGAAATGTGTTCTCTCACAGTTCTGGAGGCTAGAAGTCCAAAATCAAGGTGTTGGCAAGGTTAGCTCCTTCCTGATGTTCTGTGGGAGAATCTGTCCCAGACCGCTCTCCCAGTTTCTTGTGGCCGCCAGCATCCTTGGTGTCCCTTGGCATGTAGACGCATCACCCCAGTATCTGCCTGCACCTTCCATGGTGCTCTCCCCTGTGTATATCTCTGTCTACTCTCCTTGTAAGGACACCAGGCCTACAGGCATACTGGATTAAGGCTCACCCTAATCCTGCGTGACCTCATCTTAATTTGTCTACATCTGCAAAGACCCTATATCCAAATAAGGTCAAATTCACAAGCACTGGGGTCAAGACTTTGATGTATGTTTTGGGCGAACACAATTTAACCCATAACACTTTCGTCCCTTCTCCTGCTTTAGACAACAGCCCGGAGACACGGGCTAAAGTGAAGTTTGTCCAGGATACTTCTAAGTATTGGTACAAGCCTGAGATCTCCAGGGAGCAGGGTGAGTGCTGGGCTCTGTGGTCCATCAGAGGTCATAGCTGGCTGAGGCCTCCTGTGTCTTCCCTGGGCAAGGAACAGAGGCAAATTCAGTCCTCTTTGTAGCAGGGGGTCATCACAGAGGGGGCTGGGGTTGAAGTTAGATAGTAGGAAGCACTTCCCGCAGTGAAGTGTGGGAACACAGAAGCAGTGGTTGTAGACACTTCTTGGAAGGGTTCTTAAAAACAGCAAAGCCTTGGTTTTCCTGGGCAAAGTAAAAGGTCTGCCAAGATAACATGAAACTTTAGCTCTCTGTCTGCCTCATGTGGGAGGTTTTTGCATTTTACAGAGAGAGAGAACAAAGTTGGGAATGTGGGAATGATTCTCAGGGGAAGCCTGTCTGGGTGTGGGACAGGGGTCAGCAACGGCAACCCGTGGGTCAAATCTGGATGCTGCCTGCTTTTGTAAATGAAGTTTTATTGGGGCGCATCCACATCTGCTGGCTTGCATCCTCGCTGTGCTGCTGTCCTGCTGCAGTGGCAGAGTGGAGTAGTTGTAGCAGAGGCTGCATGGCCTGCGAAGCCTGAAGTATTTACTCTCTGGCCATTTACAGAGTAAGTTTGCCAGCTGGGTGTAGTGGCGCACACCTGTAATCCCAGCATTTCAGGAGGCCAAGGCAGGGGGATCGCTTGGGGCCAGGAGTTGAAGACCACACAGGGCAACATAGTGAGATCCTGAATCTACAAAAAAAAGAAAAAAGAAAATTAGCCAGGCAAAATGGCACATGCTGAACAGTGGCCTGTGGTCCCAGCTACTGGAGAGGCTGAGGTGGGAGGATCCCTTGAGCCCAGGAGGTCCAGGCTGCAGTGAGCCATGATTGTGCCTGCATGCCAGGCTGAGTGACCGAGTGAGGCCCGGTCTCACAAAAACAAAAAACCCAACAGAATAAGTTTGCCAACCAGAGTACAGGAAGACCCTTAGGAGTAGTTAAATTCTAACTTCAAAGAACGTTGTCTCACCTAAGAAAGAACAAAAGTCGGTAGGCTCAGTGAGACTTAAGTAAAACTAGTGCCACCAATGTCTTGCTTCCTCCCCTCTCCTTGTCCCTTCCCCATGCAGCCATCGCACTCCTCAAGGACCAGGAGCCGGGGGCCTTCATCATCCGTGACAGTCACTCCTTCCGAGGCGCCTACGGGCTGGCCATGAAGGTGTCTTCACCACCTCCAACCATCATGCAGCAGAATAAAAAAGGTAACCTCATCTCCCAGAACGGGGCTCAGGACAAGGTGAGCTTTACAGTTGCTAAACCTGGAGGTGCTGGAGGGACCCAGGGTGCTGTGCAGGACCCTAACTCCCATCAGACTCTTCGGAAGAGGGTGTCTTGGGCTTGGCGATGGTTGGGGTCAAAGATGGGGAAAGCAGGAGATTGGGTGCCTGCCATGTGTTTCCTGAGGGGTGGGAGAGCAGCAGAGGGCTCTGCAGTCCGTGGGGCTCCAGTCACGTTCTCTCTTCGGCCATTTCTCCCATCTTGGCCCTGCATACTGCAGAAGTTTTGAAGCAGTCTTGAGAGGTGGTGGGAGGAAGCCATGGGAAGGGACTGAGCCTCATTTCTTTCTCTTTGTCCTAGGAGACATGACCCATGAGCTGGTCAGGCATTTTCTGATAGAGACCGGCCCCAGAGGAGTCAAGCTCAAGGGTTGCCCCAATGAGCCAAACTTCGGTGAGCTGTCCCTGCTGCCCCCGTCTCTACAGTCTGGCCTGAGTCTTGGCCCTGTCCTGGGTTCCTCCAGGGGTCTGACCCCAAGTTCTTTCTGACAGGCTCTGCCAGCCACCCTTGTCGTAAATTCCACAGAGAAAATGAATGGAGGCTTGTCTCCCTCTGCAGTGCGGCTCCTAATTCTGCCAAACTGCATTCTGTATTTGTCCTACCCAGCTGGGACTTGTTCTCATTATAACTGGAGTAACAATAGTAAAATCAGCTGCCTTAATTGACCACCTACCATGTGAATGTCACTGTCCCAGCACCTTCTATCACGTCTGGCCTCACAACCATCCTGTTTGGTAGGGGTCATCCTCCCTAATAGGGAGGAATTGACACATGAAAAAATGAGAGTCATCAAAGTTACACTTACCTGAGAACCAACAGGTGAGATGTGACTGAGCTGGGATTGGATCCCACAATTCTCTGATCCTTCTGCCCTGTTCTCAGAGGAGCCCCAGTAACTGGGGCGAGTTAGGAGCAATGTTAGGAGGAACTTTCTGCAAAGGAAAGTTGTTAGGTAACTTTATGACTGCTGGAGTGAACCTTGGGAATCTTCTCTTTTGGATCTTGTTAAACAAGAGGGTGTGAATTTTCAGCTTTGTTGGTGGATTGAGGTAGAGTTAACAAAGAAATGGAAGATCGTGTGTATCGGGATGAGGGTGAGGTGGAGGTTTCCCCTCTGACTTCCAGTATCGCTGCCCCTGACGTGCTGTCTGCTTCCCTGCAGGATCGCTGTCTGCCCTTGTCTACCAGCACTCTATCATCCCATTGGCCCTGCCTTGCAAGCTGGTCATTCCAAATCGAGGTAGGAACGTGAGACTCTTGGCTCACCACCCACACCTTTGAGCTGGCCCCCATCATGTCTTGATCCTGCCAGCCACTCTGGACATGGGCCAGGGCTGGAGGACACACATCATTTTACCAATCTGGAGAAACTCAAAAATTACTCTCCTTTTTTTCCTATTAAAAAAGAAGAAAAAAATTATGAAAAAGCTTGACTCAAGGAACATACATAAATGGACTTGCCAGATTATTCAGGAAAACCCTCTGTGTGAAGAAATTCATATGGAATCTTCAGACCACATGTCATCCCAGGGATGACAGGAGATAGGAGAAGTAGGGGACAGGAGACATGTCCTGGAGGATGAGATGGGCGTCTGGGGAAGAGAGCGGGGAGGCAGACTGAGGTATTGGGGGGTTGGTCTGGATGGAGAGGAGAGAGCAGCCTCAGGAAAGGGAAGGCAGTGCCTCGATGTCGCTGGATTTTCTAATCTGTGTGCTGGGAGGGTGCTCCCTGACTGAGGGGACGCTGAGCTGTTAGGGAAGAACAAGTCCTCTTTTGATTGTGGGAAGTTGGAATGGACTCCAAGAGCATGAGGACATGCAGGATGAGAATTTGAGTGAGATGGCAGGGCTGGGGAGGGGGTGTTCAGCTTCTCTCATGGAGGCGCATCAGCCCTGGAGCATGGCAGGTGGGCACCTGGAACTCCTCCCAGCATAGGCCTCTATTGCCCAGCCCTCAGAGACACAGGGCTCACCTGAGGGTCATTGGCCTCACCCCCGGTGCAAGGTCTCGGAACTGGGAGCTGGGCTGCCTTCTCCCCACTCTCTCTGTTCAACAATAGGACCTTCAGAAGCACTCCTAGGCTGTGGCCCTAGGATTTTTTCTAGTCTTTCTTGGAGCTCCTGGGGCTATGCCCACACATAACACCTCTAGTATTTTTGGACAATTTCTATTTATCCAATTCAGTTCATTGAACTATTAATGGTAATGGACCAACATTATTAGCTTATAAGTTCAAATACAACCTAAATAGCACTATTAACCAATGACACAATTCAGACGTGAATTGAATTATATTCCTATGGAATTTACCATAGTAGTTCAGCAATTAAAAAACTGTTTAATATTTAGATTGTATAAACCTGTCGTTTTCGAAGTATGGGCCTAGACCGACAGCATCAGCATCTCCTGGGGACTTGTTAAAAATGCAAATATTGGCTGGGCATGATGGCTCATGCCTATAACTTCAGAACTTTGGGAGGCTGAGGTGGAAGGATTGCTTGAAGTGAGGCATTCAAGACCAGCCTGGACAAGATCAGAAGACCCTGTTTTTACAGAAGAGTAAAAAAATTAGCCAGGCATGGTGGCTCATGCCTGTAGTCCCAGCTACTCTGGAGGCTAATGTGGGAGAATCCGCTAAAGCCTGGGAGTTTGAGGCTGCAGTGAGCTGTGATCACGCTACTGCACTCCAGCCTGGGTGACAGAGCAGGATTTTGTTTAAAAAAAAAAAATTATCTACCATGTACAATGTGATGTTTTGATAAATGCATACATTGTGGGTTAAATCAAGCTAATATGTCCATCACTCAATTCTTATTAACGTTGGAATTAGAGTTATGCTGGATCAATGGTTTAATGAATTAGGGAAATTAGAGGATTTATTGACCTACACAAAGATATATCAATGCAAAACAATAACAGCAATGCCAATTGTCACTTGAAGGCTTGCTTTATGTTAAGCACTGGCTAAATTGTACATGGAATCTCTCAAAAACCCAGTGACATGGGTACCATGATCATCTTCTTTGTTTTATAGATACTTAGTAAGTGCTGGGGTGAGAGTTTGAGCCCAGTTCTGCTGGACTCCAGAGCTCACAACCAGTGTGCTGGCTGCTTAGAGCAATCATCAAACATTCAGACTGAGCCTAACTCAGGGCTGACTGCCATGTTCTGGTATGAAAAGCAACGTCCCTTGCACCAAAGAGTTGCAGAGCTCACCTTCAGCCCAGCCAAACTTGTGCTTCTTTCCAGCTCTAGGGTTTTAATTCCTACTGAATTTTTGTCTCAGACCCCACAGATGAATCGAAAGATAGCTCCGGCCCTGCCAATTCAACAGCAGACCTGCTGAAACAAGGGGCAGGTGAGTGGTCACCTGAAACTACCCATGCCCAGGCCTTCCTTTCTGCCTTCCTGCCCTGATCCCTCCTGCAGATGCAGGCTGGAGGTCTCTCCAGGCCCAAATGTCTCCGGGAAGATCACATTTCTATGTGCAGATGCCTTGGCTCAAGGCTAGCCTGAAATTTATCTGCTACCTTCTCCCTGAAGAATGGATCTGGGTTAATGTCCTCACCCACCCCGGCTCCCATGACTCCCCCTTGGGTTGGTTTCTTCCAGCCTGCAATGTGCTCTTCGTCAACTCTGTGGACATGGAGTCACTCACTGGGCCACAGGCCATTTCCAAAGCCACATCTGAGACACTGGCTGCAGACCCCACGCCAGCTGCCACCATCGTTCACTTCAAAGTCTCTGCCCAGGGAATCACTCTGACTGACAACCAGAGAAAGTAAGACTCCCCTGCCTGCTCTTGGGTGGGGTTCTCCTTCCTGTGACCCATCTGTTCATCCATGTACCCATCCATTTACCAATTGATTAATTCCTTGCACCCAACTGCTCATCTACCCTCCTGTCCATCTATCTTGCATCTACCTCCCATCTACCCAGCTACTTATCCATCCATGCATCCATCCTAGCATCCATCCATGCATCCATGCATCCATCCATCCATCCATCCATCCATGGGCATCTATCCATCCATCCGATGCATCCATCCATCCATCCATCCATCCATCCATCCATCCATCCATGCATCTATCCATCCGTCCATCCATCCATCCATCCATCCATCCATCCATCCATCCATCCATGCATCCATCTATCCATCTATCCATCCCTGCATTCATTCATCCCTCATCTATTCCTGACCACCCATTTTTCCCTTCATCCATCTATATCTCCATCTATCCATCCACCCATTCATCCATCCTTCTGTGAGAATTTGCCAGCATTGCGTATATGGCTATAAATACAACTGATAAAAAGGACCTGCTTTCTAGGAGCACAACTCATCCACTTGAACTCTCTCCTAACAGTGACCCCAGCCTCTTTGCTTCTTCTTCCAACCCCTCCCCACATTTCCTATTCCTCAGTGCCAGTTTCTTCCTTTCCCAGCCCCTGGCATTTGGGATGATTCTATGGCATATCTGTCTCTGTACATTGCTTAGGTTGCCAGTGTCAGCAGCTCAGGCCATCTTGCTCATAAGAGAGAGGTTGTGTGGACCTGTGATAGCCACAGACGGTGGAAGGGTGGCCTGACCTGCTGGTGGAAGGAGGGGAAAAGCAGCCCCTTCAGCACTCATTCTCTGTTTATCTGATGTCTGTGCTGCAGGCTCTTTTTCAGACGCCACTACCCCCTCAATACTGTCACCTTCTGTGACCTGGATCCACAGGAAAGAAAGTAAGTCTCTTGCACACAGCTTCCCTCCCACACAGCTCTCTAACACTGATGTTTGTGTGGGTGCATGCATGTGCATGTGCGTGTGTGTGTGCATGTGTGTACATTCTCCATTCAGCTGGAAGGTCTGCCCATGTGTGAATAATCGTGTTGGGCATCTTTTGAGTCTTTCCCGCTATAGATATGGGGACTCTCCTAGGGACTCAGTGCCCATGGCCACCCCTTCTGTCATGCCCTGACCCTGAACCTGCCTCTCCTCTCCACGATGGGAGAGCCCCTCAGGAGGCAGGCTGCAGTGTTCTCTCCACCTTGAATGCATCTCTGTGTGAGCTTGGGCAGCTCCTGTCCCCTGGGAATGGGGAGTCGGTCCCCTGCCTTCCTGCAGAAGGTCTGGGTGTGTGTGGGGCTGGGCTCTAGGGAGAAAGTACGGTGATTTACCCTAAGTCCACTTTCTCTCCACAGGTGGATGAAAACAGAGGGTGGTGCCCCTGCTAAGTAAGTGTGACTTCTTACCCCCACCCAGCAGGCTGGCCTTTGTACTTCACAGCGAGGGAAGCACGGGGCTCATGTAGAAACCAGGGCCAGGGGTAGGGAAGGAGCAGCAAAAATCTTTGTGCCAAGGTCACTCAGCTTCCAAGTGAAGCTTGACCAGGCATACAGGCCTTTTGCCTTGTCCTTCCTCCAGGCCAGAGGCCCAGCCTCTGGTCTAGCCACCTTCACTCTCCCAGGGTCAGAAGCAGCAGGGATGGCAGGAAGTGGACAGAAAACAGAGTCTCATTGGAAGCAATGGAAGTGGGGCAGGGGTTGCTTACATGATCTTTTCTCCCCCAATTCTAGCTGCCTTTATTCTTGTTCTTGCTTTTTTGGGCTTTCCTGTGAGTCTTGTGGCCGAGCAAGACAGCCTTACTAGAATGTGGAGCCCAGAAGGTCTGAATTCTGGGGATGGCCTGGGACCTTTGGGTGGATTCCTCCATCCAGTGGACACGTCCTAGGGGCCTCCAAGGAACTCAGATCCTGCTTGGGTCTCTGACCCTGCCCTCAGGAGGCCCATTGGCACAGCAGATAAGATAGATGTCTAAATAGCACTAAGATGCTTCTGTGAATTTCGAACTGTGTTCTAAGGATCCTAGTATCCTTGGATTGCACCTGGTGTTCAGAAGGGAGGGAAAGCTCTGCTGCTCGTTGCAGTTGTCTATCAGTAGGAACTAGGGTTTCTCACAATCACAAAACCAAAACAAAATATAGGCATAACCTGGGGTCTGAAGCTGACATGAGACTGTCACTATGATCTGTCATCCACTTTTCACTTTGTCAGGATTATTCCAACAACCCTATTATCCTCACTGATTGACTTTATAATAGGTAAATGTCATGCATTTGGATCGCTGTTTATAGCTGTAAAATACTGCTTTCACCTTTATACATGCCACCTTCATACAAGGTTGCTTTAGAAAAACAAAACGTTCACTGTTAAAAAATATGTCAGTTGCAAGGGAGGGAGAGGCAGCAAGAGAGTTCAGCTTACATCTGGGGAGCTCATGCAAGAGAACACATTAGCACCTCAGAGAGGTGGAAAGAGCAGATATTTAAGGATGGGTCTTCAAAGACAGGTTCAATTTGGACAGGTCAAAATGAGAATGGGAGTAGGAGGGACTATTTCAGGGGAGGGGCCTCATGGCCACCAGACTGCAGGCTCCTTGAGGGAAGGGCCATGTCTGGCACACGGGGAGGCTGGTAAATATTTGTTGAGTGAAGAAATGAGAGAACGGAGGCTGGAAGAGCAGAGGCAGGAGGAGGCTAGTGAGGATGCCTCAGTCCAAATGAATGGACTGACTAGTCTATCACATGATCAGTGATGGTGGCTTAGGAGAGGCCATGTGGGATGGTAGGGCTCAGCCCTGTCCAGGCTTCATAGGGTCATCAGTGCTTTGAGTCCCTGCATCTCCCATGTCTCTGCTGGCCACGGCGGCAGGCTGGAACTTCGTGTTTGAAGGTGCTTGTGCTCACTCACCACAGGGCCCTGCGAGGGGAGAGGGTCAGGGACAGAAGGGAGCTGGGCCCCTAAGCCTGGAAATACCTCTTTTCCTCCTTCAGGAGCTGGTTTTGAGTTGAGCCTCCTGCTGAAGAGGCTTTGATGGGTGGGGCAGAGGCCGCAGGGAGAGGCTGAGCAGGGCAGTGGGCTAACAGGGAATCGTGACAGGGACAAGGCGAGGCCAGCCAGGGATCTCAGGTGCAAAATTCAAGGAGATGTTAGCTCTTGGGATCTTGCAAGGGCTCCCTCCTGCCCTTAGGGGCTGAGGCTTCTTGCCTGGATCTATTCCTTGTGGCAGATGACAGGATTGGTCTATTGCGGGAGCCTGGGAGCCACAACTGAAAGGAATATCAGGGGAGGGCAGGCTCGGTGCTCCAGTCAGGTGCAGTTGCTGGGTCTCCGTCCTGGTAGACACCCACAGCCAGAGCTGGCATGCTTCCTCCCTCTGCCAGGATCACCCCCACCCCTTCTCAGGGTCTGAGCCAGCCAGGAAAGGCAGATGCTGGGGGCTGCCCTGTGGACCCCAGCTCCCTGCTCCACCTGGGCATTACCCCAGACCTTTGGCCCTGTTGCTCCTGGCCCCTGAAACAAGGCTGGGGGAGCACAGCTGTAGGAAATGCAGGATTGTGTGTGTGTGTGGGGGGGGGGGTGCGTATATGTTGTTTGTGTGTGTATTGTTTGGCGTGTATATGTTGTGTATGTGTGTGGCCTGTGTATGTATGTATGCATGGTTTATGCATGTATGTGGTATGTGTGTGTGTGGTGGTATGTGTGGTGTGTGCAGTGGTGTGTGTGTGTGGTGTGTGCAGTGGTGTGTGTGTGATGTGTGCATGTGATGTGTGTGATGGTGTATGTGTGTGGTGATATGTGTGTTGTGTGTGTGTGATGGTGTGTATGGGTGTGAGGGTGTGTATATGTGTGG
The DNA here is from genome assembly GCF_001698545.2 of Rhinopithecus bieti. Taxonomy (NCBI): domain Eukaryota; kingdom Metazoa; phylum Chordata; class Mammalia; order Primates; family Cercopithecidae; genus Rhinopithecus; species Rhinopithecus bieti. Next base: position 815,072 of record NW_016810185.1, on the reverse strand, counting down.
TGGTTTGTGTGGTGGTATGTGGGTGGTGTGTATGTGTGTGGTGTGTGTGCGTGGTGGTGTGATGGTGTGTATGTGTGTGGTGGTTTGTGTGGTGGTATGTGGGTGGGGTGCATGTATGTGGTGGTATGTGTGTGGTGGTGTGTGTGTGGTGTGTGTGATGGTGTGTATATGGTGGTGTGTGGTGTGTGTTGGTGTGTGTGATGGTGTATATGTGTGTGGTAGTGTGTGTGGTGTGTGTGGTGTTATGTGGGTGGTGTGGTATGTGTGTGGTAGTGTGTGTGTGGTGTGTGTACGTGGTGGTGTGATGGTGTGTATGTGTGTGGTGGTTTGTGTGGTAGTATGTGGGTGGTGTGTATGTGTGTGGTGGTGTGTATGTGTGTGGTGGTGTGTGTGGTGTGTGTGATGGTGTGTATGTGTGTGTGTGGTGTGTGTGGTATGTGGGTGGTGTGTGTGTGGTGTGTGTGGTGGTGTGTATGTGGTGGTATGTGGGTGGTGTGTATGTATATGGTGTGTGTGTGTGGTGGTGTGTGATGATGTGATGAGTGTGGTGGTGTGTGTGGTGTGTGTGATGGTGTGTGTGGTGGTGTGTGTGTGTGGTAGGTGTGTGTGTAGTGGTGTGTGTGGTGTTATGTGTGTGGTGTGTATGTGTGTGGTGCTGGGTGGTGTGTATGTATGTGGTGTGTGTGTGGTGGTGTGTGATGGTGTGATGAGTGTGGTGGTGTGTGGTGTGTGTGATGGTGTGTATGTGTGTGGTGGTATGTGTGTGGTGTGTGTGTAGTGTGTGTGTGGTGTGTGTGCTGTGTGTGTGTGGTGGTATGTGTGTGATGGTGTGTGTGTGTGATGGTGGTGTGTATGTGTGTGGTGTGTATGTGTGCGATGGTATGTGGGTGGTGTGTGTGGGGGGGTATGTGGGTGGTGTGTGTGTGGTGGTGTGTGTTGTGTGCTGTGTGTGTGTGGTGGTATGTGGGTGGTGTGTATGTGTGTGGTAGGTGTGTGTGGTGGTGTGTGTGTGGTGTGTGTGTGGTGGTATGTGATTGTGTGTGGTGGTGTGTGTGGGGTGTGTATGTGTGTGGTGGTATGTGGGTGGTGTGTATGTGTGTGGTGGTGTGTGGTGTGTATGTGTGTGGTAGGTGTGTGTGTGGTGTGTGTGCTGTATGTGTGTGTGGTGGTATGTGTGTGATGGTGTGTGTGTGGGGTGTGTATGTGTGTGGTGTGTGTGCTGTATGTGTGTGTGGTGGTATGTGTGTGATGGTGTGTGTGTGGGGTGTGTATGTGTGTGGTGGTATGTGGGTGGTATGTGTGTGGTAGGTGTGTGTGTGGTGCTGTGTGTGATGGTGTGTGTGTGGTGGTGTGTGTGGGGTGTGTAGGTGGGTGGTGTGTATGTGTGTGGTGGTGTGTGGTGAGTATGTGTGTGGTAGGTGTGTGTGTGTATGTGTGTGATGGTGTGTATGAGTGTGGTGGTGTGTGGTGGTATGTGTGTGATGGTGTGTGTGTGGTGGTGTGTATGTGTGCGGTGGTGTGTGGTGTGTATGTGTGTGGTAGGTGTGTGTGTGGTGTGTGTGCTGTATGTGTGTGGTGGTATGTGGGTGGTATGTGTGTGGTAGGTGTGTGTGTGGTGCTGTGTGGTGGTATGTGTGTGATGTGTGTGTGGTGGTGTATGTGGGGTGTGTATGTGGGGTGTGTATGTGTGCGGTGGTGTGTGGTGTGTATGTGTGTGGTAGGTGTGTGTGTGGTGTGTGTGCTGTATGTGTGTGGTGGTATGTGGGTGGTATGTGTGTGGTAGGTGTGTGTGTGGTGCTGTGTGGTGGTATGTGTGTGATGTGTGTGTGGTGGTGTATGTGGGGTGTGTATGTGGGGTGTGTATGTGTGTGGTGGTGTGTGGTGTGTATGTGTGTGGTAGGTGTGTGTGTGTGTGGTAGGTAGGTGTGTGTGTGGTGGTGTGTGGGGTGTGTATGTTTGTGGTAGGTGTGTGTGTGGTGTGTGTGATGGTGTGTATGAGTGTGGTGGTATGTGGGTGGTGTGTATGTGTGTGGTGTGTGTGGTGTGTATGTGTGTAGTAGGTGTGTGTGTGGGGGGTGTGTGTGCTGTATGTGTGTGTGGTGGTATGTGTGGGGTGTGTATGTGTGTGGTGGTATGTGGGTGGTATGTGTGTGGTAGGTGTGTGTGGTGGTATGTGTGTGATGGTGTGTATGAGTGTGGTGGTGTGTGGTGGTATGTGTGTGATGGTGTGTGTGTGGTGGTGTGTGTGGGGTGTGTATGTGGGTGGTGTGTGTGTGTGTGGTAGGTGTGTGTGTATGTGTGTGGTAGGTGCGTGTGTGATGGTGTGGTGGTGTGTGTGATGGTGTGTATGAGTGTGGTGGTGTGTGGTGGTATGTGTGTGATGGGGTGTGTGTGTGTGTGTGGTGGTGTGTGTGGGGTGTGTATGTGGGTGGTGTGTATGTGTGTGGTAGGTGTGTGTGTGATGGTATGTGTGTGATGGTGTGTATGAGTGTGGTGGTGTGTATGGCACACAGCGAACAGCCGAATCCCGCTTTGCTAACTTTAGCTGCCCTGGTCCTGCGGTAGGGAGAAGGGATTCCATCGGAATCTCCAGCTGTCCTCATTTCCCCATCTCGCTCTAATTAGCAACATGCTAGCTGGGAGGGGGCCTGAGCTCACATTCTGTTCTCTGCCCTCATATTTTTAACTCTGTTTTGCAAAGAGAACACTGGGTCACTCCAGTCCTGCGGGTAGGGGTGGGGAATGGGTGTGGGGTCCACCTTCCCTTTTTATTTTCTGGCTTCCAAAGTTCTTAAGCCCAGGAAGAATAAGTGTGTGTGTGAAGAGGTGTGAACTACTTGACCTTTGTCTCCCTGACTTTGTGGTGTCTGAGGAGGCCGAGCTCTTTGCAGGCAGACAGCACTTTCCTGATTGGCATACATGTTGTGTGTCAGAACAGTCAGTAGGGGTAGGGCTGGGATGGGCGGGGAGAGGCCTGTCTAGGAATGTTCCCATTTTATTTTGGTCTCCTCCCCACCCCTCACTATCCAGCTTTGTCAGTCCCCTGCAGCTTCCCTCGCACCCCTCCAAGGGGGATTTCTGCCCATCCTTAAACAAGGCGGGACACTGTTTCCAGGCCTTGGCTTGCGGTCAGGGGAGTGCACAGAGGATTCTCTTCTGTGCCTCTCCGAGTCCCTGATGCTGAGGCTTACTGGAGGGATGGGGGAGAGAGGCTGGCCTGAGACCAGCTTGCTCACCTGGGCTGCTGTCTACCTCCTGGGGTTCCATTTGCCCTCCCCTCATGCCCATTGCCCTCTCCTGCCTGCAGGCTCTTCGGCTTTGTGGCCCGGAAGCAGGGCAGCACCACGGACAATGCCTGCCACCTCTTTGCTGAACTTGACCCAAACCAGCCGGCCTCTGCCATCGTCAACTTTGTCTCCAAGGTCATGCTGAATGCCGGCCAAAAGAGATGAACCCTGCTGCTTGCCCAGGGCCAGTGCCTTGGGGAAGGGGCGCGTGGGGAGGGGACCCGTGAATCCTGACCACTCTTGAACCCAGAAGGAGGACTTTGGGCCAATTTCGGAGGAGAGAAGAAAGTGCAACGTGGGGAGAGGGAAGTGAATTGCAGAGGGGAGGGGGAAGAGAGAGAGAGAAAGAGGGAAAGCAAAAGATGGAGGAGAAGAACTTGGATTCCCCTGGGTAGATGGAAACTGCAAAAACCCAAAGCCTCCAAAACTAACCAGGTCCGCCTAACACCCCCTCCCTACCCTGAGAAGACGGATGTCCTCAAAAGAGAAGGAACAAACCTCCTTGGGAATCCACAATTTTTGGGGGGTGGATGGAAAAGCTCTGTCTCCTTAACTCAACTGCTTTGCAAGGGGAAATCAAGCTGGGTGAATCTTTTTCTGGCCACCTGTAGGGTAGGTTGTCAAACCAAACAGTCACCGTGAGACATCAAGTGGCAGAACTTGTTTGCTTGAAAGTATCTCAGACCTAAGGCACCTCAGGTCTCTTTGCTGTGCCTTCACTATATTGTCGTGTGGGTGTGTGTCTGCACCCACATCCTCACACATTGATCTAGTTCTGCCTTTATCCACTCGAATTATAAACAGCTCGGCTTGTCCTTGTCCCATGTGTTTGTAGACACACATGCATATTGTCCAAAGATTAGGGTTGGCGGTGGCAGGGCAGCAGGGGAGGGACAAACAACCAAGCTGTGGGTGGCAGAGGCTCTCTCCCGGTGCCTGCACCTGCACTCTAGTGGTCTAGTGGCCCTGGGTGCCGCCAGACCCTTCTCCTCTGCAAAGACCCCAGCAGGAGTGGGAGGGTCTGCAATGGCATCACCCTGTCCCGCCTTGGCCAGAAGGCTGGAGCTTTGGTTTGAGGAGGTAGAAATATGTGTGTCCATACGAAGAGATCTGTCAGAACAGGCAGCTGTTGAGCCCGGAGTGTCTTCCCCAAGGCCTGTGGCTCAGCAGCAAGGAAGGCAATTTGCTCCTGCTGGGGTCCTGGACTCTGCCTTAGCTGCCACCTCTCAGCCCTGTTCTTGGGTTTCATGCCCCAGGACCAGCCTTAATCAGACCTGCTTACCTGCATGATGCCTTTTCAGGGGCTGGGGATTGAGCCTTCCTGCTCTGCCCAGCCCTGTTCTATTCTGCAGGGTCCCTGTGTTGGAATTCACCCTGGGGAACCTGCTTCCTGCTCAGTGAGGCTCAGGGGAGAAACCTGGAGTCCTTATCCTCCCCTCTGTAAGTGTTTTAGGGTCTGGCTTTTGCAGGCACCCTCTGACCTCAGCAGAGCTCCTGGGGCTGCTACCTGTACACCGTATCACCTACCTACAATGCCAAACCTCGCTGTCACCCTTTCTGCCTTGGTTTCCCCAGCTGAGCCACACTGCCCATGCAGCAGAGGGCAGAAGGCTTGCACTTGGGCCAAAGGGCCTAAGGTCCACTGGACAGTTGGGAAGACACCTGACCACCATTTAAGGACTCTAAGCCAGAATGGAAAATTCACCAGGACTCCATTCTTAAGCCTATGGGGGTCCCCTAGAGAAAGGCATTGTACTGATATATAAATATATAATATATACATGAGACATACTGACAGAATCTGTAAGCTAATAAAATGTAAGAAAAGGCTAAAAAAGAATAGGTAAATTGACAAGAAGTATTTATTGTTTTTCCATATTGCTTTATTGCCTTCCCTGGGTATAAACCAATTCCTATCCCTTTTTACATATGTAAGTAAAGCCTGAAGTGTAGGGGGCCTTTGTTCTTGGAGCAGCCAGGTTCTCCTTGCCCTGGCCTTGGCCTTCCCTAGACTGTGTGGGGCTCAGCATTGGGAGGGGTTGCATATGTTCCACCCTTTGGCCCCATTACTCTTCAGCAAGCCAGCGGCCCAGCAGTCAGCTCCCAGGATGGGTGGGGAGCTGTCCCTGCCTCTGCAGGCCTGAGTGAATGTGTGAGCATGCGGGGACATGGGTGTGTATGGCACACATAGGTGTGTGTGTGCCTTTTGTATTTTTTCTCCTCCAAGGAGCTGTGTCAGTGTGGACTTTCTATTTCAGGGAGTTGGAAAGGAGGGTTTCTGCAGAAGGTGGAGAGCAGAGGCAGAGGCCCCACCGGCCACCCCCTGCTTCCCAGAGTGAAACCTTGTGCCTGGTGACTGAAGTCCCTCCAAAGTGCTCTTCCTTCTGAGATATTCAAGCCAAATATCTGGGTTTCCCCCTCTCCTCATTCCCTAGCAAACCCCAGTTATCTCCCAAGATAGGAGATATTTCCCATCCCCTTCCTTTGTAAATATCTCATCTCCCACTGGACAGCCCAGGAGCCTCTTCCTGGCATGGATGTTCTGTCCATACTTGAGGCTGGGCGGTGTATCAGACCCTTCAAGCAGCCTGGCTGGTGCCCGGGACTGAGTCTGGGGTCAGCTTTCATAGTCGCTTTCCTCTTCCTCACCACCCACTGCAGCCCACCTTGCATGCATGACCAGCCCCTCCATTCCAGCCTGAGCTGTGTGTGCCCCTGCGGGAGGACCCGCTGATGCCAGAAAGCTGGTAACTCCCTCCCAGCATCCCTGCGGAAGGAGTCAGTTTCTGAGAGTGTGGCCTTTCAAGGTGAATGATGAGGAAGGGTTTCCCAGTCCCCACAGTGGCCCCACCTCTGGGCCCTGCACCAGAGCCCTCCTGTGTCACAGGGAGCTGTGCAGTAATGTACACACCTACACGCACACACCACTCCACGCACACACCACTCCGCATTGCAGTATATTCTTGCCAAAGATTTCCTTTAAAAGAAAGCACTTTTACTAATTATTATTTTGTAAATGTTTATCCTCTTCTGTCTTCTCCCTCCCTCAATCTATTTTACTGTTGTTTATTGTTGAATCTGTGTGTCAGCCAGGAGAGCACTGTCTGGCCTTGAACATGGGCTGGGATGGGAAAGGGTCTGGGAGAAGATGGGCAAGAAAAAGCTGGGGAGTCATGGCCATCGCAGCGACGCAGACCCCAGCAGGCTCAGTCCCGTGCTGCAGCCAGCTGTCCAGCTGGATGTCTGGAGGGAAGAGGGCAGAGGAGGGTCACGTCCTTTCAGCTGGGGGAGGGGCCCAGTGAGCTCCATGTGGCTCTTTGCCAAGGGGAGCAAGAGGGAAGGACTGGGGGAGAAAACAATGGAGAGGGGACCAGAGAAGGAAAACAGGGAGGAAGTGAGCAGTTTGATCAGCCCGCTAGCATGGTGTTCTGGCTCTCTTATTTAGCCAGGCACTTGAGGGACAGATACATCACATTCTAAGTTTGGGAAAGGCCTTTGAGCCACCTCATCTGAGCCTCTCCTCCAGTAGCTCTGAAAGCTGTGGACACCAATGGCCAGGATTCCTTCCCCCCTGGCTTTTGAGGCCCCCTGGGTCTTCCGAGACTGGCCAGGAGAGGGATGGAGGGGCCAGTGGTTGTGTGAGAGCAGGAGGGGCAGTCCTTCTGGACAAGTGTGATGCCCCTATAAAGGGCTCTCAAGAGGTTGGTGAGTAGGGGATTCTGCCTTGTTCTGATGAGCCTGCACAGGGGCTCCAGGGGAACATGCTGTCCAGGGAACACAGAAGGGTGGTGAGTGTGATCAAATCTAGTCTCACTCCCACTTTTTAGTCTCACTCTCACTTTTGTCCATCACTCCTGCCTCCTGCATCTTCTCCTTTTTTTTTTTTTTTTTTTTTTTCCAGTTTTAGGACCTGGGGAGATCATGTGAGTCAAGGGAGACACCCAATTCTGCCCCCACACTCGGGGTCCTCCAAGAGGTTAGGGGGCGGAGTCCCAGAGCAGCCCTTTACCCGAGGTCCAGGCCCTGGAATCCTGAGACTTGCGTTTCCTTGGCCAGTGGTAACACAGGACGTGTGTGTGCATGTGCAAGTGTGGATGTATGTATGTGCGTGTGTTTTGCTCATCTCTTTAGGGAACTTGGGGGTAGGGGTTGGAGGTGCTGGGCAATGGAACTTCAAGTTCAATGTTGCCCAGCAGTGAGGGGAATCAGGAGGTGAGGCCTGTAGGGCAACCAATTGGTGGAGTCTCAGCGATGGCCCAGGTGAGAAGTGGGCCACCCAGAGGGGCAGGGTGGGGGCCTCATCCCTCTTGGCCCCTCTGTCCTCAAATGTCCAAAATGTTGGAGGACCTCTGTTCATATCCCACGCCTGGGCTCTTGCCAGCAGTGGAGTTACTGTAGAGGGATGTCGCAAGCTTGTTTTCCAGTCAGTGTTAAGCCGTTTGAAACTCTCCTGTGTCTATGTTTGTTTTGTGCGCGTGTGTGAGAGCACATCAGTGTGTGCAGGCTGTGTTTCCCCATTTCTCTCCTCCCTTCAGACCCGTCATTCAGAACAAATGTAAGAAATCCCTTCCCACCACCCTCCCTGCCTCCCAGGCCCTCTGCGAGAGAAACAAGATCACCCAGTATCCTCCCCCACCCCAGCTGTGTATTTATATAGATGGAAATATACTTTATATTTTGTATCATCGTGCCTATAGCCGCTGCCACCGTGTATAAATCCTGGTGTATGCTCCTTATCCTGGACATGAATGTATTGTACACTGACGCGTCCCCACTCCTGTACAGCTGCTTTGTTTCTTTGCGATGCATTGTATGGCTTTATAAATGATAAAGTTAAAGAAAACTCTGTGCCGTTATATATCTGTGTTGTTTGGACAGGGGTCTGCCACGTCTCTGGTGGGCAAAAAGGGGCCTCTTCAGAGATCCAGGTGGGCTTCAGCAATGCCTCTGGTGGACAGCTCAAATCCTCCCAGCGGCTTCCCCACCATCCGCATTGTGGTTCTGGTTCCATGTGTTTATTCATTCAGACTCTTTCAGCTGGAAGAGAAACTCAACTCAAACTTGTTTAAGAAAAAAATAAGTTTCTTGGCCCAAGTGACTGAGAAGTCCGGGCCTAGCTGCATTTAAGAGCTCAAATGGTAGAATCAGGAATTCGTCCCCATCACTTGGGTCTGAGTTGGCTTAACTTTCAGGCAAGCTGTATCTGAGCGGCAGTGCCCTCAGATGCTCTGGGCTTCCATCGCACCAGCTCGATAGCCCTAGGAGAAGAGGGCTCTTTTCTCCCAATGTTCTCAGCAAGAAACGGGGACACGTGCTCATTGGCTCTGATCTGGATCCTGCCAGGCTCATATGATTAACTCGAAACCAATCACTCTATCCGGATCTGGGTCATGCAACTGCCTCTGGAGCCTCCTGAAACTACGGGGACTGAGAATGGGGAAGTGGTTGATCCCGGAAGGGGTGAGGTCTGTCAGAGAGAGGGGGAACACGGGTTGTCAGGCAACATCTCTCAGGGCTGGTGCCCATCAAGTGGCAAATGTGTGGTTCACTCGTGCACCAGGCCCAGGGTTCCTGGGTGAATTCTTTGGAATTCAGAAAGTTTGGGAGTGGTACCTATTGAGGCACGCCTAGCACAGCACAGGGGTCTCTGGGAGATCCAAAATACTCAATGACATGGTGCAAGCTCTCCCCTGAGCTCACCGTGTGGCTGGAGGGGGGCTTGGATCAGCTTATTTGAGCAGGTTTGTGCTGAGCCCTCAGTGACCCTCATGGTCCTCCTGTGGGCGGCCTTCTCAAGTTTTTGGGTCTTGGGATTCCTTTACATTCTTAAAATTATTCAGGACCCCAAAGGGCTTTTGTTTAGAATGATTATATCTTTTCATCTTTTACCATAGTATAAATTAAAATGAGAACACTAAAATACTTAATTCACTTCCATAGCAATAAATTCTTCACATGTTAATATAGATATCATTTTGTGAAAATAATATTTTCTAAAACAAAAAGCACTGGGTGAGAAGGGTGACTTTGCTTTGCATTATTATTATTATTATTTTTTGAGACAGGGTCTTGCTCTGTTGCCCAGGCTGGAGTGTAGTGGCACAATCATAGCTTGCTATGACTAGGGAACCTCCTAGGTTCAAGTGATCCTCGCACCTTAGCCCCCAAGGAGCTGGGACCACAGGTGTGTGCCACCATACCTGGCTAATTTTTTAATATATATATTTTTTTGTACAAAAGAGTTTCACTATGCTGCTCAGGCTGGTCTCGAACTCCTGGGCTCAAGCAATCCTCTCTCCTTGGCATCCCAAAGTGCTGGGATAACAGGCGTGAGCCACCATGTGCTTTGCATTTTTTAAAGGCCTATTCATGTCTGGCTTACCAGGAGACAGCCAGATTCTTATATCAGTTTCTGCATACAATCTGTTGCAATATCACCCATCATGGGCCTCTGGAAAACACTGTATACTTGTGGGAAAATGAGCAAAAAGTCAAATAATGGCTTAATAGCATTATGAAAATGGTTTTGACCTCAGCACTCCTGAAAGGGTCTCAGGGACCCCTGGGGTCTCCAGATCATACTTTGAAACCTGTTGCTATGAGGGATACAAGACACAGGAAACTCAGACCCTGTCCAAGATGGAGACTGAACATGTCTTGCACCCTGCTATCTGTTAGATATCGTCATGCCGAGTCATCCCAACAAAACCGTGAAGTAGGTACTTCAAAACCGTGAAGTAGCTGGAAGAGCTGGTACTCGGTATCACCACTGGTGAACGCTGGCATTCAGCCAACACCTGCTAAGTGCCAGAGCCTGTGCTAAGCACTTGGGTATCATTTCTTATGCATGTGCACCTGAGAGGTAAGGGCTATCCTTGTCCTCATTTCACAGATGAAGAAACTGCAGTTCAAAGAGGTGAAGACACTTGCTCAAAATCACAGAGCTGGGGTAAGTGGCCCAGCCAGGATACGAACCCAGGCGAGCTGACTTCTCAGCCAGGCTCTTCCTAGTTCTTGCCTCTTTCTCCACTCTCAGGGCTGGCTTCCGAGGGGAGAGACAAACTCTGATGAGCCATGGGCAAGCGGGAAACCAAACTGATGTCACTGGTCAGATAGGGGGTCACGGGCTAGGCTGTAGGCTGGCTTCCCAGGGAGTGGACCAGGGCTCCTGGGTGTGTGATGGGGGAGGTCAGGAGGCCATCCCTTGACACTGTCCAGCTGTGGAGGGATGTAGGTACCTCGGGGGTTGGCCTGGTACAGGGGAGGAGTGTCTGATGAGAGAGACAAGCTATGGCCTGTGAGCCGAGCTGATGCAGCTGGCCTTGGAGGGGACTCAGCAGTGTGGTGGCTGTGCTCCTGGTGCCTCAAGGAGAAGGAAGTGGACGGGGCTGCAGCGGAGGGCTCTGGGTGAGGAAGGGCAGCTCTCCTGACACACATTATCACACAGAATACCCAAAGACCTTTGCATTTTCTTTCTTTTTTCTTTTTCTTTTCTTTTTTTCTTTCTTTCTTTTTTTTTTTTTTTTTTTGAGACAGAATCTCACTCCATCACCCAGGAGACTGGAGCTCAGTGGTGCGATCTCAGCTCACTGCAACCTCCGCCTCCCAGGTTCAAGTGATTCTTTTGCCTCAGCCTCCTGAGTAGCTGGGATTACAGGCACACGCCACCACTCCTGGCTAATTTTTGTATTTTTGGTAGAGATGAGGGTTCACCATGTTGGCCAGGCTGGTCTTGAACTTGTGACCTCACGTGATCTGCCTGTCTCAGCCTCCCAAAGTCCTGGGATTACAGGCATGATTAAACGCGCCCAGCCGCCTTTGCATTTTCTATGCAGAGTGTGGCCCCTATACCATTGGCATCAGTATCACCTGGTGCTTACAGGAAAGACAGGACCTTTGGCCTCACCCCAGGCCTGCAGATAAGAATCTTTATGTTAGCCAGATCCCCAGAAAATCTGCGTGAGTGCTGAAGTTCGAGCTGCTTGCATGTGTGTCTCTTGCTGGGACTAGGCCAGGCTGAGACGCTCAGACCCCGGCTCTGCCTCAACACCACCTGAAATATGAGGACCCAGTGTGGGTCTCCATGGGAGAGAGGCAGCCCTAGACCTCACCTTGGGTGCTTGCCTTATTGATGAGATTCTGGAATCTCTGCTGCCTGGGGCTGGCCGAGGCCAGTAGGGACCAGTCCTGGTCCTGATGAGCAGGATAACTCTGGTTGTACAAGGTGTGCAGGGTGTGAAGAGAGTCCAGCCTTGGAAGAGGCAGGAACATCAGCAGGGACAAGGAGGGGCAGAGGGATGGCGGCTATGAGGCTCTCTCTTGTCTCAAGCTCGGCTGGAAAGTGCTGAAGCCTGGGCCCCACCCCAGAGATTCTGAGTGGGTCAGTCTAAGGTCCAGCCTAGGCAGCGGGAATTTTAATCACTCCTGGGTAACTCTGTGCAACCCAGGCTGAAAGTCGCTAGGAGCCCTCTCCTCAGATTGGCTTCTTCTAGGTCAGGGGTGTGTGTAGGCTCATGGGCACCTGTACTTGGACAGGTGGGGAGCTGAGGAGTGGAGGAAGGCACGGTGGGAAGAAGTCCGCTCTGGACTGGCTTAGATCCCTGCCTCGCTTTTTGGGGGTGGGAGGATGCCATCCCCTCCCATCTGGAGTGGAGCCCACTGGTATTTTAAAAATTCCAGGCCTCAAATGTCCCTCCTCCTGCATCCCGTGGGCTGTCTAAGAGGGGAAGAGCCGTGGCCATATCTTCATGGGATTCACCCCCAGGGCCTGCGGAGCTGAGTGGGAGGGGACGCCTGGAAGAGGCTTTGCAGGCTGCTTCATTTCAGCTCCATGGGCTTTACAATATCTCCTGGGGTGGGGGGCGGGGTGGTGAAATCAAAGTCTGCCTTCCTCTTTTAAGAAACTGGTTTTTCTGGAATTTTCCCTGTTAGTTGGTGAAAATGCCTATTTATTAGTGCTTAGCAATTTACAAGCAGTCAGAACATGGGAAGGATATGGCCCATTCTAAAAACACTGACACTAGGTATAGGACTAAAGACACACCTTCCCCCCATACACACAGATGCACACACACAAGACAAGCAGACACACACACATGCACAGAGACACACAGGTACATACACATGCCCACACAGATGCACACAGGCACACAGAATGCAACACACAAGACAAATGCAGACACAACACATACACACACAGAGACACAAAGACATACGTGCATACGCATGCACACACAGTTGCACACACATAGACACACAGATGCACACACAAACACATATGCATCCACACAGATGCACACACACAAGCACACATGCATACAGACACACAGATGCACACACATACAACATGCAGACACACAAGGACACACAGAGCACAGCAACCACATTACAAAAGGCAACACACAGACACACAGATGCATATAAACACAACATGAACACATGCACACAAACACACAGATGCACACACACAAGACATGCAGCCACACGGGACACACAGAGACACGCAGACACACATATACAACATGCACACCACAGATGCACACACATGAAACACACGCAAAGAGACACACAGATGCACACACACAAGATGTGCAGACATACAGGCCCACACGTACACACACAGACACACGTACACAAGAGACCTAGTCCCTCGGAATATGCTGCGTGTCCACACAGGCATCTCTTCCTACCGCCTTCTTTCCAAGCATTCTGGTGTCAGCTAACTGATGAGTCAGTCCCAGGGATCATGGGGTCATCAGTGGGGCAGGGAGCTTCTCCCACAGTGAGCTGACCCCTGCTGCACTGGTTGGCAGAAGGGCATGATCAAAGGAGGGGAGAGAATGTCTCCATGAGCTCTGCATATCAGATCAGCTGTTGCGGGGGGGCCTGGCACACACTGGATGTGGATGTGGGCAAGCTGGGGTGTGGGGGGAAAGGGTCAGGGCCCCAAGGAGCACCTGAAAGAGCTGAGAGCTCGACCTGGAGAAGAAGAGCTTCAGGGATCAGGGAGGATGAGATAGGATGCTGGCCTCCGATGTCTGATGGCCCCCTCGCTGGAAGAGTCAGCATTCTCTGGGCTCCACATGTAACAGATGAGGGCCACAGGGAGGCCAGAGGTGGGAGGAGATGCTTGCAATGGAAAGCGGTGCTTTGGGAGGGGTGAGATCCTGTACCTGGAAATGTTGGACCCAGAGACTGCAAAAGGGCCTTTCGAGGCTCTGTCCTGGGTATGGCTGCTGGCACATGCCAGGAGACCGCCTCATACAGATGGAGCCAAGAGGATAGTCATGGCTGGGCCCAAGTTTCCTTATCTGTCACATGGGGTCACACCTATCCTGGAGGGCTGCATGACCACACAGCACCTAGCATGGTGCTCGGCTTACTGCTGGCCCTGCAGGACACTGAGAAACATGTGCTTCCTTTCCTTTTCTGGTGCCTCTTGCCTTCTCCGCCATTTCCTTAGGCCTCTGGGGACACTTGGCAGCAGAAAAGGCTGGAGCAGAAAGCCTCTCACACGATATCGATCTGGCCGGCTCTGGACTCCAGACTATGGCGTGTGGGATGGTGGTACAACCGCCTCCATGGCTCCAGTTTTTATGGGGTTTGAAAGATCATCTCTGGCCATTGAGACAGGATGTCCATCTTCTGGGCCCCTCCTCTTAACCTCTGCTCCATTTCCTGACTCCCAGATGAGTCCTGAGAAACCCCCATCCCAGGTCTGGCCCTGGGAAACCAAGAGGTGCCTGTAAGGTTATCATCTCCCGGCCCCGGCCCTCCCTCAGCCCCTCTTGCATTTGCAGAATCTGACCTGGCCGAACCATTACCCCTCTCTTCCTCAGGGGACTCTGGCTGGTTTAGGGTATTAGGAGCCAAGGCCACTGGGGCATGGGCAGGGGTCATCGAAGAGAGCAAGAGACCACCAGGAGAGATGGAGCTTTAGCGCTCTGGAGACCGCAGGCCCAGCTTGGGGTAAGTCAATCAACCAATCAATGAACTGATTTGAAAGATACATACCGAGCACCTACTGTGTACGGGCACTGTACTTGGCCCTGAGCACTAACAATGTGTTTGTTTGTCTCACGGCACTCCGGGTCTCATGGGATCAGGAAAAACTTATCAGCAAATTTGCTGAAAAAGAATCAGCAAATATGTAATCACAGTGTGATTGTGCATGGGAGCAAAGGTGCTTTACAGAGCAAGAGTTTCTAAATGGATCTGGCTGGTCTGGGGAGAGCAGAGAAGGTGTCCCTTAGGAAGTGACGTGTGCAGAATGTCAGAATCCAAAGGGTGAACAGGAGTCGGTCAGGCAAAAAGGGAAGAAAGGGTGTTTCAGGCAGAGGGAACAGCATATGCCAAGGCCCAGGGGCAGGAGAGTCTTTGTGCCTCTGAACCCCACATACACTCCCTTGATAGCACATTTCACAGTGGTAATTTGACATGAATTTGAAGGCAGGACAGACTCATGGTTGAATGGACAGGCTATGGTGTCAGACTACATGAGTTCAAATTCTGGCTCCATGTCCACTAGCTGTGTGACCTTGGGCAAGTTGCTTGACCTTGCTGTGCTTCTGTTTCCACATCTATAAAATGTGGGGTGATAATAGTGACACCTAACTCAGAGGGTTGTAGGAGTTGATAATTTATATATGTAAAAACAGCTCAGACAGCACCTGGCAGGTAGTAAGTGCTCAATAAATGTTAGCTATGCTTATTTATTTATGTGAACTTATTTTTTTCTTTCTCCCTCACTAGACTGTAAAGTCTGCAAGAGCAAGGCTCTGGGTCTGTATGTGCGAAGTCCCAGCACAGTGTCTGGCCTGTGAAAGGCCCTCGATCAATGTTTGTGGAGGCAATGAGGTGACTGCAAGGTCAGAGTGGGCAAAAGGAGCCAGGGGGTGGTGGGAAGTTTGGGCTAGAGAGGCTGGGTGAGCTAGGCAGGGCTTTGTAGGCCACAGGAAGGGTCTGGTGTTTGTAGTTAGAGCAGTGGGAGTGTTCGAAGATTCCGAATCAAGGGGGCGGGGGATCTGGTTGGTATTTTGTAAAGATGACTGGGCTGTCAGTTTCAACATCAGTTGAACCCCAAGTATATGTCCATGTTATATCAGGTGCTTTATTCTATGTTATTTCATTCATTTTGTAAAATGATTGTGGGAAATAGGTAGGCAGCTAAGGAAATGAAAGCTTAGAAGGATTAAGTAGTTTGCCCCAAATCTCATAGCTGGAAAGTGCTATAGAAATGGACCGAAGATCTCTTGTTTTTGTTTATTATAGAGACAGGGTCTCGCTCCATTGCCCAGGCTGGAGTGCAGTGGTGCAATCATAGCTCACTGCAGCTCTGTCCTCCTGGGCTCAAGAAATCCCCCCACCTCAGTCCCCTGAATAGCTGGGACTACAGGTGTGTGTCGCCATGCCCAGCTAATTTTAATTTTCTTTTCTTTCTTTTTTTTTTTTTAGCGGAGACTAGGTCTTGCTAGGTTGCCCAGGCTGGCCTTGAACTCCCAAGCTCAAGTGATCCTGCTGCCTCAGCCTCCCAAAATGTTGAGATTATAGGCATGAGCCACCGCACCTGCCCTGAAGATCTCTTTAGCTCTGTATCAGTTAGCATATTACTTCAGCCTTCTATAACAAAGGCTTTGAATTACCAAACACTTAAATGCGGCCGTTTATTTTTGTCTTACTTGTATTATAGCTCTCCCCTGTGAAATTGTTCAGGACCCCAGGGTCCTGCAATTTGATCGTCCTGCCATCCTCAATATGTGGTCCATTATGGTTGCTCCAGCTCCTGCCATTACAACTGCATTCTAGTCAGTGAAAAGCAGGAAAAGAGGAAGAGGAGGGCATGCCCTTCTCTCTAAGGATGTGGTACATTTACATTATATACATTGTTTCTGCTCAGATCACAATAGCCAAAGCTGTCACATGGCCTCAACTAGCTGCTGGGAAACATCATTTTTATACTGTGCAGCCATAAGTACAGCCATACTTCTGGGGACGTACTAGTTAAAGGAGGAGAGGAGAGTGGGTATTGGGAACAACTGGAAATTTCTCATTCATACTCTAACATGTGCTGGAGGGAAAGACTTAAGAGTTATATTAGATACCATACGGGGAGGGGGTAGGTGCACAGCTTGAGTCCCCCTCTTTCATGGGAAGAGGGGGATATGTATAGGGATGGCTGCCAGGGGCCATGTCAGTGTATTGAGATATCTTGATGACCACTTCCTCCAGTCATACAGCAGACTGGTCCAGGCAAGAGTACGTGACTCAAGTTGGGTCAGTTCAAATGCCCCCCTTGGACTGGAGAAAGAGAATGAGAAAGGGTCTGGGGTTGGGGTGGGTGGCTGCATGGAGTTCTCAACATTATCTCCAGGGAGGTGACTGCCTCTCTGCATGCTCTGTCCTCGTGCTTACTCCTCTGCAGGGTCAATCTGTCCATTCCCCTGTATCTTAGGCACAGAGGACAAGGCCTGGGACTCCAGGCCAGAGCTTCCTATGCTCCATGTATGGAGTCCAGAGACTACAGAGAGAGCAGCTTAAATCTCACGTGGCCACCCAGATTAGATGGTGGACATCTCGGGGTGACCCCTGAGGACACCGGACTGGATGACCAAGTGGGCCTGTCTCCAGGCCTTGGCGCTATCTAAGTTCCAAGTATTAGATACAACCTAAAGTTTCTTGCTAGTGCAGTAGTGAGGGTTGTGTGATGTACAAAATAAATAGAGACATGGGAAAACTGCTGTGCATTTGCAGGCTGTGAGTCATCCTGACACAGAGGCATTGTAGACAGAGGAGGGTCGTGGGTGGAAGCAGGGGAACATTGCTATGTAAGGAGAAGGGAAGAAGAGGAGGAGAGGGTCCTGTGAAGAAGACAGAAGTCTCAGAGAGGAAGAAGGAGGACCTAGGAGGGGTGGTGTTTTGATGGGGGAAAGGAGCTGAGAGTTTCTAGAAGGAAAGAATTGCTGGTCAACAGTCCAGCCACCACCTTAGGATCAAATTGAGTGAGCCCCAGAGGAAGGTCACTGAATTCGACCACAAAGGAATCATCCTTGTCCTTTCCTTTGGGAAAAGAGCGACAGCATCACTAGGGGGCAGGAGGCCAAGGAAGTGGCTTAGCACAGTGTCAGGCTCATGAAAGTCTCACGATATTTGTAGAGTTGGTGAACTGCTGAGTGAATAGGAAGTAGAGACACAGCAAGCATTGACAGCTCTGAAGACCTTGACCCCCACCCACCCCAATCAACGTGTTTTCCTGGGCTTTACTCTTTGCTTCCATTAGTCACTTTTGCCAAGGTTTCTCCTCCATAGACGTCAGGATGGCGAGGACAGAGGGCAGGAAGGAAGGAGATTTGTCCCAGAAAGCTGAAGCCCTCTCCAGGGGCAGCCTTTTGGACAGAGCTTGATACCTAACCTGGATCATTCCTGCTGCAGTATCAGCAGGTGTCAGCCGAGAAGGAGAAGCTTCTGTGAATGACAGTCCTTCAGATGACTAAAAACAGCTGAACTCTATCCCAAGCAGAGATAAGCGAGGTGGAGATCAGGTGAGAGCCGCAGCCGGGTGGAATTCAGGGCAGCGTCAGCGTTGTGTGTGTGCCTGGTGCTGGGTTACGGCCGTCTCACCGCGCTTCCTCTTCTCAGATTCCTGCTCCAGGATCTCACCCTCCCCAGCCTCTAATAACCCTAAATCCTGGACTGGTGTTTGGGAGACTGTGACTGGGCCAGGTAAACAGGGCAGGCCTGGAGCCACAGCCGACACTGGAGGGAGGGAGTCGGGCCCTCCTGTGGATGGGTATTTGGGACCGGCAGGAAGGGCAGGCGGGGGAGGCTGAATTCGAGGTTTCCCCCTTGGGGTGTCCTCTCTCCTGTTTCCACTCTTCCCCTGTCTCCCTTTTCAGCGCCTCCTCCCCTCCAGCCCCTCCTGTCCGCATTTGCCCTCTTCCTTCCCTCCTCTCTGTCCCTCTGTTTCCCATCTCATCTGCCTTCTGTCTTCCAGGCAGCCTCCCCCCCGAGGCCCCACGCCGCTGAGGCACCGGTAGGCAGGGTTTTGGCTGGAGCTGCTGCCAGTGGTCCTCAAGGGAGGATGGAGACCTCCCTTTTCAAGAACTTCTGAAAACAGGAGGGGCCTACACTTGGGCTGGGGAGAGCTACGGGAGGAGGACTTTGGGATGTCCAGACGGGCAGGGATTCTGTGACCCTTTGGTTTTCTTCTCCTCCGCCAATTACGGCAGAGCTGTTACGGGCTAAGGCTCTCTCTAGTGGCCAGCTTGGGAACTGCAGCCACTCGTTGCCATTCCTGGAAGCGGTCACAGTGGGCAGCAGGCTGAACCAACTGTCCAAGGGCCTGAGAGGCACAATTAATAGACAGCTGGAAGCCGAGAGTCTTCAGGCACTTAGAGGCAGGCTGATTATTAAAAGCTTCAGTAGAGCGGTGAGGACGGAGACCCACAGTCTCTGTTCCCATTATCAATCAATCCCTCGTGGCGGATTGGACCTGGCCCAGATTTCCTCAATGACCATCACTTAGGCAGTCAGCAGTGGCAGAAGCCAGAGAGCCTATGGCTCCAGGGTGTGGCTCAGCAGAAGGGGCTCTGGACACAATGGGTCCTAGGCAAGATCCTTCCCCTCTCAAAACCCCCATTTCCCGTTCTTTGGGCCTTCGGGACCTGGGTGTCTCTGGGCTGCCCTCTCACAGCCCTGCATGGCCCAAGCCCTGGTGCTTGCTCCCTGAGTCTGCAAGGCCAACCTGTCCATTCCCCTGCAGCCGGCCTGCTGCTCGGCAGGGCAGGTGAGTTCCTCTCCTGTGGCAGACAGTGCAGTGTTCAGCCCCACTGGACCTTTTGGGTGATTTGACCTCTAAAGTTCTATTCCACTCACCCTTGCTCCTCCCCTTCCACGTGACCACATTCCTGGAGGTTCCAGCACCTGCCGAGATGGAAACCGCTGCTCCCAATCCTCTGGGATCTGGGTCAGAGAACCTGAAATGCAGGCATCTTTATTTCCCAGACTCAGTTATTAGACTTCCCTCTTTTCAAAGTCAATGGCCCCCACAAAAAGAGTGGGCATGAACGTCAACCTTTCTCCAAGGACACCCAGGCTTTGATTTTGCTGAACTACCCCAAGTCTCTATGAACGTGGAACTGAATCTGACTGATTGAAAGTAAAATTAAAAGGTAAATAGGTCTCTTTTCCCTAAAAGGAGCGGTGGTGGGTGCTTCTGCAGAGGTAGGATCAAACACTGAGAAGCCTATTAGAAAACATGGACAGTAAAACACTCTCCTTTACCTGCATGCAGAACATTGGGGCAGAGTGCCCAGCAGAGCAGGATTTGCCTTCACATCCATCCAATATGGGCCCAAGTGTCAGCTTTACTAGTTCCTCACTTATGTGATCCCGGACAAATTATTTGACTTCTTGGTGCCTCAGTTTCTTCATCTATAAAATGGGCCAGTAATAACTAGCTGACAAAGTTACGTGGATATTCACGATTCTGTGTGTAGAATGCCGAGCCCAGTGCTCATGTGAAATGGTGGGAGGGAAGCAACATTTACTGCCTGTCTATGATAGTGTTGGGCCCTGCATGAGATGCACAGGATGTCACTTACAAAAAACTCAAAAGGGTGGCCGTGATCACTCCCATTTCACAGATTAGAAAACTAAGCCTCACAGAAGGTAAGTAACAACTCTGTTAATAAGTGCTGCATAAGGATTCAAACCCATCTCTATCTGCTTCCAAAGACTTTGGGCTTATCCAGAACAGTGTAGATGGGGTGGGGGCAGGAGCATGCTGGGGTCCAGGTCCTGAGATGGCAGAAGTCCTTGTGAGATCAGAGAAGAGTGGGACAAGAGGAGGGTAGCGAGGACAGGCCTTAGAAAGGAGGTTCAGGGCCCATGACATCCTGGTGACCACCTGTCTCACCACGCCCTTAGCAGGTGAGGCAACTGACAGCATTGGCTGGTCCTAAGATCCAGTGACAGAGAATCTAGGACAGTCACCCAAGAGGTGGATGAGGCTAGACAAGGTCTCCGGGCTGCATTGGGAGGAATCCAGGCTGCACAGGGAAGTAGGACCTGAGAGGTAGCAGCACCACTTAGAAGTGGGGATGGTGGGGGTGGGAAGCTGAGGGCCAGCATGGGGCCTTCCTGACCAGCCCAGGGCTGGTGGAGCCCCCAGGATAGCACAGGGGAGTGGTCACCTTGCTGGCTCTGGAGAGGCTGGGGATGCCCCAAGCTCAATAGGAGAGAACCTCAAGGGGACAGGTCAGGGGAAGGAGAAGCCTAGAACCTGAGTCAGCCAGATGCCCAGCTGTGGCCCATGAGGGCAATCACCTAGTGCAGGGCCCCCTCCTTCCTTTAGAAAGGGGAGTGGGGAGTCCACCTCCTTCCTATGTCCGCTCTGGTCCTGGGGTGAGGAGTTGGTTTTAGGGATGGCGGCTGTAGAGGCATTGGAAGGGGGACGTCGCCTCCTTGTGGTCAGATGGCTGTGGTGCAGAGGAAGTGCCGTTGATGCCTCACGCCTTCCCGGTTGATGGAACATTTGAGCTTCTTTCAGGTATCAGGCTCCCTAGGTGAGCAATGTCTGTGAACCAGGGGCCCGGAAGGCAGAGGGGCGACTTCAGGATTCACTGCAGGGAGTGTGGCTTTCTCCGGAGATACTGTGGGGGCTCTAAGGGTCCCAGGCACACTGCAATAGCAGCAATGGTGGGGACTAGGAGAACAAAAGGACATATACTGAACTCCCAGCTCGAGCCAGGCCCTGGGCCAGCCCTGGGGATGCAGGGATGAGCAGGACACAGTCCATACCCTCCATCTCCATGCAGGAGACCGACAAGAGGCCAGGAACGATGATGTCCCCATGGCTGTGACAGAGGCACAGTGTTAGGGCCATCGTCATTTCTCCCTCTGGAAGGATTCTTGAGTAATCCCCTAGCCTCTCTCCTCACCCTGCTCCATCTTTTTCATGTCAGGTTGGGGAGTTGGAAGGAGAAATCCAGCAAGTTGGCCAGCTCCTTCCATCTTTCCCTTCCCTCAGCCAGCCCGTTCCCAGGACGTTGGCATCCCAGTCTCCTCTCTGCCATCCCGCGAGGGGCCTACCTGTGTGGGGGCCCTTGGTCATCCTGCACTGTTTGTCTCCGGGATGGGAGGGTAGAGCCACATTCTCCACTCAGCTCTATCACTAACGTTTCGATTTTCATCTCCCTGACTTTTGGCTGATATCTCATTTGTTTCTGAACTCAGGCACGGGAAGGCTCCTCCAAAGCCCCAGAACAGTGCTTCTCAACCAGAGGTGGTTTTGCTGCTCAGAGAACATTTGTCACAATGCGTGGTGGGGAGGGGGCATAATACAGGCATCTAGTGAGTAGAGGGTGAGAATGCTAAAAAAAAAAAAAATCCTAAAAATGCACAAGACAGCCCCTCACATCAATAATTGTCTGACCCAAAATGTCAAAAGTGATGAGGTTGATAAACTCTGACCTAAAGCATACGGTGTTATGAGGAATTAAATTAGAAGTACTTAATGCAGCCCTGTTGGGGGAAGGTTGCATGGAGTGGGAGTTCAATGAAGGCTTTTGGAATAAGATAAAATCTGATTTAGGCTTTGAAGTGAAGTTGAAGATTGCCACGTAGAGGAAGAGTATCAAAGTTGGACACATAGCAGACTATCCAGATAGTAGGAGCAGAGTGTGCAAAGGCATGGAGAGTGATAGGCTGTGGTCTGTCTAAATGAGACTGTCTAGGCCAGGAAATTAGGCTGCGGAGGTGGGCATGGGTCAAGCATGAAAGTCTTTGCATACTTATCTATGGAATACGTTTTATAAAGTATAAAACAAGTACAAAATGTGTTTAGAAAAGTGCATATGACACTAGTATATAGAAATGTAGAGTGCATTGAATTATCAGTTATATGCAACTGTTTCCAGTTTTTGGCTATGATGAATAAGGGCCTATAAACATTTTTGTACTCGTCTCTTGGCATTCATTTTTGTGAATTTTGCTTTGGGTAGGTATAATCCTAGTAAGGGAATGGTGGGGTCATGGGGTGTGCATATGTTCAATTTTAGTTGATATTGTCAAATAATTTCCCAAAGTTCTTGCAGGAATCTACAATCCTCCAGTAGTGTAAGAGAATTTGCATTGTTCTGTGTCTTCACAATGCTTAGTGTGGCCAGTTAAAAAACTGATCTCTTCTGGAGTATGTGTAATGGCAGGGCTTTATTTTATTTCTATCATTTTGTTTTATATTTTTCAAAATAAGGTTTATTGACATATGATTTGCATACAGTAAAATTTCACCATTTTAAATGTACAGTCTATAAATTTTTATTAATATATACATTTGTTTAATAAAAATATGTAATATTTTATCACCCCAAAGTTCCCTCATTCCTGTTTGTAGCCAATCCACTCCTGCCACCTTTAGTACCTAGTAACTACTGATATGTTTTCTGTCTTTATACTTTTGCCTTTTCCAGAATGTTGTGTGAATGAAATCATTAAGTATGTAGTATTTCGAGTTTGGTTTACTTCCACGTAGTAATATGTTTTTGAGATTAATCCACTTTGTTCCATGGATAATCAGATGGGTAATTTCAAAAGAGAGATGGAAACTATAAGAAAAATCAAATGAAAATGCTAGAAATAGAGAACACAGTAACAGAAATGAAGAATGCCTTTGATGGACTCATCAGTAGACTCAACATAGCTGAGAGAAGAATCAGTAAACTTGAAGACAATGTAGTAGAAATTATTCAAACTGAAATACAAAGGGGAAAAAAAAAGAGTGAACAAACAGAACAAAGCATCTAAGAACTGTAGGAGAATATCAGTGGGCTAACATATGTATAATTGGAATCCCAAAAGATGAGAGAGAGGGAAAGGGGAGAGAAGAGAAGAGGAGGGAGAACTTGGACAAATTATAGTCAACAATTTCCCCAAATTAGCAACAGACAGCACACCACAGATACCAGAAGCTCAGAGAACACCAAGTAGTAAAAAAACCCAACCCCCTCCCTCAAAAGAAAAGATACACTCAGCTGCTCAGTCCGTCACTTCTGTCTTCCAGAATGGGCTGATGCATCTGGAGAAAATCAGATCCAAATGCCAGGCTCACCTCTTTGAATTTACTTCCCCTCTGGATCTTGGTGTCCTCATTTTTCACTGTTTTGATAGCAACCTAAATATCTTGAAGTTGATGAAAAATGTTGTACAGCTTTTCTTATTCTGTTAAGCTGGGGAGCCAATTCAAATACTTAGTCTGCCAAAAGTACTGAAAATAAAATTGAGGCAATCTTTTCTAGTTTTTTTCTGATTTTAGTTCTTTGGGAATTGCTGGTCTAATCTAACTAATAGGTTAAGACAGTTATATGTAAAATTAGCTTTTGAATCTTTGTAGTAAAAGAAAATAATTTAGCTTCCTATATTACTTTTACTCTTCCTCCTAATTTAAATAACAAACATATAAAAGTGTTTTTTTTTTTGAGACAGGGTCTTGCTCTGTCATCCAGACTGTAGTGCAGTGCAGTGGTGTGATCACAGTTCACTTCACTGCAGCCTCAAACTCCTGGGCTCAAGGGATCTTCCCGTCTCACAACCTCCTGGAATTTTTTGATGATAAGAATAGTTGGCTATTTTTTTCATTTGAAATTCTGCATGTGGACCTCTATTTCTTGTTCCTTCACCTCTATATACTCTTTCTTGATTTCTTTTGAAATTATGTGTCAAAAACTAGGTATTGATTCTTCCTTTTACCTCTTTTAACCTCCCCCACCTACATTCTTGAATTGGCTTTATTTATTTTATTTTGTTTATTTATTTTGAGACAGACTCTTGCTCTGTCACCCAGGCTGGAGTGCAGTGGCACAATCTTGGCTCACTGCAACCTCCGCCTCCCGGGTTCAAGCGATTCTCCTGCCTCAGCCTCCCGAGCAGCTGGGACTACAGGTGTGTGCCACCATGCCTGGCTTATTTTTGTATTTTTAGTAGAGATGAGGTTTCACCATGTTGGCCAGGCTGGTCTCGAACTCCTGACCTCAAGTGATCTGCCCATCTCAGCCTCCCAAAGTGCTGGGATTACAGGCATGAACCACTGTGCCTGGCCTATTTATTTTTAAATTAAACTTTTTATTTTGAGATATTGTAGATTCACATGCAGCTGCAAGAAATAATACAGAGAAATCTAATGTATCCTTTACTCAGTTTTCCCCGATAGTAGCATCTTGCAAAACTGTACTACAATAACACAACCAGGATAATTACATTGATCCAGCTGAGGTAGAGAATAGTTCCAGCACCACAAGGGTCCTTTTTGTTGCTCTTTTACAGTTTGGCCCACTTTTCTCCTACTTCTACACCCTCCTTAATCTATGGCCACTACTCATTTGTTCTCCATTTCTACAATTTTGTCATTTCAAGAACATTCTATAACTGGAATCGTACGGTAATCTTTCAGGATTGGGTGAATGGTCGTAGTTTGTGTTTTTCAAAGAATTGGCCCATTTCATGTAAGTTGTCAAATTTATATGTGTAGAGTTCATAGTATTTCCTTATTATCTTTTTGATGTCTGCAGAGTCTGTGATGATATTCCCTGTTTAATTTCTGATATTGATAATTCATGTCTTCTCTTTTTGTCAGTCCTGCTAGAATTTTGTCAATCATATTTGATCTTTTCAAGTAAGTTAATAGTTGTTTCATTGATTTTCTGTTTTTAGTTTCATTGATATCTGCTCACATCTTTTTTTTTTTCTTTTAATAGTTTTGGGTTTATTTTGCTCTTTTTCTTCCTGGATTCTCAAGGTAGGTGCTTAGGTTATTATTTGAGACTTTTCCTGTTTTCTAATGTATGTGTTTAGTGCTATAAATTTTCCTCTCAGCAGTTTTTTCGTTGTTTCCACAAAATTTGACATCATATTTTCATTTTAATTTAGTTAAATATATATTTTAATTTCCCTTGATACTTTTTCTTTGACTCATGGGTTGTTTAGAAGAATGTTGTTTAGTTTGCAAGTGTTTGGAGATTTTCCTGTTGTCTTTATGTTATTGATTTCTAGTTTTCTTCCTGTAGGGCTGGAAAAAATCGCCTGTGTTTTTTTGGGGTTTTTAAACCTCTTGGAATTTTTTTTTTTTTTTTTTTTTTTTTTTTTTTTTTTTAATGGTCCAGGATATGGTCTACCTTGTTTTGTGAACACGTGAAAACAAAAGAGTATTTTGCTGTTGTTGGATGCAGTGTTCCATAAATGTTGATTACATCTTCTTGGTGAATATTCAGTTGAGTTATTCTACATTCTTGCTTATTTGCTGTCTAGTTTTTCTATTAATTGTTGAGAGAGGAGCATTAAAGTTTCCAACTATAATTGTGGACTTTATGTTTCTTTTTAATTCAATCAGTTTTGCTTTACATATTTTGGAAGTCTGTTGTTTGGTGCATGTACACTTAGGATTGCTAGGTCTTTTGGTAGATTGACTTTTTATCACTATATAATGTCTCTTTCAGTTTCTGGTAATTTTCTTTGCTCTGGAGTCTATTTTATATTATAAAGCCACTCCTTTTTCTGATTGATATTTGTATGTATGATATATATGTTTTCATCCATTTACTTTCAATCTGACTATATAATTATATTTGAAGTGAGTTTCTGGCAGCACATAGCTGGGTCGGCATTTTTATTCCTCTTTGCCAATCTTTCTCTCTTAATTGGTGTATTTAGACCATTTACATTTTATTTATTTTTTTGAGGCAGAGTGTCGCTCTGTCACCCACGCTGGGGTGCAATGGTGCAGTATCGGCTAACTGCAACCTCTGCATCCTGGGTTGAAGTGATTCTCCTGCCTCAGCCTCCCGAGTAGCTAGGACTACAGGTGCGTGCCACCATGCCTGGCTAATTTTTTGTATTTTTAGTAGAAATGGGGTTTCACCATGTTAGCCAGGATGGTCTCGATCTCCTGACCTCGTGATCCGCCCACCTCAGCCTCCCAGAGTGCTGGGATTACAGGTGTGAGCCATGGTACCCGGCCGATGGTTTACATTTTACGTAATTATTGATATGTTAGGGCTTAAGTCTGTCATTTTAATTTTTATTTTCTCTTTGTTTTTCTTCCTCTGTTTTTTTTTTTTTCTGCTTTTCTGTGGGTGACTTAACACTTTTTTGAATTCCATTTTATTTCTCTATAGTGTTTTGAGGATACCTATTTGTATAGCTTTTAAGTGATTGCTGTAGATATTATATTACTGATGTGTACCTTATAGCAGTATACTGGTGTCAACATTTTACCAGTCTGAGTGAAATGTTGAAACTTTTCCTCTCTTTATGTCCCTTTACCTTCCCACATTTCGAAATAATTGTTTTAAATATTTCCTCCAGTTACACTGAGAATTACATTAGACAGTGGTATAATTTTTGCTTCAACTATGGAAAACTCAAGAGGAGAAGGAAGTTCTATTGTATTTAAGTATATATTTTACTCCTGTTGTTTTTTTCTTCTTGGTGCTCCAAGAATTCTTTTATGATATCCAGTCCAGACAAGTTTCTTTAGCTATCCCTTTAGAGTAGATCTCCCGAGGCAAATTTGCCTTCCCCCACCACCTTCATTTGGGAATGTCTTGGTTTCTTCTTCATTTCTGAATGATATTATCATTGGATATATGATTTAGGGCGGTTAGTTCTTTTCTTTCAGCACTTGAAAAATATTGTGGCACTTCCTTCTGGTCTGTATGGTTTGTAATGAGAAATCTGCTGTCAGTCAAATAGTTTTACCCATGTAATATTTTTTGTTTGTTTTTAGCTTTCAGAAATTTGATTATGATGTGTCTTGGTATAGATTTGTTGGAGTTTATGATGTTTGAAGTTTTCACAGCTTCTTGAATCTGTAGGTTTATGTTTTTGCCAAAATTAGGAAGTTGTCAGCCATTATTTCTTTAAGTACTTTTTTGGCCTAACCCTCTTTCACCTCTCCTTTTGAACCTCTGATGACATAAATGTCATGAATGTCATAGTTTATGATAGTCTCACAGGTCCCTGGAAGCTCTGCTAATTTTTTTTTGAGACAGAGTGTAACTCTGTTGCCCAGGCTGGAGTGCAGTGGTGCAGTTTCAGTTCATAGCAACCTCTGCCTCCCGGGTTCAAGCGGCTGTGGTGCCTCAACTTCCCGAGTAGCTGGGATTACAGGTGCGTGCCACCACACCCGACTAATTTTTGTGTTTTTAGTAGAGACGGTGTTTCACCATGTTGACCAGGCTGGTCTTGAACCCCTGACCTCAAGTGATCTGCCTGCCTTGGCCTCCCAAAGTGCTGGGATTACAGGTGTGAGCCACTGTGCCCTGCCTCTGTTCATTTTTGTTTGGCAGGGGTGGGCAGGGGTATATTTTCCCTCTACTATTCACACTGGGTAATTTTTATTATTCTATCTTCCAGTTCACTGATCTTTTTTTCCCCTCTGTCCCCTCTGTTCTGCTGTTGAGCCCATCTATTGAGTTTTAAAATGTTTGTTATTATATTTTTTCAGTTCTAAAATTTCGGTTTGTCTATTCCTCACATCTTTATTTACTGAGATGTTCTATTTTTTACATGTTCATAATTGCTCATTGAAGCATTTTTATAAAGGCTATTCTAAAACCTTTAGCAGATAATTCTAACATCTCTTGGTGTTGGCATCTATGGATTATGTTTTTCATTCAGTTTGAGATTTTCCTGGTTTTGGTATGAGTGATTTTTAAAATTGAAATCTAGACATTTTGGGTATTACGAGACTCTGCATCTTATTTAAATTGCGTGTTTTAGCTGGCTTTTCCTGACATTGTCCCAGCAGAAGAAAGAGGGGGTTGTCATTCAGTTACTGCCAGATAGGGCTAGAAATGCAGGGTTCCCATGCAGCTTCTGTTGACCCCTAAGGGGGTGACTCCTCATTACCACTGGGTGGCATTGGGAATTCTGCCTCACCACTGGGCCTCTGTGCACACCTCCTGCGAGAGGTAGGGGTGTTTTATAACTACTTCTCACAAGGCCTTCTCTGATACTGTAGGGGTGGAGTTTGTTAAGGTGGGGATGAAAGTTCCATCTCCCTATTTGTCCTTCTCTGACTAAACCCTAGGGGGAGTGGTTTGGGGTGGTGAGGCTCCCCATTCAGTCCTTGCTGGTGTGTGGGAGAGTGGAGCCATAGATTTTTCTGTGGTGTTTGGCTGCAGTAAAGCAGTTATCATCGAGGATTTGTTTTTTCTAGACTGCCCATTTATTAATCATTTGGCTAAAGAAAGCAGAGGTTTGTTGGGACTTTTTTTTTTTTTTTTTTTTTTT